>NC_081412.1:690313437-690625720 GCF_030272615.1 Cryptomeria japonica
TATGGATTGAAACAAGAACCAAGGGCATGGTATGAATGATTACACTCTCATCTTATGAAGATAGGATTTTAGAGAACAAGTGAGGATAGCAACATCTACCTGCAATCTAAAGATAATCAGATTTTGATCTGTGAAGTGTTTGTAGATGACATAATATTTGGAGGAGATAATGAAATGAGCCATGCATTTGTAGATGAAATAAAGAAAGAGTTTGAAATGTCTCTCATTGGAGAGATAAAGTTCTTCATTGGTCTATAGATTCAACAGATGAAAGAAGGAATCTTTATTACATAGTCCAAGTATGTCAAAGAGGTATTGAAGACCTTTGGCATGGAGGAGAGAAAACCGGTTGGTACACCGATGGTGACCTGGTGTAAATTGACCAAGGAAGATGATTCAACGTTAGTGACTGAGAAGGAGTATCGGTCAATATTTGGTAAGCTACACTATGTGGTACACAACACACCAGATATTGCTCATGTAGTGGGCATTGTGGCCTGTTTTCAGAAAAGTCCAAGAGAATCCCACTTGGTAGCATTCAAGAGGATTCTTAGATACCTAAAAGGGACAGTTGATTATGGATTGTGGTATCCATACAATGGTGATTTTAATCTCAAGGTATTTACCAATGCATATTGGGCAGGTAATGTGGATGAACGGAAGAGCACAACTGGTGGAGCGTTCTTTCTTGGTGGAAGACTAGTCTCATGGATGAGTAAGAAGCAGAGCTGTACTTCCTAGTCTACAACTGAAGTGGAGTATGTGGTAGCATTTATGAACTACACTCAAGAAATCTAGATGAAACATGTATTGGATGGTTTCAAAGTACCTATATCTGAACCATTGAGTATATTTTGTGACAAAAAAAGTGTAATAAATATTTCCAAGAATGTGGTATTGCATGCTAGAACTAAGCACATTGAGCTCAAGTATCATTTCTTGAGAGAGAAGGTTCAAAACAAAGAGGTTGTATTAGAATGTGTTTCCAGTAAGGAGCAGCTAGTAGACATATTCACTAAGCCCTTACTAAAGACTACATTTACCTATTTGAGAGGTGAATTAGGGGTTATGCCCCTTCATGAAGTGAATTAAAAATGTGTGCTCTACATTAGTGAGGTATTATAGTGACAAATCTTTTAGGATTGATGTGTTGAAGGATGCTACTCCATAGGGGGAGCAACATAGTGGAGTATGGGAGCTTGTGCCTCCACTTTGGCATTGTTTTCAAAGGGGGAGAAGATATCTAATGATGTATGATATTGGAGAAGATATATGATGATGAAGATAGTTGCTTTGGTCTATGATGTTTATAATTGCAATGCTACACTGAGTATTGCCATCAATGCCAAAGGGGGAGATTGTTGGTATATGATGAACCAGTATGATGATATGATGATAATGTATGTTGTCAGTGATGTCAATAAGTGTAGGTGAACCGGTATGAAAATTGGAAGAAGTTGTTATTAATGTTCAAGTTGGAGAGCCGGTATGAAGAGATGAAGTGAACCGGTGTCAAGGTTTCACTAAGTATGACTACCGGTTGGTAGTCTCGGCTCTAGGGTTTCCGGTTTGGAAATCTAGCTTGTGTGATGCAACTAGTGACATTTTATGATGAGTTAGCTAAGAGATAAGGATGAGATCGAGATGCTACATCAGTTTTGTGCACGTAAAGGATTTCCTTGAGGATCTTGCATGTGAAGATCGATTACATTAAATTTCTACCTCAAGAATGAACATTTTTCTTAGTGGTATGTGAAGAGAGCATGATGGGTTACTGATTCCCATATGTGGTGGAGAATGGATGATGTAGAATGCCTTGTGATCTATTTGAGATTGTTTTACTATATGCAAAATATTTGGATGGTCAGGATTGGACCACTTGCAATTGTAAACCTAAAATGCTTAGGGTTTAGGGTTTATGTTACCGACCTAATTATTGTTTACAAGGTTGATGATGTTTGTTATTGTAAGTTGTTGGCAAATGTTTTGTTTGTATCTGAGTGATGAGATACTTGCCAGACCAGTGAGTGGAAAACTACAGAATATGATTACAGAGTAGAGGAGTTGAAAAGGATCTGCATTAGCATGTAGTGTTGTTATCAGATCAAGGCTTTACCTGTTGTCTTCTAACCATTTCAATAGTAGGAAAATCCCTTTGTGGGGTAGCTTTAACAAGCTTATTGTAAAACCTCTAACCAAGTGACTCAAGTTCATTGAGTTCTTCAAATCCTCTAGCAAGGTAACCTTTAACAGGGTTTCAACCTTTAACAAGGTATATAGCCATCCCTTTACCAGGTGATGTTTAACAAAATCGGTTCCTAGCAAAACCTTATTGTAAAGTCTTTAACCGGGCTAGGCTCCTAACAGAGTGAGCTTCAAAAGAGTTCAAAAGCAAGCTTGTGGGTATTCATCCCCATCGTGTTTTTTCTGATTTGGGTTTCCACATGAAAAATTTGTGTGTTATGAGTTGTGCATTTTTCATGTGATGATTGTGCAGTCTTTGTTTAAGTGATTATGCATACAAAGCTAATGGTTATGGTATTACTGATACAACACATGCATATGTGTATTGGTGAAGTAGTTATCAAGTGTTGAATGATATTTAAAGTATTTAGTTTTACTGGTTTAAGCTATCTTAAGTCTTACTGTGTTTAATCGGTATTGCCATGGTTAAGTTTAGTGATGAAGACAACCAGTTAGCATTGTTTTAACTTGATAAGTTGTTGATAAGTTTTTGTATGTACTGATTAAACCCCCTCTTAGTACTAGTAAGGGTATTTTTTTTTCATCATTATTCATCATTTCCCACTGAATTAGAGGAAAATATCTAGCCTTTATGCCCCGGATTAGAGAAAATGGAAAGAGGAGCTTGGGGGTAAACAGAATTTGTTGAGAAGGAATTGTAGCTTCCATGTCATTACAGAGATGACTGGCAACCAATCCTCACTCAGATAAATCCTTCTTTTAGCTCCTTGCGAGTTCCCTCTTGGAATACTCTGCCAACCAAATGCATAGTAAGAAAAGAGAATATGTCCTAGGTGGCATTTCTAGATAAGAAAAGGATTTCACACCCGCTCTGATAATCCTCTGATCTTTCACAACCCCTCTGACAATGATCAACCTCATACCAGAGAAAAAACATCCATCCAGTGTCACAAAATATGCAAAGAATCCATACATAATTCTGTTCAAACACCATCTTCTCACTGATGAAAAATTGTTCTCAGAAAAAGGAAGAAGTTTGTATCCATTTCTTCCCATTCTATCACCTACCTAGTGAATTTATAATCAGAATTCCATTCAAACTGATGGTGCTAATCCATGTAAAGAATCATCATCTTGATATCTTCTGCTCATCTTGTCGGCAATGAAGTCCAACAATAATGCCTACAACTCGGGTCACCATTATTTTTTAGGCCATCACTCCATTGCCACCTGCATATGTTCACCTCGCGTGAATGATTTTGTTTTTATCTTAATCCTTTCTTAGTGTACAACCTTATGCTTCAGGATTCCTGTCAATAACAAAATCTTTGAATTTATCAGAGAACTCATTATCCATCATATTAAAACTTGAAACTTATCCCAATCCTTTCACATCTCTGAGATATCATCTTTAATTGTCTAATCAGTCCTTTACCCAACTAGGACCTTAGATAAGCTTCCTTAGGAGTGAGTTGACATTCAAAACTTTAAACTCATCACCATCAATCCTAAGTCGACAAGTCTGCATCCTATTCACCATATCTTTCCTGCGCGGGCTACGACCAATGTCTTTAATGATCCCTCCTAATTTCACATTTGAAACTTAGTCATAGAACTTACCTAGCCTGGCAAGTCTAATGATCATCATTTGTTGATGTGGCTTTTTACATTCCATCTATATTTGTGGACCCACGAAGCCTTGACTAATCAATGCCATATCATCTCTAGACCAGACTCTATCAGCGACCCCATTGTAAGTCTTTCTAGTCATCCCAAGACACGTGGCATCATGTCATGATGCCACAATCCATAATTTCCTTGCAACTTCCATCACAGGAATACGGGGACCATCAATTTTTTTCATGCTTTACTACTTTGCACAGTGCTCGTTAACTCCAGAATTAAAAATCAGGCACCTTTTACCTTAGGACATAACATCATCGTTCATTTTGAACATGTGCCAATTGATAGGACTATTAGTAAACTAGTTTTTACCATCTGAGAACCGGTAGCACAATGCCTCAACCAGCTACACTGCCAGCTTTTTGTTGATGGTATAATGAATCAATAAGGATCTATTAAACTACTGAGAGGGGGGGTGAATCAGTAGATAGAAAACTGATATAAACTTTTCACCAAACAAAAACAACCTCTCAAGTCAAACTCATAAGTAACAAATTGCAATATCACTGTCAAGTAAACTGGTTGACTGTCATAATAAAATAACAGTCAAAAAACTTTGAAAATCTCAAAACCTTTTAACCAAAATATCTAAATACTTTACTGACAAAAGTAAAAGCTCATTTCAGATTGATGTCAGTCATCATATCATATCTAAGTGGATTTAGTTGTTAAGAAAATTAACCATATCAAGCATAATCACAAAAACATTCACCACTTGACACAATGATTTTGACGTGGAAATCCAAATGGGAAAAACCATGGTGGGGATGAATACCCACAAGTATTTTGAAGTCTTTTGAAGTTCACCCTATTAGGAGCCAAGCCTGTTAAAGCTTTACAATAAGTCCTGTTTATTACAGATCTTGTTAGGGACCACCTGGTTAAGGGATTGACTATAATGCACTATTAGAAGCAATACCCTGTTAGGAGTAACCTTGGTAGAGGATTTGAAATCCAAGCTAATGGACCACCTAGTTAGAGGATTTAGATAACACTAATCTTGTTAGAGATTACCTGGTTAGGGGATTTGACTATTGTAATTGTTAGAGAACAACAGGTTTTTGCTAATCTATTTGAATAGCACTACACTTGCTTGTTCAGATCCTTTTCATGCTCCTATTTGCCTTGATAGATATTGCAGATACATCATCTGGTTTGACAACCAATCAGTCCTACATTGAACAAAAATTGCCAACACTGCAACAAAACAACTCATCGACCTTATAAACAAACAAATAGGTTGGTAACACATCACAAACCTAATTATCTCATAGATATTACAAACAAATAGGTTCAAGCATGACCATTGGATTACATAGTAATCTCTGCACATAATTCAAGACAACCTCGACTGCTCCTTGATCATCACTTCATTGAACTTTGTAACTTATCATATGGTTTTCATTACATGCAATGAACTTGGTCATTCCCAAGACAAACTATTATCTCTCCATGCCAAAAACCATTTGAAACTCTTCTCATACAACATGCATACGTGTCATAATCATTATTGCTCATCATTTGATCATAAACCAATACAACTGATTCACCAAACTTCATCAGTTAGGGTTTATCATATCAACATGTAGGGTTTACCAGTTGATCTCACTTCTTCTCTTGTAATACTAGTTTCCTTCACAAGATCTCTTACTAGTTACAAAACAATATTATTATACCATCATTACTAGTTATAATTGACATCAATGACAACATAAAAGTTCGTCAATGCAATCTTCATGCAAATGCCAACAATCTCCCCCTTTGGCATTGATGGCAATACAAGTATCAATACCCTTGATTGCTATGACTGTGAATAGGAATCCTGGTTTATATTTTACCATGTACTCTCCTTCAAGCGAGTCTTCATGTCTTCAACTAGTAACTAGCTATAGCTATTCTCTCTGTCAGTCATACAATTCTTCTCCCCAATCATATAGTTCTTCTCCCCCCTTGACAATAATGCCAGAGTGAAAGTAAAACATGTAGTGTCAAACTTCACTATTCAACATTAGCAACCTGCAACTTGATGCTCCCCTTATGGAATAAATCCACTCTACAACAATCCTACTTCAAGATTTTCCAATTTTCTCTGGGAGTGATGTATTCCACATCATGCTCAATTGACTTCATGTAGGGGCACAACCCCTAGCTAACCTCTAAGATACTCAAAATTAGTCTTAGGAGGAGGTTTAGTAAAGATATCTGCTACCTGCTTCTTTGTATATACATGCTCCAATAACACATCTTTACTCTGCACTTTCTCTCTCAAGAAATGATATTTCAGTTCAATATGCTTGGTTCTAGCATGCAAAACATGGTTCTTTGAAATATTTATGGCATTGGTGTTGTTGCATAAGATCTTTACTGGTTCTATAATCTTCATCTTGAATCCTTCCAGAATGTGTTTCATCTAGATAACCTAGGTACAATTCATATATGCTACAACATACTCAGCTTCAACAATGAACTATGATATACAACTCTGGTTCTTGTTGCTCCATGAAACAAGTCTTCCTCCAAGAAAGAATGCACCATTAGTTGTTCTCTTCCTATCATCAACATTACCTGCCCAATTTGCATCCATATAAACCTTCAAACCAAAGTTACCTCCATATGGATATCATAATCCATAGTCAACAGTACCTTTCAAATATCTGAATATCCACTTGGTTGCTATCAAATGTGTCTCCATTGGATTCTTCTGAAATCTAGCAACTAAACCAACTGCATGAGAAATATTTGGTCTACTGTGAACAACATAATGCAATTTCCCTATCATTGACCTATACTCCTTTTCATCAACAAATGCGGCTTGATCCTCCTTAGACAATTTACAACCTATAACCATTGGTGTCCCAACTAGTTTGTAGTCACTCATTCCAAATGTCTTCAATACCTCTTTCACATACTTAGACTGTATGATAAAAATATAACTCTTCATTTGCTGAATTTGCAAACCTATGAAGAACTTTATCTCTCCCACTAGAGACATTTCAAATTCATTTTTCATCTCATTTGTAAAGTCATCACTCATGTCACCATTGCCTCCAAATATGATATCTTCCACAAACACTTCACTAACCAGTATCTTATCTCCTTCAGATTTGAGATATATGTTGTTGTCTTCACTGGTTCTCTAAAAACCTATCTTCATCAGGTGTGAATGTATCCTTTCATACCATGCTTTTTCGTGATTTCTTCAAACCATATAGTGCCTTGTGCAATTTACACACCATATTCTTTTCATCAGTCAAAGCATAACCATATAGCTGCTTAATGTATACTTCTTCTTCCTGTATTCCATTCAAAAATGTTGACTTCACATACATCTGATATACTTTGAATTCCTTATGTGCTTCAAAAGCAAGTAAAGTCCTGACACCTTCCAGTCTAGCCACTGGTGCAAAAGTCTCACCATAGTCATCTCCTTCTTCCTGTGCATAACCTTTGCAAACTAATCTAGCTTTGTTTTAGACTACTACTCCATCTTCATTCAATTTTTTCCTGAATACCCATTTAGTACCTATCACATTTTTATTCATTGGTCTAGGTACTAGGGTCCATGTGTTGTTCTTCTCAATCTGGTCAAGCTCCTCCTCCATAGCTTTAATCCATTGATCATCTCCAAATGCTTCCTTAGCAGTTCTAGGCTCAATGGTGGAGATCATGCAAGAATTCTCTCTTATTCTTCTTCTGGTTAGTACTCCAATAATCTAGTAAGGATTATGATTGAGTCTCACATACCCTGGAATAATATGATCATTTCCTTCAGGTTCTTCTTCTTCATTATCATCATCTTCTTCTGAATATACTTGTTCTGGTTGATCTGGTACTACAACATTCACTTTATCAACTTTTGGTTTCACCGATTCTAGTTCCAAAATCAGAATACAAGGATCTTCATCCTTCTTCTCCTCATTGGTTTCTGTTGAGACTTAAGGATACTCATTCACTCTAACATCAACACTTTCAATGATTCTCTATATCTAGTTGTTGTAACATTTGTAGGCCTTACTCTTGGTGGAGTAACCAAGGAATATGCCTTCATCACTTTTACCCTCAAAATTACTAACATAGTCACCTCTCTTGATAAAGCATTTACTACCAAAAATATTAAAATAACTGACATTAGGTGATCTACCATACCAGTATTCATAAGCAGTCTTATCCTTACCTCTCTTAACCAATATCTGGTTCATAATGTAGATAGTTGTACGGATAGCTTCTCTCCAAAATTTTTTTGCTACTCCTTGTATAAGCATTGTTCTAGTAGCTTCAACAACTAACCGGTTGTTCCTCTCCGCAATGCCATTCTGTTGTGGTGTCCTCAGTATAGAAAGATGCCTCTTTATTCCATTGTCTTCACAATATCTAGTGAATTCCTCTGAAGTAAATTCACCACCTTGATCAGCCCTCAAACACTTTATCTTCTTACCACTTTCCTTTTCAGTTAAGGCCCTAAATGCGTTGAACTTACTAAAGGTTTCTATTTTTTCCTTCAAGAATGTGACCCACATCAGTCTTGAGAAATCATCAGTGAAGATCATTAAATATCAGTCACCTTGAATACTTTTAGTCCTTATTGGTCCATAGAGGTCTATATGAACCAAATCTAATAGATGTTCTACTAAATAAGATTTGGTCTTAAAAGTAGTAGGGGTCCCACAGATACTGAGAGGGGGGGGTGAATTAGTATCTAACCAGTAATAAGAATTTCTTAACTTAAAACATGCAGAACATAATATAATAGTGTACTAGTGTGCAAGAAATAATGCAATAAACAGAATCAAGAACATCCACATGAAAAGTACAACATAACACAAGATGTTAACAAGGAAACCTAGTGTGGGGAAAACCACGGTGGGATTTGTGACCCACAATATTCACTCACTGGCCAATAAGAGAATATTACTTACAATAGGGGCCTGCACATGCAGGAAGGCCAACTGCCTAGAGCTCACTGCTCAATGGGAAGTCACACTGACTTACAAATAAGGATTATACTAATCCAATAACTTGTACTACTTTACAATAGCATCTTCAATGCCAAATTCAGTACCGGTTCCTGCTTTATTCTTTACATATACCTCTGACCTATATTTCGCACATTAGGTTTGCCTAATATTTTTCCTTAATACATCATGAAAACATATATAAATATCTAGAATGATCTCCTTTATATATAAGAGTCATTTTACAATTTTCCAAGTCGGCTTACAATAATAAACAAAATATTATATAACAAAAATCTTGTCGGCCTTTGTGCCAGTATACTTCTTTTCTTCTGTGTTGGTGTCCTGAGTGCCAGTGTTGAGTGTGATCTGCTAATGCTGGTGCACTATCTTTCTGGTGTAATGCTTTTCCAGTATAATGTCTTGCTGGTGCGATAGGATTGCAAGGTTGCCATCAATGAAAAAACCTTCAATCACATGCAATGTCTCATTAGAGTTTGCATATGCCAATAATCTCCCCCTTTGACATTGATGGCAACACTCATGAAAAATTTCAAAAAGTATCCAAAAATGTGTAGTCCAAAAATGTTACTAAAAATGTGAGAGCTCCCCCTGAGCATATGATTCCTATGTTTTGAATTTTCTCATCCCACTACTCCCCCTTTGGCATCAATGACAAAGGTTGTCAAGATGCAGTAGAGTTTGTAGTTTCATCTATCCATAACCTCAACCTTGTAGCTAGGTAGTTATAATCTGAAAAAGATCTCCCAAAATCAAGTTTATACTATCCATAAACTTCTTACTATCCTTTATTGTTGTCTCAGTTCTCTTCACTGTACCCGTGAGATGCTACAAATGCTCTGCAGATGTTTTGCTTCCCTGTGTTAATGCCTCAGAAATTTCCTTCTGCAGAGATGCTAAATAGTCCAATCTTGGACTTAGTTTAGATCTCAAATGTTTTGCCTTATTTATTATTATTTCTTTCTCTCTTTCCAATTTGAGTAGTTCTTCCTCAAAATTTGCTATCTTCTCTTCAAAAACTGATAGTGTATCAGGTGAGTTGACAAAGTTGTCTGCAAGTTTATTTATCTCATCTTGTGCCTTGCTCATTTTCTTGTCAATATCTACAGTCAAAAAGTTTGTTTTACAGGTATCTTTATACATATTTTTGTGTTCTTTCAACAAATTACATAGTTCCGGTAGAAGTGTGTCAAAATCTCTATTACACTTCTTTATTTCCTCATCAAAGAATTTTTGTTTTTCAATTTCTACCTTATCCTTCACTGACTCTTCCTTTATTTTCTCAATGTTTTCTGAGATATATTTACACAATGTATCCAATTGTCCTAAATAATCTTTGTTATCTATATTATAGTTGGGAGCTATTACCTTCAAAATTGGTATGGAATCATCAATTGCTTTGTAAGCTTGTGAGTTGTAGTCAGTTATTTTCTTGATAGAATCAAGTAATACCTCAGTCACATTTGTTGATTTGTATGTTGATGATGATCCAACAATCTGAGTACCGGTGGAAGTAACCAAGCTTGTATTGACCTCTGGTAGGTCTGTTTGTGTCTACATTTCTTTAAGCACTGGTTTTCCTACTTCACTAGTTACCGGTGGCACTGTTTCCTTATGTACCTGTTTTGGTTGATGTTGTTTCAAAGCCTTTAGCTCTGTTGGTTTCTCTGTATGTTGTATTGCCTCAGTCTATGACTCAGTCTCTACCTTTTTCTCTTTATCTTCTACCGGTTTCTCTGTTTCCCTTGCTACCGGAGGCTTATTAGCCATATCTGACTTATCAGTTGGATCTTTGTCTACTATTATGTTGATCTTCTAAGTATCAACATCCACAGTGTATAGGACTTCAGAATTAGGATTATTATCCGCTACATTGATACTCTTAGCTGCCAGTTGATCTTCAGTAGTTGTTGTTTTCACTGGTGGAGTATTTAAAGAAGGTGGGGGTAAGTTGTCTTTAACTTTGATGCTTGGTGGTCCACCAACTTTTCCTTTCCCCTTGTCTCTGTCTTTCTGATAAACCTTTATAGGTTTGGGATTCTTGTACTCTTCTTGTTTTTCTTTCTCAACTAGGAATATATCCCATACATCTTCTATATCCTCTGTCACTTCATTAACTCTTCCTACCATTAGTGAAATATGCCGGTGTGTAGTAGAGAATACTGACCGATTTTCTTGAGCAATTAAATCATCAATTTCTTGTGGAGAGTTTACCGGATATACAACAAGTAGTTTCTCAATTTTTATTTTCTTATCTAATTCTATCACTGCCTATCTTCTTGCCTCAAGTCTTTTGAATAATTCATTAGGAATTTCATTGACTACTTCCATAAAAAATTTCTTGTACATATCCATATGTAATATAACACTATTTTCAACTTGCTCTTTTTCATCAACTATTAGAGTGTCATATATTTTCTCTATGTTCTTCAATTTACCTTCCTCTATGATTTCATTTAGCAGTATATCAAGAGGGGCCAAGTCTCTATTTGTCCTCTTCTTCTTCTTGGGTGTCAGTTTCTTCTTTGGTGTGGCCTTTCTAACCGGAGATCTCACAGCTTGTTGCTTTTGCCTTGTCCTCCTAGGTGAAGGTGTGGTTGCTGGTGAGGGATCTCTTTTTCTTACAACTCTTTTAAAAGTTGCTAGCATGTCACCTTCTGAAGAAGTGCCTATCGGTGATAGGTGAGTTTTAGGCTATGGAGCTGCTAACTCATCCTCTGTTATGCCAGTTTTCTTCAATACATCTTCTTTGATGGCTTTTACTTGTCTGGAACCTTTTCTTACAAATACCTCAACCTTCTTTACTCTTTTCTCTGATTGTATTTGGCTTTCTATAGTCTCAACACTACCAAATACTTCTTCCTTAGGTTCATTGGGGGCTTCCAAAAGTGCTTTAGCATATGTTTCAACTATGTGATCATCTGTTTCATAGCCCATCTCGGTTACCCAAATTGTCCTTGGGATGATCGCTTCCATGCAGATTTCATCTTTCTTGATGACAAAGCATATATCATCTTTGTATTTGTCTACAATTTTCTGAGATAACCTTACTCTTTTCTTCATTTTGGTCTTTAGTGCTTGGAAAAAGTCATGAATATTGTTTTCCTTGTTCTCACCCATGTTTTTGAATAGTTCAGTCAATTGTTTTCCTACCAGTATGCCATATCCAAGTTATTTGTAACCTATACCAGGAATCTATTTTGTTATGTGTAGCATTAGGCATACTAACAGATTTCCAAATTTGAAAGTTCCTTTCTTGTCCTTCTTGATCTTTCCAAGGTTGTCAATTAATTCATCCTTTAACCATTCACATATGTCAATTTTTGCATTATTTGTTACCATATCATAAGCACTCTTAATGCATAAACTTGAAACTGAATTAAGTCTATTAGCATGAGTAGCTTTATAACCTAATATCATACTGATGAATCTCACATTAATATCTTTTACATCATTAACCCTTAGAGGCCTCTTGTCGAATGTTGCACCAGTTAGGTTTATAACTAGGTCATTGGGAACCTTCTTGGTTTTATCTGGTCTCTTACCAGTGGTCGGTAACCCTGTGACAACTTTCACAACTTCCTTGGTGATCTTATGGATTTCATCTAACTAGAAAAATTCTCCATGTACCCTGCTTAAGACTATCCTAATCACATCCTTTGGAAATTCAGGAATGGTAAGGATTTCTGTAAATCTTAGGGTCTCAATGATCTTGTGTTCATCTTTAATATTGTCAGTATTATCACATATCATGGTTTTATACATGGTTTTAATTTCCTCATCTCCTAACTCTTCAATGTTGTAGTGGATGTACATTCTGGGGTCTTTAGCATATACAACTCCCTTAGGAATTTGAGAAAAAGCACCTAAGGTATCATCCTTCTTTGCTATCTTGGGAACTAACTGAAATATGGGCCTAGGTCTTTTTATTACTTCAACAATAGTAGGGTTTGCTATGTATTCAATTGCAGAGGTGGATGCCATGATTAAATACCTTTTATTGCCTTGGATGGATGATTGCTTGGAGTGTGTTTGCTTCTTGCTCGAAATGTCTTAGCTTGGAAACTTCGCACTCTCTAAAAATTTGAAATCACGATGAAATGAAATGGAGCCAAAACCTTAACTTTATAATGTCTCTCCGCCATCTACCACATTAATTGCATGCCGATTAAGTATTCGCTTAACATTGTTTGTCGGTAATAGATAATTTTCAACTTCTTATCTCTAACCGAGGGAATAATTAGCACATGTATCAATAGATTGCCAAACCCTCAAGGAAATTTTCTTCAATTAGATAAAGAACTTCCTACCAGTGGAGCACTGCTCTGTCCTTCTAGTGAAGCATCACTCTGTCCTACCATTGAAGCATTGATTGGTTCTACCAGTGGAGGAGTATTCCCAATATTTAGATCAGCTTTTCTAATCCATTGTTTTGAGAATTCTTGCTTAACCTCTTCAACTTTTTCTTTACCTTTCAAGCTAGCACTTTTGTTGTCTACCAGTGTTCCTTTAATTCTACAACATTTAGCAATATGCCCAATCTTGTTACATGCATAACAAGTTACATTATTCTTTTGAATAGCTTTCCTATAACCTATGTCAGTTTGTGTTCTGCATTAATTTGATAAATGTCCAAATCTTCCACAAACATAACATCTCACATTCATTCTACAGTTTTCAGAGTTGTGACCAACTTTGTTGCATTTTGAACATTGACCAGTGGGTGTGTTGATATTCTGATAATTCCTAGATCTACATTCATTTTCTCTATGACCATACTTATTACAGTTAAAGCATTTTCCATTGAATTTATAAGCATTAGGTTGTCTTACCGGTTTGTTGTGATCCTGAGTATTTGCAGTACCGGAGCTTTCACCAACTTCAAAGCCAATTCCAGAAGTGTCACCTTTAGGTTTTTGATTCTTCAGCAAGGTACCAAGTTCCTCAAAGCTTTTCTTGAATTTTTCTTTGTGTTGATTTGCAGTTTCTAGTTCTCTTTCCAAGATTTCTTTTTGTCTCATCAGTTCATTTGAGTCATTCTAAGTATGCATCAGATCTGTCTTGAACATGCCATTTTCATAGCTAAGTCTTATGTTCTCATTTCCTACATCACTTAGTCTTCTGGTCAATTCTTCTTCATTCTTCTTCATTCTTCTTCCTGTCCTCAATCTTTTTGCAAAATCTCATAGTCATATCCTGCATTTCATTTTTTGTTGTCATGATCTCTTGTTTCAACTTGCTTATCATATCATTAAGTGATTCCTTTTCATCATTCTCATTTTGTAATTTTTCACAAAGTTCTCTTCTCTTATTTCTTGCAACAATAAAATTTTCTTGAAGTGTCTGAATGATATCCTGAGCTAACCCTTAAATCATCTTCTAATTTGATATTTTTCAATTTCTCTGCATCATAGTTTGTAAGAGCTCCTTCAAGTTGCTTCATCAGATTTCCATCTTTACCGGTGTCAAGATCTTCCTCAAGTTGTTAGGCTTCTCAAAATAGAGGACCACACTCTGATACCAATTGTTAGGGGTCTCACAGATACTGAGAGGTGGGGGTGGATCAATATCTAATCGGTAATAAGAATTTCTTAACTTAAAACATGCAAAACATAATATAATAGTGTACCGGTATGTAAGAAATAATGCAATAAACAGAATCAAGAACATCCACATGAAAAGTAAACCATAACACAAGATGTTAATGAGGAAACTTGGTGTGGGAAAAACCTTGGTGGGATTTGTGACCCACAATATTCACTCACTGGCCAATAAGAGAATATTACTTACAATAGGGGCCTGCACATGCAGGAAGGCCAACTGCCTAGAGCTCACTGCTCAATGGGAAGTCACACTGACTTACAAATAAGGATTATACTAATCCAATAACTTGTAATACTTTACATTAGCATCTTCAATGCCAGATTCAGTATCAGTTCCTTCTCTGTTCTTTACATATACCTCTAACCTATATTTCGCACATTAGGTCTGCCTAATAGTTTTCCTTAATACATCACCAAAACATATATAAATGTCTACAATGATCTCCTTTATATATAAGAGTCATTTTACAATTTTCCAAGTTGGCTTACAATAATAAACAAAATATTATATAACAAAAATCCTGTCGGCCTTTGTGCCGGTATACTTCTTTTCTTCTGTGTCAGTGTCCTGAGTGTCGGTGTTGAGTGTGATCTACTGATGTCGGTGCACTATCTTGCCGGTGTAATGCTTTATCGGTATAATGTCTTGTCGGTGCCATAGGATTGCAAGGTTGCCATCAATGACAAAACCTTCAATCACATACAATGTCTCATTGGAGTGTGCATATTCCAACAAAAAGTTGAGGATGTCATCTTTCCCAACTGAAATTCCTTACACAGAGAATTCACTAGTTTGTCCAACTGAGGCAAACCTCTTACTGTCTTGGACTTACAGACCTTAATAATGTTATCAAAATTGATATGAAAAAATATCTGATGCCAAAGCCAACTATCATCTACTTAAGAAATTAAATAGTTTTTGACTTTAGGATTCAGGTGAAATAGGTTACCTTTTGTCTGCTTGCCGGTTGTAATCAGTTCACCTTTTCTCCTATAGATTTTGCACATTCCATTCTTGAATTCCCTTGGATAACCTATGTCATTGAGTTGAGCTACACTTAAAAGATTGTGCTTTAATCCTTCAACCCAGTAGACATCATCTGTGCTGCTTTTTACACTAAGAGAAATACTTCCCTTTCCTTTTACCATGCAGGGTGAGTCATTTCCAAATCTTACAACTCCTCCATCAAATTCCTTCAAAGTGAGAAATTCACTCTAGTCATTGGTCATGTGGTGTGAACAACCACTATCAATGATCCAATCATCAGAATTATCCATTTGAGAAACTAATGCTTTCTGATCGGATGTTTCCTCTTTAATGACAACAAAGACAATGTCTTCATTAGTATCTCCCTCGGATTCCTCATCACTGATACCACCATCAACTGCAATGAGACAATCAATTTTTCCTTTTCCTTTATACTTCTTGTACATCTCACGCTTATGCTCATTGTCACCATTAGGACAATTAGCTGCAATGTGTCCAATCTTGTTACAAGCAAAACATTTAAAAGGTAATTTACCTCTATACTTATTGGTACCTCTGGGCAATCTCTTGGCCAACAATGCTTCAAGCTCAATCAAAATGTCTTCATCATCAACTTCTATTTTGGATCTAGATTCATAGCTATGACTGACATCTCTACTTTTCCTCATAGAAGGGTTAGAAACTGAGGCTCTAAATGTAGATTTAATTCAAATGCAGTAAGCTTACCAATGATGGAGTCAAGGTTTATCTTAGTTTTATCAATAGACTTTATCTCCCTAATGGCTGCAACTTGGATAACGTAGATCGATAGAAGGGTTCTCAACACATTACTAACCACTGTGCCATCTTCCACTTTACCACCAACACTCTTGATCTCATCAACTATCTCTTTGATCCTCTGACCATACTATTGTATATTCTCACCTTTATCTAGCCGCATGTCATCAAATTATCATCTTAGACTCTCTTCTTTGGCAATCTTCACATGCTCATAATCGCTATAGATTTCTTCAAGTTTCTTCCATACCTCATATGTTGTCTCCATACCATGGACATCAACATACTTTGAATCAGACAAAGAACTGATAATGGCCTCCAATGCTTGATTATTTTCTTGTTGCTCTTTCTTATGATCATCAGTAATAATCCCACTAGGTGTAACATATTGAGTACCAACATGTTCCCAGTATTGATTTCCTAGACTCTTGACATATATTTTCATTCTATCACTCCATATTCCGTTATTTTCTCTATTAAACTTCAGACCTTCTTTCTTCATCATGTTCTTCAAGATATTTACCTCAAGTTGTTAGGCTTAGACCTTAGAGGACCTGAAATGCTCTGATACCAATTGATGGTATGATAAATCAATAAGGATTCGGTAAACTACTGAGAGGGAGGTGAATTAGTAGATATAAAACCAATATAAACTTTTCACCAGACAAAAACAACCTCTCAAGTCAAACTCATAACTAACAAATTGCAATATCATTGTCAAGTAAACCGGTTGATTGTCATAACAAAATAACAGTAAAACAACTCTGAAAATCTCAAAACCTTTTAACCAAAATATCTAAATACTTTATTGAAAAAAGTAAAAGCTCATTTCAGATTGTTGTCGGTCATCATATCACATCTAAGTGGATTTAGTTGTTAAGAAAATTAACCATATCAAACATAACCACAAAAACATTCACCACTTGACACAATGATTTTGACGTGGAAACCCAAATGGAAAAAATCACGGTGGGGGTGAATACCCACAAGTATTCTAAACTCTTCTAAAGTTTCCCCTATTAGGAGCCAAGCCTATTAAAGCTTTACAATAGGTCCCATTAAGAACATATCATGTTAGGGACCACCTGGTTATGGGATTGACTATAATACCCTATTAGAAGAAATACCCTGTTAGGAGTAACCTTGGTAGAGGATTTGAAATCCAAGCTAATGGACTACTTGGTTAGAGGATTTAGATAACACTAATCTTGTTAGAGCTTACCCGATTAGGGGATTTGATTGTTGTTATTGCTGATCTGTTTCAATAGCACTACACTTGCTTTTTCATATCCTTTTCATCCTCCTATCTGCCTTTACACATACTGCAAATACATCATCTAGTTCAGCAACCAATCACTCTTACATTCAACCAAAATTGCCAACACTACAACAAAACAACTCATCGACCTTATAAACAAAATAATAGGTCAGTAACATATCACAAACATAATTATCACATAGAGATTACAAACAAATTGGTTCGAGTATGACCATTGGAGTACATAGTAATCTCTGCACATCATTCAAGACAACCTCGATCGCTCATTGATCACTGCTTCATTGAACTCTATAACTCATCACACGGTTTCCATTAAATGCAATGAACTTGCTCATTCCCAAGACAAAAACCATTATCTCTCCACACCAAAAACTATTTGAAACTCTTCTCATACAACATGCATATGTGTCATAGTCATTACCACTCATCATTTGATCATAAACCAATACAACTGATTCACCAAACTTCATCGGTTAGGGTTTACATATCAATAGGTAGGGTTTACTAGTTGATCTCACTTCTTCTCTAGTAATACCAATTTCCTTCACAAGCTCTCTTACTGGTTACAAAATAATATTATTATAACATCATTACCAGTTATAATTGACATCAATGCAATCTTCATGCAAATGCCAACTGTCATTTTTTGTTGAAAACACGTGGTATCATCTCGTGATGTCATGGTTCATAACTCCCTCATACTTTCAACCATGGGGATGCATGGGCCATTAGATCTATCCTCTATTTAGCAACCCGCTGAAATACTTAGGACTTTCAGACTTAGGAAAATCACATGCACGGGCACAAATATTAAAGGGAGACCCAACTATAGGAAGAAAATGTTATGCACCTTGGGAAAATCACTTCAAAAACTGGTCTAACACAACTTATCACTTAAAGAATAAAATGACATCACCCATGGTAAACAACCCTCGGCTTTAAGTGGGAAAAATTAATGATGAAATATATCATTGCTAGGATTTTATTCACAAAACATAATAAATTTGGATAGACCCTAAACCCTGGACATTGGACCTTGATAGAGGATGCAAATCAAAACCAGAAGAATCAATGTTTAAACTCAAAATTGATAATTCTCATGTAATCAATTTTCAGAGCTATCAATCCTCTAATATCGATAACCTGAATGTAAACCATGCTGGCCTCTATTTTCGCTAATCAAATAAATCCTTCCATCTTGGTAGTGCTGGTGAAGTGTATGTAAAGTGCCTGTCGGTACACAACTAAACCAAAATTATGAAGCTGGAACATGTTGCCATGTTGCCATCAATGACAACATATTGAAACCACCTAATTGAGTGTCAATTGCCAACATGTTCATATGCTACTAAAGTATGTTTCAGTCACTTGGTATTGACTTTATAATTGGATGCTATCTTATGTTCTAGTAAGCTTGCTTTATTGATCCTATAGGGGTTTCACCGGCAGAGCTTTATTTAAGATCTTTTGATGTTATGCATAAGTGGTGTTGGTGCAGCTTCTAGAAGAGATTCATGATGTTGATGGTGATTGTGTTCATGCCTCAACTGATCGGTGTCATTGCTTTGGCGTGTGTGGATCTAATTTAGGTCTGGTACTATCTAGGTTATGGACCAATTTGCATGAAATGTGTTGGTGGATCCTCCAATGTGCTTCCGGGATGTTTTATTGATTGGACAATATTTCTTTGGCCTTAGGCTGACATATATTATGATTTTATTTTAAAATTATGTAATGGATCTATTGTATTATCATTTGTGTGGCCGACCTAATTGGTTAGGTCCTAGGTTGGTTTAAATATATGTATCTTAGTGTGGATCATGTAGGATGGAAAGGAGTGAATAATGTAATAATCATTTGTGCAGAGGATTCGGTCGATCATAGGTGATCGAGTTAAGTTTATGTAAGAGGTTTTAGACCTTTGATATTGAGCTTAACTAGAATTGTAATCTGACATGTTTGATGCTATTACCTGCAGTTCTTCCCTCTAGATTGTAGTCCAAAATTTTTGAGGTGGTTGATATCTTTGTAGTCAGTGAGACTCCATTGTGATGAGCAGTGCGATCTAGGCAATGTGCATTCTTGCATGTGTAGGCCCTTATTGTAATAATATACTTCCTACAAAAGTATCATCTGACTATGGGTAGGGTTTCCCGCTGTGGTTTTTCCTTATTGAGGTTTTCCATGTACAAATCATGGTGTTATATGTTATGGTTGCATGGTATTGATTCTCTAGTTTTCATTTATGCTTTAATGCTTAATCAATTTTACCGATATAAGGTTTTAAGTGCTTTAATTCACATAATCTGTTAACAACTAATTCATCCCCCCCCCTCTTAGTTGTTCATGGGTTATCCTAACAATTGGTATCAGAGCTTGGTCATCTTTTTGCTGAAGCTTAACCACTTGAGGAAGATCTTATGGCAACTATTAGTTCAACTTATGTTTTCTGGAAGGACAACCCTAGGCTTGATGGAACAAACTATAGAATATGAAAGATTTGGATGGAGACTCATTTAAGATGCATTGGAAATTAAATTTGGGAAATAACTCAGAATGGTTACACTCCTCATAATTCAACATCTGGCCTTCCTACACCAACATACTTTGATAAGAACATTGAGAATGATTACAGAGCTAGAGAAGCCCTCTTAAGTGCCTTATTATATCAGCAAATCATAGGACTATTAGACAAATCTTTGGCAAAATATATATGGGACAAGTTGGAGACACTGAATGAAGTTGGTCTTACAATTAAAATTACAAAAGTTGAATGTTATTGGGTAAGATATGAAAGCTTAAAGATGGAAGAAGATGAAAAAAATTCTGCATTCATGAAAAGAGTTAATGAAATTGTATTGGGAATTTAGCATTGTGGTAGATCTCTGAGTGAGGAAGAGATTATTTCAAAAGTATTAAGGGTTTTGCCATCGACATATAAGATGAAGGTAACTATAATTAATGAGATAATAATCATGCCTAATTCTTTTGTCAATAGAGATACTCTTGTTGGTAAGACATCTTCTTTTGAGCTTGAATAATTTGGTCCTCCTAGAGCTACAAAGGTTGATACTGCATTTAAGGCATCTACATCATCAACTGGAAAGCAAGATTGGAAACTTTTGTATGCAAAGGAATTGGAAGAGATCAGAAAAGAAGATGAAAAGATTGAGAAACTTTAAGCCCCATTTTCTAGTAGGATACCTAGAGGTCCATCAGGAAGTAAGAAGGAAAAACTCCTTTCAAATGTTTTAAATCTAATAAGATAGGTCATTTTAAGTATAGATGTCCTAAAAGAAATTAAAAATTGGAAGAAAGAGCAAGAAGATATTTTAAGCCTAACCTTGAATATCAGATCAAGCATAAGTACAAGAAATAAAAAAATAAATGGTGCTACTATATTGAGGAAGGAGTAATTGATGACTCAAAAGAAGAACTGGAAGGAGATTCAGCTAGTGGATCTGGCAATGGAAAAGATTGGGTATTTTATGCTATGAAGGAAGATGATCTGGAACCGGTTATCAAGAATGAGGAAAAGGCCCTTGCAGAAAAACATTGAAGACACATATGAATGGGTAATAGGCAGTGGATGTTCTCATCATATGACAGGTGATAAAGGTAAGTTTCTAGCCCTACAAGAATTTGATGGGGGTCAAGTCAGATTTGGTAATAACAAGGCATGCATGATTAAAGGAAGAGGAACCATTTCATTGGATGGTAAGCATAACACTGGTAATGTATATTATATTGAAGGTTTGAAGCATAATCTTTTGAGTGTAGAATAATTGGTAGATAGAGGATTTCAATTACTATTCAAGGATGAAAAGTGCAAAATCATTAGCAAATCAGGTTTGGAGATTGCAACTAGTACACAAACAAAAGGTAACATGTTTCACTTGAACTCTGATGAAAATACATGTTTGATTGCACATATTGATGTAATTTGGTTATGGAATAAGCGGTTATGTCATGTAAATTTTGATTGCATTGTAAATATCAGTTCAACTAAGGCAGTTAGAGATTTACCTAAGATTGTGAAGCCTCATAATCCTGTATGTAAAGAATGTCAAATGGGTAAGCAAATCGGAACTTCTTTTAAGAGCATACCTGATAAATGATGTTCTTGATTTTATTCATACTAACCTATGTGAACCCGCTAATACAAGAAGCTTTCAAGGAGATAGATATTTCATGTTAATCATTGATGACTACTCTAGAATGATGTGGGTTGCTTTTCTAAGGGAGAAATCTGAAGCCTTTGAGAAATTCAAGATCTTTAAAGCTATGGTTGAGATAGAGACAAGAATAAAAATGAAGTGTCTGAGATCTAATCAAGGTGGTGAATTCACATATGGTGAGTTCAACAGTTATTGTGATAAAAATGGCATTAGGAGGCATTTATCTGCACCTCAGACACCTCAACAAAATGACATTGTGGAAAGAAAGAACATAACCATTTTGGATGTAGCCATAAGCATGATGATGGAAGATAATTTTCCTCATATCTAGTAGAGAGAAGCAGTAAGTACAACAGTTTATACATTCAATAGAGTTCATATCAAAGGAGATATCAGTAAGACACCTTATGAATTATGGTTTGGTCATTCTCCTAGTCTTAAATATTTCAAAATCTTTGTAAGTAAGTGTTATATCAAAAGAGATGGAGTAAGATTACCATCATAACCATTTAATTCAAATGTAGTAGAGAGATTATTGCCAGTTTCAAAGAAATTATTATACAACATGCCTTCAGAGAGCAAAACAGTGTTGCTGACTATTTAGCGAATACTGGAGTTAATTCTGATGTTCAAATGATTTGGCATGAGGATGATCTCAATTTAAACATTAAAGAGATACTCAAAAAGGACCGTTGTATAGGGAGAGAAGGACAATTAAATCATGACAAGTAAAAAGCATCACTTACGCCTCACTAGAAAGGCCATCATTACTTGGCACTGCGGTAGATCTCCTACTATCTCCAAAAAATTTCTGCATGCTTTGTGGGTTACTCAGAGCAATAATTTGAGTTGCATCGGGAAAGAAGTTCTCAATTTGCAAAGAAACAGAGTCGATATCCTGCATTCGAAAATGGGAGGAGATCTAAGATGCGAAGAACCTGACAACACGTTGACCTAGAAAGTAATGCCTAAAGTTTGGGCAAAGCTGGAGAAGGGCTCTCTCACTAGCTTCATGGAAAAGCTTGAGGACTATGACAAAGGTAGGGTCAACTTAGCCATTTCTAAGATTTCTGAAAACTAGTCTAATGGCTCTTTTAAGCTTTACAAAGTTAAATTTAAGTTGGATGTTGGGCTTATTTCTACTGTGACTAGAATGCCCCACACTGGGCTCAACTTCTTTCGAGACCTCAAGGTCTCCAACAATGCAGTTACCCTATTCCCGTAGAAAGAGAAAGAGCGGGCCAAAATCGGCAAGGCTATTGGGGGCTACTACGATGTTGCAAACATCAAGAAGTTGTGGGGTTGGGTCCTGAATGCAATCATGGAGTATATTATGGTTGATGGCCATTTCTCCAGGGCCCACACCTACCACTTCATGCTCTTAGACCATTTTAGACACGATAAAAAAGTATCTTTGCCTTACTACCTTTTTCCATCCCTCTCTAGGTCCCTGAACAAGCACAAGACTAACCCTTCCAGCTCGATTCTCCACTGGGGGCTTCTGCTACTCATCTATGAGCATTGCAAAACCCTCGCTCTGTAGGAAAATAAGTGGATTTCTGCTTCCCTAGGTAAAAGGAGGATGGAAGAGGGAGATACTAGCAAGGAGAAGGTGTCATCCAAGAAGAAAAGGAAAAGCGGCCCCGGGTTGGAAATTGAGGACATTGTCAAGGAAAGTAGTGGTATGGAGACGAACGACTCTAACGGTGAAGACAACTAGAAGGAAGAGGAGCTGGGCAATAAGGAAGAAAGTGGAGATTTTGAGCCTGGTCAAGATAGCCCTATTCTAAGTGATCACCCTGGTAAGGACAATAGCCATCTGATGGAGGAGATGGCTCCCAAGGATAATGAGGAAACTAAAGTTAATTCTGAGAAGGAAACAAATAAAGGCTCTAAGAAGAACCTGACTAAGGAACGGGATAGCAAGGACAAGGAAAGTGCTAGTGAGGAGCTTATCCTGGATAATCTCAAGAAGCTCTCAGAGGCCAGAATGAATTTTGACAGAGGGACTTACGAAACCCTGAAAAACCTGGAGAAGCAAGGGATAAATTTGGATAAAAAGAGGGAGGATGAAAATAGAGAGCATATTAATTGGAAGCAGGAAATGGAGAATAAGGTAAAATCATTGGAAGATGGAAAAGAAGCAATGAAAAATCTGAAGGAAATTATCGCAAGTATCCTCTCTGCTGTCACCAAAAACCTGGAAGACATTGCCAAGGTCTTTGACCATACTCCTAAACTAGTTGTGGATCTTGACCTGGAGGAGGAGACCATCCAGATTGGAAGTGGTGGTGATGCTACCCTAATGGGTGGAACTGTGAAGAGAACCAGGGCCAGTATCAAGAAAGCTATGGCTGCTATGACCAAGGACCCTCCCAACTTCAAAGACAACATCAAATAACTAGAAGAAATTAGCAGCACCCTGGCTAAAGCCCTGGATAAAATCTGATTCTTGGATGGCCTACTGGCTTTTAGGGGCTTTTGTGGGTTTTCCTTGGTTTTCTGTTGGTTTTTTCCTTTTGTTCTGTTTCTCTTTGTTTCTCATGGCTTTGTTGTTTAAGTCTTGCTTGTAAAGGGTTTTGGGGCCCCTTCAAAACCTGCTTTTTCATTAATCAAAAACTAATTGACCATCACTCAAAATATTATGCCTTAAACCTTCTACATAATAGACATTATCAATATTATTCTTTCCATTAGAAGAAATAATACCTCTACCTTTGATCATACATGCCTTGTCATCTCCAAATCTAACTTGATCACCATTGTATTCTTGTAGGGACAAAAATTTCCCTTTATCTCTAGTCATATGATGTGAGTATCCACTATCAATTACCCATTCATCCTTATCTTCAACTTTTGCTCCCAGGGCCTTTTCTTCATTCATGATAGCCAATTCTAGTTCATCCTCCTTCAAAGCATAGAACACCCATTCCTTTCCATTTCCACTAGCAGAGTCTTATGCCTGTTCATCTCCAGAGTCATAAGTTACTCCTTCCTCATATGCTATGTAGCATTGTTTACTTTTCTTGAATCTATGTTTGTTTGGGTTAGGCTTAAAATATTTCTTCTCTTTCCTCAAACCATGCATTCCTTTTAGGACATCTAGATGCAAAATGATCAATCTTATTACATTCAAAACATTTAAAAGGTGATTTTCCTTCATACTTACTTCCAGTTGGTCCTTTAGGTACTCTTCTAGCAAATAAGGCTTCAAGTTGCTCAATTTCTTCATCTTCTTTTCTCATGTCTTCCAATTATTTTGCATATAGGGCTTTCCAGTCAGTTTTGCTTGTAGATGTTGATAATGATGCATTAAAAGAAAGTTCAAACTTTACAACTCTAGAAGATCCAAATTTTTCAACCTCAAAAGCAAATAATTTTTCAATCAGAATGTCTCTATTAACTTAGGTGTTTGCCATTGTTCTTAATTCATTAATTGCAATTGCCTTAATCTTGTAAGCCGATGGAAGGGCTCTCAAGAATTTGGAAGCTATTTCATATTACCCATAACAATCTCATTTACTCTTTCCATAAACACAACATTTCTTTCATTATCTTCCATTTTCAAGTTTTCATATCTTACCCAGTAACCATCAAGTTTAGCAATTTTGGAAGTAGGGTCACCTTCATTCAGAGTTTGCAATTTGTCCCACATAACCTTAGCCAATGATTTGTTAGTCAATACCATGATCTATTGATCAGTAAGTGCACACAAGAGGGCTTCTCTATCTCTGCAATCATTTTCAATATTGTTATCTAGGTCTGCAGGAGCAGGATTACCAGATACCTGATCACAAGGTGTGTATCCTTTCTCAGTGATCTCCAAAATATCCTTGCCAAGACATCTAAGATGGCTCTCTATTCGAATTTTCCATATCCCATAATTTGTTCCATCAAGCTTAGGGATTTCTCTTCTGAAAATAGTTGTTGGTTGATTAAAAGTATTATTTATCATAGGATCTACCTCAAGCGGTTAAGCTTCTACAAAAGAGGACCAAATCTCTGATGCCAATTGTTAGGATAACCGATGAACAATTGAGAGGGGGGGGGGGTGAATTAGTTATTAACATATTATAGCTTTTAATCCACAATACAACCTTAAACAAATCAAGTACCGATATAACATATACAAATGTCGGTAGGAACAGATACCGATAAACAATACAACTTAACAATTAACCAGATAATCAATGCAAAATAACCATACCACATAACACCATGATTTGTATGTGGAAAATGTGGAAAGGGAAAACCACTATGAAAAGCCTATGCACAGTCAGATGATACTTCTGCAGAAAGTATGGGTTACAAGAGGGTCCTGCACTTGCAAGATGGGACACTGCTTAGAGCGTACTGCTCGTTACAAAAGAGTCTCACTAACTACAAAGAGGCTACAACCATCTCAAGATAAATGGACAACAATCCAATAGAGTGAACTATGAGAAATAGCATCTACCATGCCTTATTATAGTCCTGGTTAAGCTCAATGCCAGAGGACTAAATCCTCTTATGAATCCAATTCAATCACCAATGATCGATCAACTCCTTTTCCTAAATGATATTTCACACATTACATTCCTTGACCATGACCTTTTTAATAACCATGATACTTTAGAAAGAGTTTCTACCTCTTATTTATACAAACCGTAAAGCCTAAACCGATTAGGTCGGACACCTAAAGATATTACAATAAGATCATTATATAATTCCATTTACAATGATATGCCATGTTGGCTTAAGACCAAAACAATAATAACAAATCCATAAATAATCTTGAATCATCCCGGTAACGTGTAGAGTACATGTTAGTATGATACCACTCCATAGCCTAAATAAGCACTGGACCAATTCTGGGTCCACCATGTTAAAGCAATGTCTTTAAGAAGTTTAAGCATGATCAAAGAACATCTTCAACATCCCAAAATCCATGAAGAAGCTGTACCAACACCAATTATGCATCTTGTCACAATTCCTCAATGAAAGCTCTTTCGGTGAGGCCTTAAATTAGTGTCAGTAAGGGTTTACCAGAGTGTATGATAACATCCAATTACCACACCAATACCAACTGACCAAAATATGCTCATGGAGCATCTTTACTAAACCAATCATGCTAGAAGTGTCCAACAAATAATCTCTTTTGCCGGTAACTCTAGATCTTCTATCGGTAACAAAACCTGTCTGTCGATAACCAACCATAACAACTAGTGTTGACATCAATGACAAAACATCAATGCAGCACATAATAAATTAATCCATAATGCCAATAATTTATTCTATTTGATTCTTTGGCATTGTTATCAAAGGGGGAGGAATATATGTGAAAAATCATTGCTATTGATTGCACTCCTTAGGGGTAGTTTGGAGGTATTAAGTCTTTTTGATTCATTTTTGGTTCAGAGCTTCACTGCTATATCATTTCATGGGAGATTGTTGGCGGTCTTCCATTGGGGGAGACTTGTTTGGCATTTTCTTGGCACTTGGATGTTTTTCACATCTAGTGTTGCCATCAATGCGAAAGGGGGAGATTATTGGCCATATGATATTTATTATGTGTTGCATTGATGTTTTGTCATTGATGTCAACACTTGTTGTTATGGTTGTTTATGTTAGATAGTTCAAATAACCGGAAGACAACTAAGAGGGGGAGGGTGAATCAGTTGTCTTAGATTACTGGAACTATTAACAATTTGAAACTTTAATACTAGAACTCAAAACATTAATACTGGAATAGCAGTTAAACCAATTAAGCACAAACAATAATCACATAATAAAAACCATCCACATGACACCAAGATTTGTACATAGAAAACTCGGTAAAGGGAAAAACCAAGGTGGGAAGCCTACCCACAATCAGATAATACTTTTGTAGTATGTGAATTACAATTGAGGGGCCTGCACTTGCAAGAAGGCCAACAGCCTAGAGTGTAGTGCTCATCACAAAAGGAGCCTCATTGACTACATAGAAATATAAACTACAATCTAGAGAAGTGTTGAACTGCAAAAGATAGCATCTTCTATGCGTGAGTACAATTCTGGTTAAGCTCAATACCAAAGGATTGAATCCTCTTACATAAACCCAATTTGATCTTCAATGATATACCAAATCCTTTGCCTGAATGATATCACATTATTTGCACATTACATTCCTTGACCATGACCTTTTCATAACCATGATGATCTATAGTGAGATCTTACATCTATATATACAAATCCTCGACCATAAACAATTAGGTTGGACACTTGATAATAAACCAGTTACAAACCATGTTGGCCTTAGACCAAACATATAATATCCAACACATAAGACATCCCAGAAACACATCGAGAGGTCCAATCCACACATTACATCAAATTTGGTCCATAACCTAGATCAATTGGGACCCAGTATATGTCCACATGCTACAACAATGATCTCCATCCACCAAGTCTAAAAAATGATCACCAAAAGCATCCTAAAAATCCACCAAAAGATGCACCAACACCACTTATGCAATTCATCAAAGATCCTTATCAAAAGCTCTACTGGTGAAACCCTCATCGAAACTAGAAACTGATCTTCTAAGCAAGAAGGATAGCATCCGATCACCATACCCAAACCAGTTGACTGAATATGAGCATGATTATCATGAATGAGCCAATTCCATAACCAAATCATATCAGAGCCTACCGTATCATGTCAGATCCAAATTAACCAAAACCACTCAACCTACCAAGACCAGAAGGGTGCCGGTAAAGCATCCAAACTAGTGTTGACATCAATAACAAAACATGAATGTAACACATAATCAATTCCTCCAAATCGCCAACAGTCTCCCCCTTTGGCATTGATGGTAACACTAGATGTGAAAAACATCTAAGTACCAAGAAATTCCAAACAAGTCTCCCCCAATGGAAGACAACCAACAATCTCCCACATACAGCTCTGAATATCAATATATCCCCCCTTTACTTTACTTATTCATATCTATCCCCATTTGACTTTTTCTTTTTCTTTCTTTGTCTTTTTCAAATCAATATCTCTCCCCCTTTGACATCAATGCCATAAATCTGACAAAAATATCAAAGAAAAAAAAAAAAACATTGAATCACAAATCTGACTACTCCCCCTGAGCAGTAGCATCCCACATCAGTACCAGAATGAATATAATCTCTGATAATGCATATCGGATTGATTCAAAACCACATCAATCAAGTCTCTATCGGAGGGGCAGAAACTCCCAATCAATCTCTCAGATACTCAAATGATTCCTTGGGCAAAGTTTTAGTGAAAATATCTGCAATCTTCTCTTTAGTGTTCACATAAACTAGTCTAATTTCATTTGTTTCCACCCTTTCTTTGAAAAAGTTATACTTGATAGATATGTGCTTTGTTTTAGAATAAAATATCGGATTTTTTGATATATCGATAGCAGCAAAGTTATCACAGTGAATAACTACCGATGCATCACAATCCACCTTTATATCCTTCAACATTTTCTTCATCCATAAAAATTGTGTCCAATTAGTAGCAGCAGCAACATACTCAGCTTCAACAATAGATAAAGACGTACATGATTGTTTCTTGTTGATCCATGAAACCAACTTATTTCCAAGAAAGAAAGATCAACCATAAGTGCTTTTGCAGTCATCAATATCTCCAGCCCAAACAACATTTGTATATGCACATAAAGTAAAGTTAACATCCTTAGGGTACGACAAACCATATTCTGATATACCTTGCAAGTATCTAAAAATCCCTTTAACCGGAATCTCATGATTTTCTCTAGGATCACTCTGAAATCTTGAAACAATACAGATAGAATTCATAATGTTAGGCCTAGTCTGAGTCAAATAAAGTAGAACTCCAATCATAGATTTGTATCTTGTAGGATTTACTAGTGCAGAAACATCTTTTCTTGTCAATTTCTCACTTGTAACCATAGGAGTACTTACTGGTTTGGAATCTCCCATACCAAATTTCTTCAATAATTCCTTAGC
Organism: Cryptomeria japonica; assembly: GCF_030272615.1. NCBI lineage: Eukaryota > Viridiplantae > Streptophyta > Pinopsida > Cupressales > Cupressaceae > Cryptomeria > Cryptomeria japonica. Next base: position 690,343,101 of record NC_081412.1, read on the forward strand.
ATTTTTAGTTTGACAAATGAAAATACCTTTGTTAGTCTAAGCAATCTCCAAACCTAAGAAAAATTTCATCTCACCAATCATAGACATCTCAAATTCTTTCTCCATATTCTTAGAAAATTCTATGCATAACTTGTCTTCACCTCCAAAAATAATGTCATCAACAAATACTTTAATAACCAGTATATCATAATCATTTATCTTATAAAATAAATTACTGTAAGCACTACCCTTAGTAAAACCAAGCTTCAGAAGATATTTATCCAACCTAGCATACCAAGCTCTAGGTGCTTGTTTCAATCCATATAAAGCTTTCCTTAACCTGCAAACCATACTTGTATCATTTTATAGTAAAAAATCATCAATTTTCTCAATATAAACTTCATCATCAAGATCCCCATTCAAAAATGCACATTTAACATCCATCTGATAAACCTTGTAGTTTTTATAAGCAACATAGGCAAGAAATAATCTTACAGCTTCAATCCTAGCCACAGGTGCAAAAGTCTCTCCATAATCAATTCCTTCCCTTTTAGAATATCCTTTAGAAACCAATCTAGCCTTATTCCTTATAACTTGACCATCCTCATTCAATTTATTCTTAAAAACCCATTTAGTTTTAATAGCATTTTTATTTTTAGGCAGGGGAACCAAGGTCCATGTGTTATTTTTCTCAATCTGATCTAATTCTTATTCCATAGCTTTCAAACAATATTCATCTTTACATGCCTCAATTATTGATACCAGTTCAACTTGTGAAATTAAACATACCTCATTAGTTTCCAGTCTTCTTCTTGTCATCACTCCATTTCTCTTATCCCCAATGATCTGATCTTCTAATTGATTCAATCTCACATACCTAGGAGTCTTCTGACTTTCTATTCCTCTTCCTTGTTCTTCAATTACTATAGAATTCTTTGATACTACTAGAGTAACTAGTTCAACACTCTATTCCGGTAAAGTTGCTACTAGTTTATATATAATTATTTCCACTATCAATTCCTTCTCATAAACTGGGATTTGACTTTTATTCAACTCCTCTACTTTGACATTAGTACTCTCCACAATTCTCTGCAATCTCTTGTTATAACATATATATGCTTTTCTTTCATTAGAATAGCCAAAAATATGCCATCATCACATCTAGGATTAAATTTCCCAATGATATCATCTCTCTTGATATAACATTTACTACCAAAAAATCTAAAATACTTAACTGTAGGTGTATTGCCAAACCATAATTCATAAGGTGTCTTAATAGTTTCTCCTTTGATATGTACTTTATTGAATGTATAAACTGTTAATCTCATTGCTTCTCTCTAGTAGATATAAGGTAGACTATCTTCCATCATCATTGTTCTAGCAACATCCAAGATACTTTTGTTCTTCCTTTCCACAACTCCATTCTGCTGAGGTGTCTAGGGAGTAGAAAATTGTCTTCTTATACCATGCTTCTCACAAAAGTTATTAAACTCACTAGATGTGAATTCTCCACTATGATCTGACCTCAAACATTTAATCTTCAATCCTATCTCAGTTTCCACTTTATCCTTAAAGACAAGTTAAACTTTTCAAATGCTTCAGATTTCTCTTTTAGAAAAGTAACCCACATCATTCTAGTATAATCATCAATTATTAGCATGAAATATCTATCACCTTGAAAACTTTTAACTCTAGCAGGGCCACACAATTTAGTATGAATAAGATCAAGAACATCATTTGATTTATCTTGTATACTCCTAAAAGAGGTTCTGAACTATTTACCCATTCGACATTCTTTACATATCAGATTATAGGGCTTCATAATCTTAGGTATATTCCTAACTGCCTTAGTTGAGCTAATCTTCACAATGCAATCAAAATTCACATGACACAGCATTTTATGCCATAGCCAACTCTCATCAATATGTGTAATCAAACATGTCTTCTCACCGAAGTTCAAATGAAATATATTACCTTTTGTGTGTGTACCAGTTGCAATCTCTAAACTAGATCTTTTAATGATTTTGCATTTTCCATCCTTGAACTGTAATTGAAATCCCTTATCTACCAATTGTCCTACACTCAAAAGATTGTTCCTTAAACCTTCAACATAATAAACATTGTTAGTATTTCTCTTACCATCCAATGATATAGTTCCTTTTACTTTGATCATACATGCTTTTTCATCTCCAAATCTAGCTAGACCACCATCAAATTCTTGTAAAGATAGAAACTTCCCTTTATCTCCAGTCATATAATGTGAACAACTTCTATCAATTACCCATTCATCCTTATCTTCAATTTTAGCAGCAAGAACCTTCTCTTCAGCTACATTCACTTCCAGTGTTGGATCATCTTCCTTGATAACCAGAAACACCCAATCCTTCCCATTCCTAGAACCACTAGCAGTGTCTTTTGTCAGTTCATCATCAGAATCAGAAATGCCTTCCTCATCCACTATGTAGCATGATTTGTCTCTTTTTTTCTTGTATTTGTACTTGTTCCGATATCCAAGGTTAGGTTTAAATGATCTTCTAGCTCTTTCTTTAAATCTTGAATTCCTTTTAGGACATCTAGATGCAAAATGACCAATCTTATTACATGCAAAACATTTAAAAGGTGTTTTTCCTTCATACTTACTTCCTACCAGCCCTTTAGGTACTCTTCTATCAAATAGTGCTTCAAGTTGCTCAAACTCATCATCTTCTCTCTTCATATCTTCTAATTCCTTTATATACAAAGCTTTCTAGTGTTTCTTATCAGTTGTAGATGTAGATGCATGAAAAGCAAGTTTAGACTTCACAGCTCCAAAAGGTCCAAATTCTTTGAGCTCAAAAGTAGATAGTTTCCCAACCAAAGTATCTTTGTTGACAAATGTATTAGCCATTATTATCAACTCATTAATAGAAGTAGCCTTCATTTTGTAAGTTGGTGGTAGGGCTCTCAGGACTTTAGAAACAATTTCATCTTTGCTCATAGTTCCACCACAATATTGAATTCCCATAACAATCTCATTTATCCTTTCCATGAATGTAGTAATCCTTTCATCTCCTTCCATCTTCAGGTTTTCATATCTCACCAGGTAACCATCAAGTTTAGCAATCTTCACTATAGGGTCACCTTCATTAAGAGTCTCCAACTTATCCCATATAGCCTTTCCAGATGATTTGTCGGTCAATACCATTATTTGTTGATCAGAAAGTGCACACAAGAGGGCTTCTCTTTCTCTACAATCATTCTCAAGCTCCTTGTCCAAGTTTTTTGAAGAAGGATTGTCAGATCCTAGATTATAAGGTGTGACACAATTCTTTCTGATCTCCCAAATCTTCTTGCCAAGACATCTCAAATGAGTCTCCATCTGAATTTTCCATATTGTGTAATTAGTTCCATCAAGCCTCAGAATATCCCTCTAAAAGATAGCTCCAGAAGAATTGGATGTACTTGAACTGTTAGTTTCCAGAGGGTCTTCCTCAAGTGGTTAAGCTTTTTGTAGAGAGGACCAAACCTCTCATACCAATTGCTAGACAATTCAAATAACCGAAAGACAACTAAGAGGGGGAGGGTGAATCAGTTGTCTTAGATTATTCGGACTATTAGAAATTTAAAACTTTAATACTGGAACCCAAAACATTAATACTAGAATAGAAGTTAAACCAATTAAGGATAAACAATAATCAAAGAATAAAAACCATCCACATGACACCAAGATTTGTACGTAGAAAACCTGATAAAGGGAAAAACCACATTGGGAAGCCTACCCACAATCAGATAATACTTCTACCATAAGTATGTGAATTACAATTAAGGGGCTTACACTTGCAAGAAGACCAATAACCTAGAGCACACTGCTCATCATAAAAGGAACCTCACTAACTACATAGAAATCCAGACTACAATCTAGAGAAGTGTTGAACTACAAAAGATAGCATCTTCTATGCCTAAGTACAGTTCCGGTTAAGCTCAATACCGAAGGACTCAACCCTCTTACATAAACCCAATTTGATCTCCAATGATCTACCAAATCCTCTTCCAGAATGATATCACATTATTCACACATTACATTCCTTGACCATGACCTTTTCATAACCATGGTGATCTACAATAAGATCTTACATCTATATATACAAACCCTTTACCATAAACAATTAGGTCGTCCACTAGATAATAAACCAATTACATAATTACAAACCATGTTGGCCTTAGAACAAACAAATAATATCCAACACATAAGGCATCTTGGAAACACATCGAGAGGTCCAATCCATACGTTACATTAAAGTCGGTTCATAACCTAGATCAATTGGGACCCAATATAGGTCCACATACTACAATAATGATCTCCATCCGCCAAGCCTCGAATATGATTACCAAAAACATACTAAAACTCCACCAGAAGCTGCACCAACACCACTTATGCAATTCATCAAAGATCTTCATCAAAAGCTCTGCTGGTGAAACCCTCACCGGAACTAGAAATTGAGCTTCTAAGCAAGCAGGATAGCATCTAATCACTAGACCAAAACCAATTGACCGAATATGAGCATGATTATCATGAACAAGACAATTCCATAACCAAATCATATCGGAGCCTATCAGATCATGCTGGATCAAAATTAACCAGAAACCACTCAACCTACTGGGACCAGAAGGTGTTAGGATAACCAGTGAACAATTGAGAGGGGGGAGTGAAATAGTTGTTAACAAATTATAACTTTTAATACATAATACAACCTTAAACAAATTAATTATTGGTAAAACATATATAGATGTTGGTAGATACAGATATTGGTAAACAATACAAATTAAAAACTAATCAGATAATCAATGCAAAACAACCATACCACATAACACCAATATTTGTATGTGGAAAACCTAGAAAGAGAAAAACCATGGTGGGAAGCCTACCCACAGTTAGATGATACTTTTGTAGAAAGTATGTGTTACAAGAGGGGCTTGCACTTGCAAGAAGGCACACTGCCTAGAGCATACTGCTCATTACAAAAGTGTCTCATTGACTACAGAGAGGCGGCAACCATCTCAAGATAAATGGACAACAATCCAATAGAGTGAACTGCTAGAAATAGCATCTACCATGCATTATTACTATCCTAGTTAAGCTCAATGTCGAAGGACTAAATCCTCTTCTGAATCCAATTTGATCACCAATGATCGATGACCTCCTCTGCCTGAATAATATTACAATAGTCTCTCATTCCATTCCTTGACCATGACCTTTTCAATAACCTTGATACTTTACAAAGAGTTTCTACCTCTTATTTATACAAACCTTAAGGCCTAAATCAATTAGGTCGGCCACCTAAAGATATTACAATAAGATCATTACATAATTCCATTTACAATGATATGCCATGTCGGCTTAAGACCAAAGCAATAATAACAAATCCATAAATCATCTTGAATCATCCCGGTAACGTGTAGAGTACACGTTAGCATGATACCAGTCTGTAAACTAGATAGGTACTAGACCAATTCTAGGTATGCTAAAGAAATATCTTCAAGCAGTTGAATCACGATCAAACAATATATTCAACATCCTAAAATCTATGAAGAAGTTGCACCAACACTAATTATGCATCTTGTCACAATTCCTCAATAAAAGCTCTGCCAGTAAGGCCTTAAACTAGTGCCGATAAGGGTTTACTAGAGTGTATGATAGAATCCAATTACCAAGCTAATATGAACTGACCAAAACATGCTCATAGAGCATCTTTACTAAACCAATCATGGCGGAAGTGTTTAATGAATAGTCTCTTCTACTGGTAATACTAGATCTTCTATTGATAACAAAAACTTGTCTATCGGTAACCAACCATAATAGCTAGTGTTGACATCAATGACAAAACATCAATGCAACACATGATCAATTCATCCATAATGCCAACAATATCCCCCTTTGGCATTGAAGGCAACACTAGATGTGAAAAATATCTAAGTACCAAGAAATTACAAACAAGTCTACCAAGAAATGTCAAATAAGTCTCCCCCTGTGGAAGACAACCAACAATCAATAGCTCTCCCCTTGTGAATGATATCTTTGTAAGGTTATTAATGATTTTTCACATTACTATCACTCCCCCTTTGACATTAATGCCAGGAATCTGACAAAAATATCAAAGCAATGATATAAATCTCTGAATCACAAAGCGAACTACTCTCCCTGAGTAGTAGAACCACTCATCAGTGCTAGAATGAATAATGTATCTGATAATACATGTCAGACTGATGACAAACTTCATCAATCAAGTCTCTGCCAGAGGGGCATAAACCCCTAACCTGTCTCTCAAATACTCAAATGATTCTTTAGATAGTGGTTTAGTGAATATATCTACAATCTATTCTTTAGTGTTTACATAAACCAATTTGACTTCCTTTTCTTCAATCTTGTCCTTCAGAAAGTTATACTTTATTGAAATATGCTTAGTCTTAGAGTGAAATACCAGATTCTTGGACATGTCAATAGCTACAGAGTTATCACAGTAGATAAATACCGGTTCACTACAATTTACCCTCATATCCTTCAATATTTGCTTCATCCACAAGACTTGAGTGCAATTAGTTGTTACTGCAACATGCTCAGGTTTTGTAGTAGATAAAGAAATGCATGACTGATTTTTGTTGATCCATGAAACCAGTTTCTTCCCAAGAAAGAAAGCTGCACCAGAAGTGCTTTTCCTATCATTAGTATCACCTGTCCAATTTGAGTTAGTATATGCACATAAAGTGAAATCATCATTTCTGGAATACCATAAACCATATTCTATTGTTCCTTGCAAATACCAAAATATCCTTTTTACCGCACATTCATGATTTTCTTTAGGATTACATTTATATCTTGAAACAATACTTGCTACATTCATAATATCAGGTCTAGTTTGAGTTAGATATAATAGACCACCAGTCATAGACTTATACCTTATCGGATTTACCGATGTAGAAGTATCCTTGATAGATAATTTCTCACTTGTAGCCATAGGAGTACTTACCGGTTTGGAATTCTCCATACCAAACTTTTTAACAATTCCCTCAGATAATTAGTTTGATAGATGAAAATCCCTTTGTTAGTTTGAGTAATCTACAAACCTAAGAAAAATTTCATCTCACCAATCATGGACATTTCAAATTCATTCTTCATGTTGTTAGCAAATTCCATGCATAGTTTATCTTCTCCTCCAAAAATGATATTGATGCACTGCAAAAAGGATTAGAATGGTTATGGAAACACAACACACAAAAAACAAGTTCAAATGTTAGTGTTAGCAACAAAAGACTATCCTAAGCAAGCATATCATGAGAGATATTTGTCATGTTCCCCAATTTATAGTAAATAATTAATGTAATTTTTGCCATAAAATATACTAAAATCATATCAAAATTATATCATATTATATTAATATTAAAATGATGTTATTATGTTAGCAATGTACATCATATAGAAAATGATGCATTAACAATATATATACATATATATATATATATATAGACACCTAAAAATGTCGCATTGATCATGTACTAATTATTCCTCTAATTGATTAAATAATCTTTATTATTTAATTAAGTCAATTAAACTTATTCTTCTAAATTCTTCTAATTTCATATTTCCTCATCATCTTATTAATTATTCTATTTCCTATTCTTTCATCATTTAATCATTTTAATCATTTTCTAAATATTAATTAAATATTTATTATTTAATTAATTCTGATTAATTTCCCAATTTAAATAATCTTTATTATTTAAATAAATTATTGTTTACTCAATTTCTATCTCTAATCATCTAATCATTCAACCCTCTTCTAAATATTAATTAAATATTAATTATTTAATTAATTGTAATTTAATCCTTTAAATTAAATAATCTTTATTATTTAATTAAATTCTATTTCTAAAATAATTAAATAGTTTCTTTAAATTATTTAATTAACTAATTAATTCTTCCAATTCCAAATCCTCAAATTCTAATTTCATTTAATTTCATATTCTTCTAATTTCTTCCAAATTCAAATACATGTGCATGATTTCAAAAACCAAATTGAAAATCAAAGTCAAGCTCTAAATATATTCAAATGCTAAATTGAATTAATAAATTCAATTATTTGAATAATATCTCATGCAAGGATTAAATTAATAATTTAAATCTAAATGCAAGCACATGCTAAATTAATTAATTAAATCAATTAATTAATTAAATCATTTATCTCTCCAACTTCTATTTCCATCCTTCAGTTAGCTTTTTCTAAATTTAGCTCTCTGTCATCCTCTTTATTTCCTCCAATCATTCTTTTTCTTCCTTCAATTAACTCTTTCATCAATCAGTTGACTCCTTTAATCTATTCAATCTATTGAGTTTCACTCCTACATTCAGTAGTTCAACTATCAAATTGCATTTGAGCTCACCTGAGTTCACACCTCTTGATCATTCTGGTCCACCTTTCAATCAATCTTCTCCAATTTTCTATAAATTGAGCATCCAATCTCCATTTTCAACAATCATGAACTTCAAATCTTTGTGCCACTTGCAGGTTACCAATGCAATATCTGAGAGCCATCATACCACGAAGAGAAGAAGAGCAATGGAAGCAATATGCACATCTTTGGAACATGGAGTTTTATTTGAATTGATTTCATTCTTAATTCCTGTTTTGCTTGATGATTGCATTATTTCATTGTCTAGTTTGTTAGATTTATTAATTAGACAGGGATTCGTGATTTCCTTGGTGTTTCTAATTGATATCTTTAAGATGAATTCTAGCATGCTTTACATTTTGGTGAACCCGATGTGAGTTTTCGGTCATCATGTCTGGTTATAGAGCTCGATTGCACTTGTCGAACCAAGTACGTTCATTTCAAAGACCTCCTGGGACTGGCGGCGTGGTATTTTTCATGCTTTTCCTTGATTTTTTCCTGTTTTTATGCCTTTTTTCCAAAAAAATTTCATGATCAATTTTTGCCATGCCTTACGCAAGCGCTTGTCGATTTGTATGCAATAATGCTTAGTGTACCGCATTTGCTGTAAATGTTACACATGCATCGTAAGCATCATGCATTAGCTGTATCATGCCACATTCATGTATATCATTATGCATAAGTGTTATTTGTTACGCATGCGCTCATTGTGTCATGCATTAGCTTCAATCATCACGCAAGAGCCATATTTGTACCGCATAAGTCATAAATATTACACATTCATTGTAAATGTAAGTTGTTGTCATGCATTTGAAAATATTTTTAAGTTTATCTGGATCTGACATCTGATATTTTGATTATTTTCTCATTTGTAGGAGAACACTGGAGTGTTATACTGTCGACAGAGCAGGCCTAGTGGACTTGATCTTCGAGCTGACCTACCAAATGATGAGATTGAGAATATTTGTCAGCTTGGTCTTTACCATGTATTGCATTTGCCAGAGGTGATGGCCAACAGGGCCATGATTGCAGCTTTGATAGAGCGGTGGCACTCAAAGACATGTTCATTTCATCTTCCGACTGGTGAGGCATCCATTACTTTAGAGGATGTATGGCGTATACTGCATATTCCCATTCATGGTGAGAGGGTTATATATGACCATGACGATGGCATTGCTAGACTATGTGCACTTTGTAAGTGTGAGATTCAGGATTTGCAGATCAGTGGCCATTATGAGATCCCTTGGGCCCGATTAGACTATGATGACCTGACCATTGTATTATGCGGTATTGTCAGTGGTTTACTGATACCTGATCAACGAGGTCATGGGTTTCCAATTGGATGGGGCAGAGTGCTCCATGATATGATTGTACATCATCAACTATATGCTTGGGGTCCTTGTTTACTTGCCATGTTGTATTATCAGATGCATGGTATTGTGTATCTGGGATACCGTTCTATCAATTGTGGTGTTACTTTGCTACAGACATGGGCATGAGAGCACATTTCTATTTCTAGGCCTGTCGTTCATGTAGATTTGCAGCCTGGTGAGCCTTATGCTTTCAGGTATACAGCAGGTATCAGACACAGGGGTTCGGGGAACACCTTGTACTGGAGACATCAGTTGGATATATTGCAGCATTTCATTTGGAGACCTTACTTAGATTGCCCCGGTTGGCTTGATTATGTAGTGCACTTGTCTTTTTGCCGCTAGCAGAGATATCTTATTGGTAGGACCTTTGAGACTCAGTGGATCATAGAGATGTATCTTCCTGGATGTGTTCTTAGATAGTTTGGTGAGGTACAGGTGACACCTGTGGTTACTGTATATTTTGCTCGTGTATCTCGTGAGGTATCTGATTGGGGTGTGTGTATTCAGCCACATGTTGCTTCTGCTGAGTTTGATTTGTTGCAACCATTATTGTGGGGTTGGGGCAGGGGTAGGGGTGGAGTGGATCCAGGGATGACAGCGGAGTATGATGCATGGTTTGCTAGGCACAGGCCAGTGCCTTTGACTAATCCTACTGTTCTGATTACAGCACAGCAGATTTGCCATCCTAGATAGCGTTTGAGGATAGACGTAGGGGAGAGAGCTAGAGGAGATGGAGGAGATAGGGGAGGAGGTGGTGGAGATAGTGGAGATGATGGAGATGGGGGAGGAGGTGGTGGAGATGGTGGAGATGAGGATATAGACATTGGTGGAGACACTGAGTCTATTAGTAGTGAGGACAACGATAATTCCTCGGAGTCATTGAGTAGTGAGGGTGGGGATGATGATGATGATATGCCAAAGTTGGAGGATGCGCCTACCGTAGAGGGTGGGATAGGAGAGGTTGGTGATGAGGATGAGCTGCAGACTCTTAGAGCATGGGTGCAGAGCTTGGAGGATAAGGTTGCTAGACAAGATATTTAGCGAGAGACCTATCACGTAGATTATGGTGCCCTAGAGGCAGAGCGAGTGCGTCTTCAGTGGGAGAGACATGAGGCAGTGTGACGATGTCAAATTACTATGGATGCCTTTGATCAGCTTTTTAGAGTAGGTACAGATGCGCGCGACCAGGGAGAGAGATATTTCACTACTGCACAGGAGGCTATTTATTATAGATAGGTATATGAGACAGCCATCCCTGAGGGTCAAAGAGAGCCTAGTTTTAGTGCATTCATGGGGAGGAGATAGAGTAGATCTACTTCATGACAGACTAGCAGTGGTGGTGTTATGGGACCACCTCGACATCCTAGGGCAGGATCTAGTGGATAGGATCCACCCGCTGATAGAGGCAGTGTTGATTAATCATGTTATCTGAGCCTTCAGGCTTATTTATTGTATTCACACACATTATCATTTTTTTTTTTGAGGTCCAATATATGATATGCGGGTTTTGGCTATGATTTATTTATGTTTTTCTTTTCCTATATGCTTATATGATGCTATGAGTTTTGCAATGCATATCTATTTGATTTTATATGATTATAAAATGCAATGGTTGTATATGTATGGATTAACGATGCAAATGAAATCTGTAATGAATGCAAATGAATCTTATAATGAATGCAAATGAATCTTATAATGAATCTTTTTTTATTGGTATGATAATGCTTGAACCAACTTTAACTCAGATACACCTTGAAGAAATGTTAGTTAGATGATAGAGAGAAAAAATTAATGATAGAAAGAATGTTAGAAAGAATGCGATTTAGACGAGAGACAAGAAACCAACAAACTATCAATAAGCAAATGAGATGAAGATGATAATGAAATTGAATGAATCACGAACCTGTGTCACATATTTTATTGCGTCAATATATATTCATCACTGAGCCTTATTATTGAACAATGAAGCTTAGCACATTAGGGTGTAAGGAACCAAGATGCAAAGATATCTCATTGTAGAAATAAACACGTAGCAGACAAGGAGTGAACTCTCCATTCTATTAATTGCATTAGGGGTCGAGGTATGTGTGGCAATTTCACCTTGATGTGAAGCCTCTTATCACAGACACCCACTAGACCAATTTCCCTAGAATTTCATCGGTTCACACCACAAACAGCAAACAAAGAAAAAGATAATGCTCATCATTGCTCCTCTAGTCACTTTTGGACATCCTTTAGTAGCATAGAAAGAATATCTGTCGCCAAATGATAAAAAGATAAAGACTGACCCAGACAAAATTCAGCAGCTATACTAACCTTGTGTCTTCGTTCTCAGTTGTTTGATGTGATGGTTGATAATGTCTGGTCTCAGAAAGTTGTGGACCCCATTTAAGACTGACTTGTCTAATTTAAAGTGTATCCTCTTCTGTTTAAGACAAGATAATGATCATTTTGATATGGATATGATACGATTGATAAGACAGTTTGATCAGTTGATTGCAGATGTCTGACTGGATAGTCGTATCCTTTGTTAACTTCGTGCGGAATGTTTGTTGGATATCTGCTAGGGTATTTGTTTCTCACAAGACATTTTATTGCAAGTTTTTTGATTGATTGTTTTTCAATTTTTAGTTCTTTTCCAAGAGCTCTTTCGATGTTTTTGGATTATGTAGGTAGATTTTTGAATGTTTTTGTTTTATTTTTTCAGGATCGTATATGGATTTTTTTGTTTGATTTTTTTAGGATCGTATTTGATTTTTTTGGATTTTTTCAGGATCGTATTTGAATGTTTTTGTTATTTTGAGTTTTCCATTGTTTTGTTTTTTTTTGGATTTCGAGTTTTTCAATGTTTTTGGATTTTTTCAGGACTTTATCTGATTTTTTTGGATTTTTTCAGTTATGCCCCCAGTGTGCAGACCCATATGACATAATGATTTGCAAAATGTATGTGGAGACAAATGAATTTTTGACATGACCTATGTGAATGCAATATGCAGGATGAAGATGCACTTCCTATTCAAACAAGGTTGATTGTCTGTGTTTTTCAGCATTTGTAATACACTGATTGAAAATGAAGGTGCAAAACATTTTGTAGATAAGCGGTCAATTGATCTCTAAGACCCTTCAGAACATTCATCTCAACACACTTAGTGACTAGGATTTACAAATGGAGATGCAGAAAACTTCTCCATTGGTTCTTGAAACTTTGATCTTCTTTTGCCCATGTGTGTGCAGATGAGTTAATTCCTGCTCTTGTGTTCACTAAAGATCCTTAGCATCCTATATGACTAACTACATGGTTTTTCTAACTTCAAAAGCATCCCGAATAGAGCCTCGCTGCTAGCAAGCCTTGAGAGCTATGATGAGGTTATAGACTGTAATTTCTCAAATATTGCTCCATTGCCGGTAGGCATTCATAGCCACGATGGAGTTACTTGCATTTATTCCCATAGTCAAGCTTTTTATCGTATTTGTGATATTTCAGTTATATATCATTTCTCTTACCTTTAGATGGATGTTTGGCATAGCTCTTTTTATTTTTATTTTCTTTCCTTGACTTGTAAGTAATGAAACCTACTTGGGTGTGACAATTACAGCAGTGCTGAAGTAGAATTTTAGATTTTTCACTAGTCATATGATCAACTAGGTGTATAGAATGAATTAGAGATCTCATTAAGGTGTAAGATATAGCAATTGATAGATTGTGGGTTACCAAGTCTCAAATAGTGAAATCACTACCCAACCATAAGTAAAACATTGTCACAAGGTAATGTTGAGAATGAATGACTTTAGAACCCCAAAGACTTCATGTCTGAATATCTAAGAAAAGAAATGACCCTTGTTTTCTTTTCAGGATGCAAAACGAATGATAAACTCAAACAGTTGCCTTGTTTTATTTGATGCTTCTATGTGAGAATGCAAAACTTTAAGAATGCGGTGCGTTTGAAAAATAAACTATATGTAATGCAGTGTTTTAAATGATATGATATGCAATGCGGAAAGTAAAACCTAAACTACACAACCCTTAGGTGTAATACCTCTTAAGATGCATGCTATTCATAGGGTCAAAGATTGGATTTCCCTCCAAGGTAGCCAAATGATAGGCACCATTGCCTATGACCCTTGTTATAATGAGAGGACCTAGCCAATTAGGTTCGAATTTCCCTGGCCTTTCTCGTTCTGCTAAGTTCCTTTGATTCTCTTTAAGTACTAGATCCCTCACTTGAAAGGTTCATGGGAAGACCCTTTTATTATAGCTCTGCCTCAGTCTATTTTGATATCCTTGTAAATGATTGAATGTTATTTGTCGTTTTTCATCAAGGGTCTCTAGTTCTTGCAACCTGGCTACCCTATAGTCTTCTTCTGATATAATGTTCTATAAGGATACTCTTCGAGATGGTATTTCTATTTCAATGGTGAGTATTGCTTCTATACCATAGACCAAGGAATATGGTGTTGCTCCTGTAGGGGTGCACACTCCTGTTTTGTAAGGCCAAAGATCAGGATTTAGCTAGAGATGCCAGTCCCATCCTATGTCAGTGACTACTTTCTTAAGAATTTTCAATATTGTTTTATTTGTAGCCTCTGCTTGTCCATTACTTTGTGGATAATATGGCGTGGCAAATCTCTATTGTATGTGAAATTTGTCACACAATTCTTTCACTTCTTGGTTTTTAAATGGACGCCCGTTATCTGTAACAAAGCACATTGGAACTCTGTATCTACATATAATGTAGTTGAGCATAAATTTGGATATCTGCTTTCTCGTAGTGTATGTTAAAGGAATTGCCTCAACCCATTTTGTAAAGTATTCAGTGGCTGTCAAGATAAACTTGTGCCCGTTGGACGAAGTAGGGTTGATTCTACCTACGAGATCTAATCCCCATTGTGAAAATGGCCATGGTGATGTGATGGGTTGAAGATCTTGTGCTGGTGCATGAATAAGGTCTCCATGCATTTGGCATTGTTTACACTTTTGTACATACTTGTACGCATCTTTTTCCATGGTTGGCCAGTAATACTCGGTTCTCAACAATTTCTTTGACAATGGTAGACCACTTTGGTGAGCCCCACAGATTCCATCATGGACTTCATTTAAAGCAAGGTGTGCTTCATTCTCATCCAAACATCGGAGAAGAGTTCCATCAAAACCCTTTCTATACAGAGTATCAACTATGGTGGTGTATCTAGATGCTTGACGAATAAATGTCTTCTTTTGATTTCTGGATAGATCTGGTGACATGTATTGGGTATTCAAATATGTATATATTTCATTGTACCAAGGTGACTCTGGTCCCACAATTGCACATACATAGTCTGATAGGGGGGTCTCATATGCAGGTAGCATTAACTGTTCTATGATAAACTCAAACTGAGTTTCATTAGCAGGCATATTCAAAAGAGACCCTATTGTTGCCATTGCATCTGCTGCCTTGTTTTGTATTCTAGGGATTTCCTCGAAGGTGATTTTGCTAAAGTGCTCTTTGTAATCTTCGACCAACTTCTTATAAGGCATGAGTTTGTCATCCTTCGTATTGTAATCATCATTGACCTGGTTCACAATCAACTGCGAATCACCATAGACCTATAATTCTTATATTTTCCATTGCATAGCTATACGAAGTCCTATGAGGAGAGCTTCATATTCTGCCATATTGTTGGTGCATGGGAAATTGATCCTAAATGACTTAGGTATAGAATCCCCTTGAGGAGTAATGAAGACAATACCTGCTCCGAGTCCGTGATTTGTATATGATCCATCAAAGTACAACTTCCACATTATTGAGGTAGTTAGTGTAAATACGGATTCGTCTGGAAAGTCTATCAGCAATGGGTGACTGTCTTGTATAGGAGCTTCTGCTAATTGATTTGCTATGATTTGTCCTTTGGTAGCTTTTCTATCTATGTATTCTATATCAAACTCACTCAAGATCATAACCCACTTAGCCAATCATCCGGTCAATGTTGCTCTGCTCAACAGGTATTTGAGTGGGTCAAACCGTGCAATGAGTTGTACCCTATGACTCAACATGTAGTGTCTGAGCTTTTGGGATGCAAACATTACTACTAAGCAAGCTCTCTCTATGGGTGTGTAATTAAGCTCATAGCTGATCAGAGTCCTACTTATATAATAAATGGCTCTTTCTTTTCCATTTTTGTCATGATGTGCCAATAGAGCTCCTAGAGCTGAGTTTGTTGCTGATATGTACAACAATAGAGGTTGTCTTGGAATAGGGGATATTAACACTGGTGTGTTCAAAAGATACTCTTTTAGAGCTTGGAAAGCTTCCTAGAATTGTTCTGTCCATTTAAAAATAACTCCTTTCCTAAGTAAATGCTAGAATGGGTGGCACTTATCTACCAATTGTGCTATGAATCTTGTTATGGATTGCAATCTCCCTTGTAACCCTCTGAGTTGTTTAAGTGTTGATGGAGGTTGCATATCAATGATTGCCTTGACCTTGGTAGGGTCTATTTCAATTCCTCTGTTTGATACTATAAACCCTAATAGTTTACCTGCTGTTACTTTAATCTGACATTATATTTCTCCAACCAATCAAATATCTGTGTAAGAACTGCAAGGTGACCTTCTCTGGTTTGTGATTTAGCTAATATGTCATCCACGTAATCTTCCATTATGTTATGGATCATGTCATGAAATAATGTTGTCATGGCTCTCTGGTATGTTGCGCCAGCATTTTTAAGACCAAATGGCATCACATTCCAGTAGTACATTCCCCATGGGCATGTAAAGGCCATTTTATGTTGATCTTTTGGTGCAATTTTAATTTGGTTGTATCCTGAAAAACCATCCATTAAGGATAACATCTCATTTCTAGCTATTAGGTCAACTATCATGTCGATATTAGGTAGCGGGAAGTCATCCTTAGGGAAAGCTTTATTTAGATCTCAAAAATTGGTATAGATTCTGATGCCTCCCGTGGGCTTAGCCATAGGTACCAAGTTTGATATCCATTCTGCGTAGTCAATAGGTCTAATAAAACCTACTTCCAACAACTTTTGTAATTCTTTTTTAACCAGTAATGCGATACTTGGATGCATTTTTCTCAATTTTTGCTTGTAAGGTTTAACTCTTGGTGTCAATGGTAAATGATGCAACACTAATTTAGAATCTAAGCCTAACATGTCTGAATAGGACCAAGCAAAGTTGATAGGTTGTTGTTTGAAAAAAATGGATGAATCTGTCTTTTTCTTCTTTGCTCAATGATTTTGCCAGATGGATGTTATGTACAAATTCCCCTTCTGCTATGTTTACTTCTTCTGTTTCCTCTGTAAGTAATGTTGAACTTTCTCTTTCCATAGGAAGATTACCCAAATCACTTTTTTCGTTATGGGTAGTTTGATTGTTATCTTCTGTTTGAGAAGTACTTTCTTCTCCAAAGTATGTCATTCTATTTAGGTCTATAGAAAACCTTGCTTTATGATCACCTTGTGGAAATCCTTCTCTGACTCCTAGAAATTTTGAAATTGCTTCGTCGTTTTCAAACCAATCCAGCGTTGGTTTTAATTCTTGCCCCCAATCAATCAAGTGTGAATGTACTAGGGGTAAATCATTATTCTCTTTTGTAGTAGAGTCTGATAACATGAAGACTTGATTGTTTGATATTACACTTTCTGGTGGGGTAGAATCATGGAGTGATAAGAATTCATAGTCATGAGAATTTGTCTCACTGTCAATATATGTTTCATCATATGGGCTATCATCACTTATTTCTTCTTGTTCCTGTCCCTGATTCCATTGTAGATTGATTGGTCTTCTTTGTACATTAGTGACTCTTCTTAAGCCAGGTATAAGCCTTTGCAATCTTTCCTCATCTATTTCGTTAGGTTGAGCCCGAGTTGCCTCTCTTGGTAGAAGTAGTGACAATAACCATGGGTGGGATTCAGGTGGTGGGGGTAATCCTGCATCTGTTGCCACATTAGCTTGTACTATTGTGTCAATAACTGCATCATTTTGTAACTCTATGGTAAGTTCTTGCAAGAGTTGTCTCATGTCTTCCCCCTCTGATTCTGTGCTAGGTGATGTAGGTTCCTGATTGCCTGTTTGAGATGAAGATGGAAGAGCCTGTGTGGACAAATTCCTTTGTGATATGTAATCTAATGGTTTGCTTGGTCGATTTAGTATATCAAGGGTACGTTGTCTGGCTTGTGTGATATTTTGTACATGCTTGTATCCCAATCCTTGATTTCCTGGATTATCATTAGGAACAACAGGTTCTAGTCTTCCTTATTTTTGTCACCCCAAGCCTATGGTACCATCATATCCATGTCTTTGGAGTATTTTGAATCCATTGTCGTATTGATCTATATGTATTCTGGGTGTTGTCATATGATCTTCTTCTCTATATATCCAATGGTTAACATCTTCATTCAAGGATTCTTCCTCTTAGTCTCCCCATCTAATGAAAGAGCATGAGTATGAGTATTTGACAATTTCTTTTCCTTTGTCTTTCTTTTGTACTGTAGTATGAGGTCTCCCAAAGGACTTACGAGAAAGAGATAATTGTTTCCCATTTGAAGTGTTTGCAATAGAGTACCCTCCACAACCCATATCTTTTATTTGTAAGGAGGATGTCATAGGCATATCTTTTTGTGTTTATGTGATCTTTAACGTTTCCAACTGTGTAGTGAGAGGTGCAGCCTGATTGATAGGTACCTGGTTATCTACACTATCTTTTAGATAATTACAATGTCAGAATGGATTTGGATCGCCCTTTATGGTAATTTCAATACCATTGTATGGAAATTTGACACACTGATGAAATGTGGATGGTACTGCTTGCATGGTGTGGATCCATGGGTGGCCCAATAACATGTTATATCCCAGTTCTCTGTCCAAGACTTGAAAAACAACCTCTGTCGTTATTGGTCCTATTTGTATAGGTAATGTTACAATGCCTTTAGATGGACATTCTTCATCATTGTAAGCCTTGATGTTTATCCTTTTGGAGGAATCAATGTGAAGTTCAGAATATCCTAATGCTTTGACTAGCTTTAATGTACAAATGTTCAGACCAGCTCCCCCATCTATAAGTACTCTTTTGATCCTTTTCTTGTGAATGTAAGCTTCTAGATGTAGTGGGTCATTATGAAGCATTTTATCACTAGGAATATATTGCTCTGTAAATGCAATATGCGTACCTTGTGTCAGATTTCCTACCATAGATTGAAAGGCACATTCATCTATATCTCTGTCTACTACTGAATCTCGGAGTGCTTTGTCCATTATAGCTCTATGATTGGGTGAAATACACATTAGTTTGAATAAGGATATTTGTGCCTGATTTTTCTTAAGCTGGTCAACTACATTGTAAGTCCCTACTGCTGGTGGATGATTTTGTGGTATCCCTTGTAAGGTTACCTTTGACCTTCGAGTAACGACTGCACAGTCTCTGTCTCTGGGAGTAATTGTGATTGTAGCAATTGTATCATTGGTATCATAAGTTGTTTTATCTAGATTTATATTAAATCCTTCTTCATAATCCTAATGTGTATGTTTGACATTCATAATATGTTCAATGAGTCCATCTTCAAACCAATCTGAGTGAGATGGTTGATCCTACCCCCAGTCTTGGAAATAAAGATTCATATCTTCATCATACTTTGGTCCTTCAGATATCATGAAAATTTGGTTGTCATCTTTATGAGTGTCTTGATATTGGTCTTCCTAATCAGATGTTTCTGGTGAATCTTTGTTTGTCGTATCTCCTGAACTAATGGCATGAATAGTGTAATCGTAGGAGACTTTCATGTAGTTAGCCATGTTGTCTTGGGTACCTGATGTAGTTTCTTTTCCCTTGTCATGCTTGACAAATGGATCCTTAAAAATCATATGATTTGTGTTTGTTGAGGTCTTATCCATATCAATTGTGATGTCCCCTTGGTCTATCATATCTTGGACCAAGTTTTTTAGTTTGTAGCAACTTGCTGTTTTGTGGCCTTTAGTCCTATGATAATCATAGAAATCATTGTCATTCCACCATGTAGGTTTGAACGGACCTGGTTCATATACTCTTACCTCAGGTAGAGTGATCATGTTTGTCTGTATTAACTTTTTGAGTGCCGACTCAATAGGTTCTCCTAAAGGAGTGTAATTTCTTCTTGGAGTGTTTACCCTAGGGTATCTTGTGTTCATATTTTGCATAGCATTTACATTGGTGTTATTCCCAGTATGTGGATTTTTTGATTAACTCATTCCAAATGATAAAATGGGTTGGGTTCTATTTATAGTTCTAGCGTCTACAACACCATCATTGGTCATGTTTTTGTTTTTTGACCAAAACTTAGATTTGTCACTATTGTTTGTGTTGCCATAATTAATTAGACCTTGTTCTATCAAGCCCTTCTCACATTTGAGAGCCTTTTCTATGATTTGTTTGAATGTGGTAAGGCACTGCATTTGTATTGGATACTTAATTTTTGGAATCAAGTTTTCTGTAAACATATCCACTTGCTCTGTTTCTGGGATAACTATCTTGCATCTTCTGTAGAGAGCCCTCCATCATTGTATGAAGGATGCAAATGTTTCATTCTCGTATTGCTTAGCTGCACATAAATCCATCAAAGTAACTGGGGTGTCAATGTTGTGTGAGAAGTTTGCAATAAATTGTTCAACTAATTCTCCCCATGACATGATGGTTGGTGGTAGATGTGAAAACCACTCTAAAGCCGGACCTCCCAGACTTTTAGGGAATAGTCTCATTAGATAAGTATCTTCCAAGGAAACTTCTATACATGCCATAAAAAATTCTCTGATATGATCTCTAGGATCACCCTTCCCTCAGTATCTATCAAATTTTGGTGTTTCAAATTATTGTGGGAAAGGTGGCATGTATATTGTGTAATCAAATGGATAAGGACGTAAGTCCTGCATTGTGTAGCTCTTTTTGTCAGTACCAGTTTGCATGGTCATCATCTGTTGTTGCAAACTCTGTATTTGTTGTGTCAAAATATCGGTTGATGTCAAAGGTATACCTTGTGTGTTTGTATGTCCCACAAAAGGATTCATGGTTGCATAACTAGGAGGTTGTTGGAATGTACCAAGATTATAACTTTGTGTGTTGTGTGTTCCCGTAGGTACTATAAAATAGGCGATATGTGAACCCATGTTTGGTTGACTTGTACCTATTGTATTGGTAGTACCTGGGTTTGGATTTTGATAACCATATGTGGATCCCATAGAATAGGAAATTGGAGGTTGGTTTACACTTGTCGCTTTCATTTGAATAGGTGTTGAGATACTTGACATTATCGGTAGGATCTATGATGGTATACTAGCATTGATCACTGAAGATGTCACGCTTGTTTGAAAGTTTGTACTTGTGTTGACATTTGTTGGAAGAGGTACGTTTTGAGGAAGACTAGAGGTCGTTGCTTGTATTTGCATCAAGGGTAATGTTTGATTGCTATCTTGACCTAAAGTTTTTCCTAGTGGTAAAATCTTTGTGACATCAAAATCCTCAAGTAATTTTGCCCCATTTTGTATTAACAGTGAAAGATACTTGTCCCGATCACTATGTATAAGTGCATCTAGGATCATGAGGACATGCGGGTCTTGCTTTGCGGGCTCAATTTCTTCTTTTTTCAAATGTTGTAATTTTTTTTATGGTGGACATTGTCTATGTACCTGAGTGTTGACCTGTTGACATGTCCATGTTCCAAGTAGGGTTTATAGACTGTGTGTTGTTCGGGTCCATTATTCCTTTTGCTTTCTGGGACCTTGTGACGGGCATCTAAAAATGTCCTATATGATGATGGTTTTATGCAAGATGATGAACTAACACTAGACAATAGACATAAATATGAGGTATGCAATACTATACTAGACCCTCTATTGAGGATTTTGATGTGAGACCTTTTTAGCCTTTCTAGCTTTCTCTAATGCAAGTCTTTCCATTTGTTGATGAAGTTGTTTGGCCTCAATCTCTCTATCAATCTTATGGGCAATCCTAGACTCAATATCTATCTCATATATAACTCCCATATATTGGGGTGCGCTTCTTCTTAAATCCCAAGCTAAGTTAGCTAGAACATCAATGATTTCTCATTGACTGCCGTTTGGAACTAGATTAGGTTGCTCAAAGGGGAGCAAGCCATCGCCTGGGAGACCCATGAAGGCACATGCTATGGACTTATAAATGATAATTGACTTAGACATATATGAGGACAATAATGCAAAAAACTTAGGGGGATAATGAGAATGTAAAGATGGGACTTATGCAAAAGACTTAGGATGATAATGAGGACGTAACATGGGACTATGCAAAAAGACTTAGGATGATAATGAGGACGTAAAATGGGACTATATAAAAGACTTAGGATGATAATGAGGACGTAAAATGGGACTATGCAAAAGACTTAGGATGATAATGAGGACGTAAAATCGGACTATGCCTAAGATCACAAGTATGTAAGGACATTTTGAGAATCAGTTTCAAAATGGACTTTGTTTTTGGTAATTTTGTGTGTAAGACAATGTTTTGTAGTTTTCCAAATCTAAGAACAATGGTTGGTAGGTATGTATAGCTGATTGACTCAATTTTCATACAATCTTGAAAAATTCAGAGATACATAGGATAGGGCCTGAAATAGCCCAAGGGACTGACTCAATACTGGTCTATCACAATGATACATAAAAAAAGCATGGAAAACAGTCTTAGGCTGGATATTGGACACCATTCAGTGAGGCCCTTACAATAAAATACTGAAACAAAATGAACAGATAGAGAGTCTGGTAGCACTGGCTCCACTCCATAGCACACACTTCTTGGGCATGCCAGTCTCTCTTACCCTGAAGATCCGAAGATCTTTTAGAAGAGGTATTCCTGGATCATAGTGTAAGGTACATGAAGGGTATCTATGGGGTACGATCCGCACTCCCGGAACCACTGAATGTAGGATTTTTGGCAACTAATTTGGTTCTTAGTATTAGGTTTCGAGGGGTCTCGATCCAATGATGGATTCTTAGAGCAAGCCACTTAAGACTTTAATTGAGCTTATCAGTACATGGAAGGCCCCCACATACGTCCAATTCACTCAACACTCTAGTCGCCTGACCAATATATTTATATAGCGGCTCGAAAAACCCACTCGAGAGTATGCTGGGAGAGATGATATCTCCAACGCATCCCAATTAGAAGAACCTTTGTGGGGTGATGAAATCCCCAATCAAAGATACCCCTCACTACATAGAACAAAAAGAAAATTTGGATGTCGTTGTCACCTTCCTTCTTTCTCCCTTAGGCCCGATGGTAGGTAGAAAGTTAGTTAGTGCAATAGTAGGTCCACCCCAGACACAATGAAAAGTTCTTTTCCTTTAAGAAAATGAAAAATGATTTAATCTAATGTAGCCTGATTCATGTTCTTTTTATAGCCCAAATTTAGGTGTTAGATCCACATGTGCATGTCAATTTTAAACACCAAATCCAAGAATGAAGGCATACATGTCAATTTTAACCATTTGTTTGATTTTTAAGCACCAAAAACCAAGTGTGAGATACATGCATGTCAATTTTAGCCCATGTTAATTTTAAGCACCAACAACAAAGTGTGAGATTATCCATGCATGTCAATTTTAACTGTTGTTGATTTTAAGCACTAAAAATTGAAGTGTGAGATTTATTTATGCATGTCAATTTTAACTGTTGTGAGATGTGCATGCAAAATTACTAATCTAATCCTCTCTGTCAATCCACCAAAGGCTGCAAATAGAAGATTAGTAGTAAAATAAACCAACAGAAAACAAAAACTGAAAACCTAACAGAGGTGATTGTGTAATACTACTTGAGCGATTGCGTGATACTTACTGAGCGAATGCATGAATCTAATAGAGCGAATGTGTAAATCTGATAGAGTGAATGCATGACTTTATCTACTCGATTGCATATCAGTAATAGGTCGATTGCATGATAGAATATAGAAAACAACAAAAATTAGAAAAAGAAAAACAAGAAAACTAAACCCAAACAGGAACCTGCAAAACCAATTGTGAAGCCCTAGCCAAATCCCTCATCATCCATTCAATATTGATTAGATCATATTTAACTATATAAGAAAAAACTAGGCTATTATATCCGTCTAAGGCCAGTTGTTCTTCCGAATCCTGTACCAATTTTTCTGCTTGGAGAAATTTTTGATATCGTTTAGCTTCCCTCCTTTGTTGCTTCATCTTTCTCACACCTGAAATTTTGAATTGAACTTTTCTTGCCATAAACTTTTGTTAATCAAATCCTAAAATAAAAGAGTACTTTTGATTCCTGATTAACCAAATCTAAGACATAATTATACAGAATTAATAACAGACAGAAGAAAAATAAAACAACAATTAACCCTGAGGATGTGTGACCCAGAAAGGGCGATTGCATGATCAAGACAATATGATTGTGTGACCCTGTCTAGTCGAATGCATGACCCCGAAGGCTTGAATGCACGATTCTGTCTATGCAATTGCGTGATGGAAAATCCTTTCTCAAAATTTGTGCAACCTGCAAAAAAAATAAAAAATCCACACAATCTGCAAAAATCAAACAGAACACAGAAAAAAGGTTAAATTGTTGTTACTTCACGTCGGGTTCACCAAAATGTAAAGCATGCTAGAATTCATCTTAAAGCTATCAATTAGAAACACTAGGGAAATCACAAATCCCTGTCTAATTAATAAATCTAACAAACTAGACAATGAAATAATGCAATCATCAAGCAAAACAAGAATTAAGAATGAAATCAATTCAAATAAAACTCCCTATTCCCAAGATGTGCATATTGCTTCCATTGCTCTTCTTCTCTTCATGGTATGATGGCTCTCAGATATTGCACTGGTAACCTGCAAGTGGCACAAAGATTCGAAGTTCGTGATTGTTGAAAATGGAGATTGGATGCTCAATTTATAGAAAATTGGAGAAGATTGATTGAAAGGTGGAACAAAATGATCAAGAGGTGTGAACTTAGGTGAGCTCAAATGCAATTTGATAGTTGAACTGCTGATTGTAGGAGTGAAACTCAATAGATTGAATAGATTAAAGGAGTCAACTGATTGATGAAAGAGTTAACTGAAGGAAGAAAAAGAATGATTGGAGGAAATAAAGAGGATGACACAGAGAGCTAAATTTAGAAAAAGCTAACTAAATGATGGAAATAGAAGTTGGAGAGATAAATGATTTAATTAATTAATTGATTTAATTAATTAATTAATTTAGCATGTGCTTGCATTTAGATTTAAATTATTAATTTAATCCTTGCATGAGATATTATTCAAATAATTGAATTTATTAATTCAATTTAGCATTTGAATATATTTAGAACTTGACTTTGATTTTCAATTTGGTTTTTGAAATCATGCACATGTATTTGAATTTGGAAGAAATTAGAAGAATATGAAATTAAATGAAATTAGAATTTGAGGATTTGGAATTGGAAGAATTAATTAGTTAATTAAATAATTTAAAGAAACTATTTAATTATTTTAGAAATAGAATTTAATTAAATAATAAAGATTATTTAAATTGGGAAATTAATCAGAATTAATTAAATAATAAATATTTAATTAATATTTAGAAAATGATTAAAATGATTAAATGATGAAAGAATAGGAAATAGAATAATTAATAAGATGATGAGGAAATATGAAATTAGAAGAATTTAGAAGAATAAGTTTAATTGACTTAATTAAATAATAAAGATTATTTAATCAATTAGAGGAATAATTAGTACATGATCAATGAGACATTTTTAGGTGTCTATAATATATATAAACCATATACATTAAAAATAAAATTATGTACATTAATAATATTGAATGATGATTTTGTATTAAAACATATATATTAATGGTTAACCCATTATATCCTAAATTCACCAAACTCGATAACCACCCATTAAATGGTGGCCCGAATAGTCTCTAAGACAAGACACTATATGAAGCGGTGCACTTTGGGAAAGGAACAAAAGGGTTGACAGTCAACAACCATTCAAAAGTGGTGCTGCCATTAAGGGGAAACATCGTGACTTTTCACCACGATATGAAGGAAGGTTAAATACTCCCCTCCTGATGCCAATCGGGGGAGAGAGGGGAGATAGCGAAGAAGCAAGAATAAAGGAGAGCATAGAGGGAGTTTTTTAGTCAGCTAGCAGTGATAGAGGACATGGAAGAGAGGGAGTTAGGAGGACTACAAACAACCCCTGCCAATTAGGGACTGCAAACTATAGGCTGCAGATCACGAACATGTAAGAGGGTTAATGATCATAAGGTATATGCGTGTGGATGTCTATGCCACACACACACATATATAATAATGAATATCTCTGAATATAGGTTAAAAAATATTTTTGAATATATGTTAAAGAATATTTCCGAATATATGTTAAAGAATATTTACGAATATATATATTACTGAATGTTTACTTATATGTACGTGGCAATAAATATAGGTATCCATGCAGAATATTTATGTATATCTAGGATCAATAAAGAGGATTAAAAAGTATGTAAATGTAAACATAAATTATGAAATGGAAAATGATAATGAATTATAAAATATAATATGAATAATGTGACTATATGATGGAGGCTATAGGGAGGAAGTTCCCTTAGCCTAATGGAGGGATTATGATAATCCCTGGTAGGTAGTATATACTGAGTATCTATATGCATATATATGTCTTGGGTGACAAAGGGTCATCCAAGAAGAGATAGATCTGGTTGGTCCTCTCTTGTAGACTTGGGTGATGAGATGCATCATCCAAGGCAAGGAATTGATCATATATGATGGTCTTCCTTGGTATGGCTTGGGTGTAAGAAATTACATCCAAGACAGAAATCGAATTAACCTTCCATTTCCTAGTATGGCTTGGGTATAAGAAATTACATCCAAGACAGGAATCAAATTAACCTTCGATTTCCTGGTATGGCTTGGAACCAAGACGGGTTCCAAGAAGGCAAGCTTCACAGCCGCCTAAGGACATGTCCCAATACTGCACTCGTATCATTTTTATTAAATAAGAATTGAGATTAGTGTTAATTAAGTAATTAAAGTTTAATTGCAAATTAGATTAGTTATATATATATATATAAATATATATATATATATATATATATATATATATTTGTTGTATTCTAATAGTCTATTTTGTAGGTTAGTGATCTCTAATTAGTAGGGACATTACAATATTAAACATGAAATGGAAAGAATGCAAATACAAAAGACATAAACTACACTCCTCCAAATGCTAACCAAGATGCTCATAGTCGCTCCTCCCTTGTTCCTCTCCTCTCCAAGTACCACATGAGTGTATATCTCAGCTTTGCACTACTATGGAAGTCTTATGGAGATTCAAGATTGAAGATGATTATGAAAATATACAAATGTAAGCTAAGAGTGAGAAAAAATGAGTTAATTAAGCTATTACCAATTTTAACCAAAAGACAATGTGGATTATGGTTTTACTCTAAAATGCTCTCTCAAATTCACTATAACTTAGATGCATACAAGATTTCTGGATCTAGATTATGAAGTAATGGGCTCTATTTGTAGGAAAAATAGAGAAATGGATGGTTGAGATTGAGTAAGCTCAACAAGGGTTAGGATTGAAAGGTTTATGATCCATGTAAGGGATTTCAACTCAATCCCAAGATGACAAATGTCATCATGAGATGGCTTGAGAGGAGAGGAAAGAAGCATTAAATGCTTGACATGACTTGAAGGTTAGTTTGGGAGGTAAGGTTAGGCTTGAGTTGAATGAATAAAGTCATTATCCAATGAATAATTCCTTTATCCAATGGATAAACTCTTTTGCAAGAGTTAGTGGGGATAACCATGGTCAAAGAAATGAATGCTTGAGGAGGCACATGAGTTAAATAAAGGTTGAGTTAGAGGTAAAGCCTCTAACCATGTGGGCAAGTGAAATTAACCATAAATGGTTATGTAAGAGCCAATAATGGTTTGGAAGACTTTAGGGGTTAACTTGTTGGAGACATAAAGCATTAAATTCTTTTCAAAGACTTTGGAGGCTTTGAGAAGTGACTTCAAGTTTCCTAGGAATGTGACAATATTTAGGAAATGGATTAGGCTAATTAAGAGTGGTTAGAAGAATTTAGAAAGTGGTTAGAAGAGTCTACAAGGGGATTTAGGATTGCAAGTGGGTTTGGTGGGTGAGGGAAAATAGAATTTTAATTAAAATAAAATTAATTTATTTCAATTGTGATTGCAACTTGCATTTGTAGGAGACTGCAAGTGGGGGGGTGGTAGTTTAGGGATTTAAATAAATGTTTTATTATTTATTTAAAAGGGGAAAGGGGGTTAAATTAAATAAATATGTTTTATTCATTTAATTGATTTAGAGTGTAATGGAGATCACGATCATACAAATAATGGTGTGCGTGCATGTTTCTGCGGGCGACCGAACTAGGGCTTCATTGCCCTAGCTCGCAGGAGGCAGAGATGCAGGTGGGTCATTGGGGAGCGGTTGGTGCAGGCGATGTGCGGGAGAGGAGTTGTAGGCAGGGTCGGGGGAGGCTCTGTGGTGGGTGGCATGGGGGTTTTGGGGGGGTATGCGTGGAGGGAGGTCTGTGTGCTGCATAGGGCTACGGGGGGAGTAGGGTGGTCTGCGTGCGGCCAGGGGTTGGGGGTTTCTATGGGCCGTGGGGGGTTTAGGGGTTAGGGGTTTAGGGAGGCTCTCCTTCTTGGTGTGCATTGACAGGGTGGGCCTTCTAGTCTGGTGCTTCCTTGAAAAGCCCTTCGGGGTGGGGGTCTTGGTATTTCTCTATCTGTTATTATTTTTGCTAGAGCTCCGATGTCGAGTAGTAGTGGTAAGGAATTGCATGTTCCTTCGTTCATGGATTTTCACACTGTGGTGGCTTCAAAACCCCCATTTAAGAGTATCAAGACTTTTAACAATAACCTTTTTTCACCTGAATCAAGATTGGGGACTGCTTGCGATTCTCGCATTATGAAGATTAATGGTTGCCTGGAGAGATGCAGTGAGAGACCGAAGCTGGTTATTCCTCCTGAATTGATTGCTAAAGATGTTGAGTAATTTGCAAAACACTCACTTTATTGCAAGTTTTTGGGAATGAGGGTTTCTCTGCAGTTTCTGGAAAACTAGGCACAGAGGACTTGGGCACCGAAAGGGGAAATGGAGATTATGATGATGGCAAACAACTATTTATGGCTACCTTCAACTGCATGGAGGATCTCAATAGGATCTTTGAGGGAGGTCCATATTTTTACAATCAAGTGGGGTTGTTCATCAAGCCTTGGCATGTAGGGTTTAACCCATTGGAGGAACTCCCAAACAGAGTTTCTGTGTGGGTTCGTTTTCCTTGTCTTCCGGTGGAATGTTGTCAGGAGGATGTGCTAGGGATGCTGGCTGCACTGTTAGGGAAGCCAGTGGGATCCTCAAACCAAACCCTAGGAAGAAAGGTAATGAATTTTGCTCATATCTATGTTGAAATTGATCTTAGTAAATCTCTACCAGATGCTATAGACATGAGTGTGGGTTCTTATTCATGGGTCCAGTAGCTAGATTATGAGACTTTACCTTTTCATTGTCATCTGTGTCATGAGTATGGACATTTATAGTGTAAGTGCCCTAGATATAAACTAGTGGTTCACCAACCTCAACAACTAGCTCAGAGCCAAGATAGGGCTGATAAAGGAAAAGCCTATATGTCGATAAAGGTAGAGGGTGCTGATGGGTTTGTCTTTGTTAAGACAAGGAATAGGAATTGAGGACAAAAGAGGTCGTTGTAGGAGAGATAGGAGGAAGATACCTTTAATAGATTTGAGGCCTTGGATGACCTTAGCCATCAAGAAGTGAACCCAGGGTTAACTCCTTTGGAACTAGATGCATCAGGAGGGGGTCTAGAAAGTGGTATTGAGGATTTTACTCAGAACCTGCAAGTGATTGGCAGCTAGCAAATGGAGATGGACTAGTTAGTAGGAGTCCAGTAGGGAATCACTTTAGGTTCGGAGGTAATTTTGGTTGGGGGGGAGGGCTCACTGTTAGCCCTAAAGTTGGAAACGGGTGGGGCTAAGAGTAATAAGTCCTTAGTTCACTTGGGTCTACATCAGAAGGATATTAAGAAAAGTGCTACAGAGAAGATCTCAAAGGTCGGCAGGAAGAAGGATTTGGAAAAATCAAACTGATGGGAGAAAATTTGGTGGAGTCAGGGTTGGTGAAGACTTTGGATTCTCACTTTTCCAATCCTCCTAAATGATTGTGCTCTCATGGAATGTAAGGGGCTTGAATAGCGGCCCTAGATAAAAAGTTGTTTGAGATTTGATCAAGAATCATTCACCAAATGTCCTACTCTTGCAAGAAACTAAACTCTTACTGGAGAGTATGATGGGTCTGGCACCAAGGATCTGGGGGGGAAGCGAATGTCAGTGTATTGGGGCTGCTGGCTCCTCTGGAGGGGTGGCCTATCTTTTGAACCCTTCAAAGATTCACCCTGTTAGGTGGATGGCTTCCATGTCTTCGCTATCCAAGGTTGCCTCTAGTCTAGAGACTGGAGATCTTTTGTTGTTTACTAATATTTATGCTCCTACTGATTTCTAGGGAAAACAAAACTTATGGTCTCACATTTCATATATGTGAAGGTTGGCCCCTTTCCATCCTTGGATTATGGCAGGAGATTTCAATACTATCTTGGAGTTGAGTGAGAAGAAGGGGGTGTCATGAGGTTGGAGCCCTCGTCTCTCCTCTTTCAGGATAGAATTCCTTCATTGCATCTGGTGGACATTAAGCCTAGTAATAGATTGTTCACTTGGAACAATAGGAGAATGGGGGAGGATTGGATTGTTGAGAGGTTGGACCAATTTCTAGTTTCTAGTTTTTGGGTTGGTGGGGGGTGGTCCACTAGTTCAGAGATTCTATACTGGAGAGGGTCAGACCATTGGCCTATCAAGTTGGTCTCTTGTGTGGCCTAGGTTGCTCGCTCTCCTTCATTCAAATTCCAACTTATGTGGCTTTATGATCCTACTCTTCCTACTCTAGTTGAGAAGTGGTGGAGGAAGGGGAGGCCAGCCTTTGGTACAACTATGTATACTTTCACCAAGCAAGTGCAGTTTGTTAAGTTCCAGCTTAAACATTAGAATCAACAAGGTTTTGGGAACATTTTTCATGCTAAGAAAGCAGCCCAAACAAAGTTAAATGGCATCACCAGGGAAATCAAAGAGAGTGGATTGTCTGAAGATTTTCTTAAGAAGGAGGAGAGGGCTATTAGGGCCATGAGGAATGGGAGCTGGGCTATCAGGGCCATGAGGAATGGGAGCTCAGGGAAGAAATTTATTGGAAACAAAGAGCCCGTATTGATTGGCTTCAAGATGGTGATAAGAATAGGACTTTCTTTTTCAACTCTATGAAATCAAGACGTCATGAAAACTCCATTCTTGTTCTATTCAATAATAGAGGTGAGGTGTTATTATCCTTGCAGGAGATATCTAGGG
Source organism: Cryptomeria japonica (assembly GCF_030272615.1). NCBI lineage: Eukaryota > Viridiplantae > Streptophyta > Pinopsida > Cupressales > Cupressaceae > Cryptomeria > Cryptomeria japonica. The sequence goes on from NC_081412.1 coordinate 690,374,341, forward strand.
AGGCCTTGCAGTATTTCCAAACCCTCTTTAGTAAGGAGTTTTAGGGGGATGCAGAGGAGGAGAATCAAGTTCTTGCTTGCATTCCTCCTCTGGTTATTGGGGAGATGAATGAGTAGCTTATGGCCCTTATATTGATGGAAGAACTTGAGAAGATTGTCTTTTAGTTGAGGAAAGGAAAAGCCCCTGGCCCAAATGGGTTCCCAGTTGAGTTCTTTTAGGAGTTTTGGGATATCATCAATTTGGACTTACTGGTAGTAGTTCAAGAGTCCCAAAGGAATAAATAGATGTTGAGGGCCCTGAATGCTACCTTCATTGTGCTTATCCCCAAATGTGAGGGGGCCAATAGGTTAGGTCAGTTCTGCCTTATATCTCTCTGCAATGTTATTTATAAGATCATCTCAAAGCTTATTATAGAGAGGCTGAAGAAGTGTCTCGGGGGTGTGATCTCTGAGGAACAAAGTGGGTTTGTGAAAGGGCATCAAATTATGGATGGGGTGGTCATTGCTATGGAGACCATTCATTCTATGGCTACCTCCAAGGAAAAAGCTATGTTTATCAAATTGGACATGGCTAAAGCTTACAATAGAGTTCACTGGTCTTTCCTTCAGAAGATCCTTAGGGCCTTTGGTTATGCAGAGGAATGGATTCAATGGGTTATGAGTTGAGTTACATCCAATTCTTTCTCAGTGCTAATCAATGGGGATCATACCGAGCTATTTGGTGCATCTAGGGGCCTTCGACAGGGGCATCCCCACTCCCCTTATCTTTTCATTCTCTTGGCAGAGGACCTGGGGAGGCTGATCAAACATAATGTTGGTCAAGGCAGTATTCAAGGGTGGAACTGGGGTAATGAATTGCAGCCACAATCTCATCTACAATTTATTAATGACATAGCCTTGATGGGACTTGTTAGGATCAAAGAAGCTATGAATCTGCATAAGGTTCAAGATGTTTATCTGGCGGCTTTAGGTCAGTTGATCAATGAAGATAAATCATCTATCATTTTCTTCAACACCCCTAAAGCTATTCAAAGGAGGATTGCTCTAATCTTGAGATTTCAAGTTGGCTCTTTGCCCTTGACTTATTTGGGTATTCCCTTCTCTCCTAGTAACCCTCCTCGGGAGTCATGGTAGGGTATCTTGGATAAATTTTGCTTGAAGGTTGAACATTGGACTCATAGATGGTTGTCTTTTCCTGGAAGGGTTCAACTAATTCAGTTAGTGGTTTAGGTTCTTCCAACTTATAGATGTATGCCTCAAGTGGCTCCCAAATGGTTCTTGAAAGACCTAGATTCTTTGGCAAGGCAATTCTTATGGACAGGCAATCTATCCACGTCCAAATAGAGTCTGGTCAATTGGGACTTGGTGTGTAGCCCGAAGCAATATGGGGGTCTTGGTTTAAGGTAGGCTATTTTTTTCAAGGAGGCTCTGGCGGCTAAATTGTACTGGAGGTGGTGTGTTGAGTAGGATCGTGGTTGGGCTAAGATTTTGGCTTTCAATTATATACAAAGGATACCAGCTTAGGAGGTCCCAAGATATCCACTGGAGGGTAAAGGCTCTATGATTGAGTATACTCTCAAGAAGGGGGCCTGTCTCATTAAGGAAGGTCTCTTTTGGATCTGTAGGAGGGGGGAAGAGGTCCTTTTCTAGAACGACTCGTGGGAAGGGTAACCCCCCATTCTTGATCAGTTTCCTAACCTTGGGAACCTTAGCCAGAGGTTTTTGGAGGTGGGGTGGTCAAGGGTGAGTAACTTCAAGACTATATACAGGTGTGGGAGGTTGGATATGTAGCGGTGGAAGGAGCATAATGAGTGGCCAGTTGCTGGGATGGAGGAGGACTGTGCTGAGTTACAAGGCATTCTGGCGAACAGACTCTGTAGTGGCATTAAGGGTAGGAATAGACTTGCCTAGTCTTTGAATCCTAAGGGAGTATTTATGGTAGCTAGTGGTTATAGGGGTCTGTTGAGCCAAATATTGGAGGGAGAAGAGGTGCATTGGTGGAAATAGGCTTGGAACAATTCTTCATGGCCGAGGTGCAACTGCTTTGCATGGACTCTGGCTTGGAATAGATGCCTTACCTGGGATAATATTTGTAAGTAGGGTTTCTTGGGGCCATCGATGTGCATTTTGTGTGGCTATGGGGAGGAAGACTCCTCACATTGTGGGTGTGGAAGTGTCCATGTGTTCATGCAGATTCTCTGGTGGAGTTTTGGAGCAGTTTGGGCAGATCTCCTATCTCGTCCCCCTTCCTCCAAGCGGTCTGGTATATCGGGCCCATCTTCATTCTCTGGTAGATCTAGCTTGAGAGGAATAGAAGGATTTTCCATGAGGCCAAACTGTTAGTGCAACAAGTGTGGAATGGAATCATGGTTATGATTAGGGAAATGGTGGAAGCTAAATATGAGGTGAATTTCCCTTTGGACAGAACTGAGGCAGATATAGTGAGTAGGTTTGGCTGGTAGGTGCTATCTCTTGCCTCTGCTTGTGTTAGAAGAGGTAGGTGTGCTATGAAGAAGGTCCAAAGGTTGGGAAGGTGGAGCCCCCCCCAGGATGAGATTATTAAGATTAACACTAATGGCTCCTCCAGGGGTAACCTAGGCCCAGCAGGGGTTGGAGGTGTTGGTAGGAATTGTTTGGGGGAGGTGGAGTTCTTCTTCTTAGTGTATAAAGGGAGGCAATCTAATAATCTTATGGAGGGACTGGCTATTCTCTATGCCCTGGAGCGGGCTTGGGAGTTGGGTAGAAGGAAGGTTATCTATGAATCAAATTCACAAATTATGGTGAATTTGTTGTCTGAGAAGAAGGTAAGTGGGATTCATTGGCAGCTGGCAGGGATAGTTCATCAGATTCTTCAAATTAGTTCTTTAATGGAGAAGGTGTCCTTCATCCACATTCCCCATGAATGGAACAGAGTAGCTGATTGCTTGGCTAAGTGGGCTTTGAAACATGACAGTGACTGGAAAATTGAGGGATGGGAGCAGCTTTCCCAGGATTACTGTGAGGTCTTACAGAAGATTTGTGTGGAGGATATGGATAGTAATGATGTTGGCTGAGCCTAGTCAGAGCCCAAGGTTCTCTTTTTGGAGCCTCAGTTCTTGGGACCTCCTTGTAATTTTTGTGTCTTTGCTTCAATAAAGTTTTTACCCCTTTTATTCAAAAAAAAAAATTGATTTAGAGTGTGGCTTAATGAATTAATTTAAATAAATTGAATAATTTACTTAATTAATAGGAGAAGGGGTTGACAATGAATTAATTAAATATTAATTTAATTAACTGATTATTGAGGGTTAAATAATCAAATAAATAATAAATATTCATTTAATTAAGTGGACAAATTTATGTGACTACATTTGCCCCTCTTTAAGACTATACGGTTTATCGCATCGTTTCAATGAAAGAAAAATAGGCATGAAGAAATATGCCCCATAAATGTTACTTTAGTGGGTGGTAAGCCCCCTTGAGAGATGCGCCAAAAAATTTCAAAAAATTAGGCTATTTCTCGAAAAAGGACGAGAAGTGGATGAGGTGTAGAATAGAAGAAATTAGCAATAACGGTGAAAGAATGGAAGAAATTGGAGTTAAAACAGAGAAATGAAAGGCATTGGAAGTTCACAGGGACCACGATGGTGAGCGAGGTGAATTAGGGTTAGGGCTGGAGGGTATATATGGGGGTGAAGGGGTAAAAACAAGCTCACTTGCATCTATCTCCCTGGCAGTTTGGAGCTAACAGTGACTTTTGGTGGAGTGAGTAGTGATCATCATGTCTATGCCTATAGCAGATCACCGAATAGAGTAGATCCATCAATTCCAGTGGCTAGATGACTACGGACCAGAGGTACGCAAATTTTGATTTTTGTGTTTTATGCATTTTTAGCATGTTTTTTCAAGCGCCAAAGTCCAATCAAGACAACAACGCTAAAACTATGTTTTAGCGATTTTGTCACCTAAAATAGCATTATTGTGCCACAATGGCGCTATTGTCTAGTAGTTTTTGCACTATGGCCATGTTTAGCGCATTTGTGTAGTAGTTTTAGTGCATTTGGGTTTTAACAAGATTGTGTAGTTGTTTAAGCATTTTTGTCAGCAGATTAGCGCGATTGTGTAGTGGTTTTAGTGCATTTGGGTTTTAGTGCGATCGTGTAGTTGTTTAAGTGCTTTTGTCAATAGAATAGCATGATTGTCAGAAAAAGATGCCCCAGTGCTAGGAAAAAATATCTCCTGATGCCTGTGTTGGGTGGATGGATGGATGAGTTGTTTTGAATCATAGCAGCCCCATTGAGACTAGGTCATTATGATAAATGCATGTTGTAGTCTAGGTTTGCCATGATCGCTTACCTGTTGAGACTCAAAGATACTTGATCAAAGTATTTGTTGATAGTCTAGGTTGAAACTTAAGAAAGTTTGAAACAAAACAACTAATGGTGATGTTGATGTGTGTAGAAGGACCTACCTATTTTATAGATGCGGGAGTAGCATCTTGCCACATAGCAGCTGCAGGAGTAGCTGACAAAGGTTGAAATAGATTGCATTGCGGTGATTAGGTTGTTTGATATGATGCATTTGCGCATGATTCAGACAAATCAAAGACTGATGAAAACACTAGCCAAGCGGTGGCACAGTGAGACATGTACCTTTAACTTGGCGATGGGAGAGATGATGGTTACCCTAGAGGATATGTGGTCGATAATACATATCTTGATCTGAGGGGAGCTAGGGACCTATGATTGAGGACTAGGGATGACAATGGTGCAGAGAATTTTTGTGGATGATGTATATATTGAGGATGGTTTGATAGACAGGGAGGACATAGAAGCACTATATGAGCCTTTACTAGTAGTGTTATCAAGGATCGTCGGAGGTTTACTATGCTGCGATCGACATTCACATGGATTGGTCGTTGGTTGGGCCCAAATGATTGAGCAAATGATGACTGAGGGGACCCGCTATGCCTGGGGACCATGTGTGCTAGCACATATTTACAGGGAGCTACATGAGGCGATGTACCGAGAGATGAGATCACTAGCACTAGGGATCACATTACTACACATCTGGGCTTGGGAGCACTTGCCCATCACTCGGCCAGTCTACTTGAGATTCAAGGCAATAAACTAGCCCCACGTATACATGTATGGAGGGATGATGAGCCAACCCCACCTAGGGAAGTTAGAGTTTTGGTTCTGGGATTTAGATGACTTAGATACACTGATATGGAGGCCATATATCGACTGTGAGCCCTGGGATGATGATGCAAAGGCCCTTCCATATGTATTTATGAAACATTTTTTGATTAGTCACACATCCTACCTTGTAGAGAAACAAGTTCCAGGGAGGATGATAAGACAGTTCAGATAGAGGCAGGGATTGCTGAGGGGGTCAAGTGAGTATGCACTGGCTATATGGGAGATATTTTATTGGGGACCAATGTTACCATATGATCAGGCCTTGGCCGAGTTTCAGACTTTATAGGCAAGACCATGGCATATGAGGAATGAGATTGTGGATGAAAGGTTGGCAGATGAGTACACACAGTATCGTACCACACATCCAATTGCACGGATTTCAGATCCAACTGAGCCGATACCAGCTTTTGAGGATGAGAGGAGGCGATAATAGGGGAGGAGAGGAGGTACAAGTTGAGGAGGAGGAGGTAGTGTTGGTGGAGGAGGAGGAGATGGTGTAGGTGGAGGAGGAGGAGATAGGGGAGAGGGAGGTGGTGGGGAAGGTTATGGTATAGCAGAAGGCGGGGGGTGGTGGGGGTGGAGGTGGATTTGGAGGTGGAGGAGGTGGAGGGGGTCGATTACATGGGCTAGATAGAGGGGGGTAGCCATTGTAACTATCACAAGGTCCTTTGATATAGGGTGCTGCAGGACGGGCAGATGTTGGTGAGGGAGCGAAGGTGAGGGAAATGGGAGAGGGAGCCATAGGTGGAGGAGGGGGAGACCTATGAGAGTACATGATAATATATTTGCAGACTCAACTTATAGTAGCCGAAGCATAGCTAGAGGATAGGGATGCAGAGATTGGAGTGAGGGACTAAGTTTCATTCTTCTCTATTTGATCTAATTCATCTTTCATAGCCTTTTACCAATGTTTATCCTTACAAGCTTCAATAACAGTTGCCGGTTCAACTTGAGAAATAAGAAATACTTCTTCATTTGCTAGTTTCTTTCTTGTCATAATTCCCTTGTTTCTATCTTCAATAATTTGATCTTCAGAATGATTTAATCTTACATACCTTGGTGTCTTTTGAACTTCAGGTTCACTACTCTAATCATCAATCACAGTTGAATTTTTTGATTTTGCCGGTATAATTGTCTCACCTTCCTGTACCGGTTGAGGCATTGTTGGTTCAGTTATGATCATTTCTACTGTCGGTTCCCTATCATATGATATAGAATGATTTATGTACTATTCATCCACTTTCACATTAGCACTCTCACAATTTTCTGCAATCTTTTGTTATAACATCTATATGCTTTTCTCTAAATTGAATAATCAAGAAATACCCCTTCATCACATCTAGGATCAAACTTTCCAATTGAATCATCTCTTTTGATATAATATTCCAAAAATTCTGAAATACTTAACAGTAGGTGTATGTCGAAGCCATAGTTCATAAGGGGTCTTACCGGTTTCACCTTTATGTGAACTCTATTGAATGTGTAGACTGTTGTACTCACTGATTCTCTCTAGTAGATATGAGGCGATTTGGCTTCCATCATCATAAATCTAGCTGCATCCAAAATGGTATTGTTCTTTATTTCAACTACTCCATTCTGCTGAAGAGTCCTAGGTGCAGATAGTTGTCTCCATATTCCATTTGTCTCACAATAACTGTTAAATTCATGAGAAGTGAATTCACCACCATGATCTAATCTTAGACATTTGATTTTCAATCCAATTTCTATTTCAATGTTCACTTTAAAGATCTTGAATTTCTCAAAAGCTTCAGACTTATCCCTTAGAAAAGTCACCCACATCATTCTAGAATAGTCATCAGTAATTAGCATGAAATACCTATCACCTTAAAAGCTTCTAGTCCTTGCTAGACCACATTAGTCAGTGTAAATCAAATCAAGTACATCATTAGATTTATCATGTATGCTCTTAAAATAATTTCTGACTTCCTTACCCAAATGACATTCCTTACATACCAGATTATGAAGCTTCATAATCTTAGGTATATCTCTAATTTCCTTAGTTGAACTAATCTTAACAATACAATTAGAATTAACATGACACAACCTCTTATGCTATAGCGAACTGCCATCAAATTGAGAAAGAAAACATGTCTTATTACCAGTGTTCAAGTGAAAGATATTACTTCCTGTTTGAATACCGGTTGCAATCTCCAAACCAGTCTTGTTAATGATTTTGCAATTGACCAACACTCAAAAGATTTTCCTTAAACCTTCTACATAATAGATGTTATCAGTGTTATGCTTGCCATCCAAAGAAATAATACCTCTACTTTTGATCATACATGCCTTGTCATCTCCAAATCTGACTTGATCGCCGTTGTATTCTTGCAGGGACAAAAATTTCCCTTTATCTCCAGTCATATGATGTGAGCACCCACTATCAATTACCCATTCATCCTTATCTTCAAATTTTTCTGCCAGGGCCTTTTCTTCATTCATGATAGCTGGTTTTGGTTCATCTTCCTTCAAAGCATAGAATGCCCATTCGTTTCCATTTCCACTAGCAGAGTCTTTTGACGATTCATCTCCAAAGTCATCAGTTACTCCTTCCTCATCTGCTATGTAGCATTGTTTACTTTTCTTGAATCTATATCTATTTGGGTTAGGCTTAAAATATTTCTTAACTCCTTCCTCAAATCTTGCATTCCTTTCAGAACATCTAGATGCAAAATGACTAATCTTATTACATTCAAAACATGTAAAAGGTGTTTTTCCTTCATACTTACTTCCATTTTGTCCTTTAGGTACTCATCTAGCAAATAGGGCTTCAAGTTGCTCAAGTTCTTCATCTTATTTCCTCATTTCTTCCAATTCTTTTGCATATAGGGCTTTGCAGTCACTTTTGCTAGTAGATGTTGATGATGATGCATGAAAAGAAGGTTCAAACTTTACAGCTCTAGAAGATCTAAATTCTTCAAGCTCAAAAGCAGATAATTTCCCAATTAGAATGTCTCTATTGACTGAGGTATTTGTCATTGTTCTTAACTCATTAAAATACTCTCACCTTCATCTTAACTCATTAAAATGCAGTCACCTTCATCTTGTAAGCCGGTAAAAAGGCTCTCAAGACTTTAGAAACTATTTCATCTTCACTTAGAAATCCTCCAAGACATTTAATTCCCATAACAATCTCATTTACTCTTTCCATAAACACAACAATTCTTTCATTATCTTCCATTTTCAGGTTTTCATATCTCACCCAGTAACCATCATGTTTAGCAATTTTGATAGTTGGGTCTCCTTCATTCAGAGTTTGAAATTTTTCCCACATAACCTTAGCCGATGATTTGTTAGTCAATCCTATGATTTGTTGATCAGTAAGTGCAAAAAAGAGGTCTTCTCTAGCTCTGCAATCATTTTCAATATTATTATCTAGGTCTGTAGGAGCAGGATTGCCAGATGTTGGATCATAAGATGTGTATCTTTTCTCAGTGATCTCCCAAATATCCTTGCCAAGACATCTAAGATGAGTCTCCATTCGAATTTTCCATATCCCATAATTTGTTCCATCAGGCTTATGGATTTCTCTTCTGAAAATAGTTGTTGGTGGATTAGAAGTGTTAGTTGCCATAGGATCTACCTCAAGCGGTTAAGCTTCTGCAAAAGAGGACCAATGCTCTGATACCAATTGTTAGGATAGCCCATGAACAACTGAGATGGGGGGAGTGAATCAGTTGTTAATGGATTATAACTTTTAATCCACAATACAACCTTAAACAAATTAAGTACCGATAAAACATATACAGATACCGCTAAACAATACAACTTAACAATTAATCAGATAATCAATGCAAAGAAACCATACCACATAATACCAATATTTGTACTGTGAAAACCCAGAAAGGGAAAAACCATGGTGGGAAGCCTACCCACAATCAGATGATACTTTTGTAGAAAGTATGTGTTACAAGTGGGGCCTAGACTTGTAGGAAGGCACACTTCCTAGAGCATACTACTCATTACAAAAGAGTCTCATTGACTACAGAGAGGCTACAACCATCTCAAGATAAATGGACAACAATCTAATAGAGTGAACTGCTAGAAATAACATCTATTATGACTAATTACAGTCCCGGTTAAGCTCAGTGTCGAAGGATTAAATCCTCTTCTGAATCCAATTTGATCACCAATGATCGATCAACTCCTCTTCCTGTATGATATTGCAATATTCACTCATTACATTCCTTGATCGTGACCTTTTCAATAGCCATGATACTTTAGAAAGAATTTTTACCTCCTATTTATACAAACCCTAAGCCCTGAACTGATTGGGTCGGTCACCTAAAGATATTACAATAAGATCATTACATAATTTCATTTACAATGATATGCAATGTCGGCTTAAGACCAAAACAATAATAACAAATTCATAAATCAACTCGAATCATCCCAGTAATGTGGAGAGTACATGTTAGCATGACACCGGTCCATAACCTAGATAGGTACCGAACCAATTTTGGGTCCACCATGCTAAATAAATGTCTTCAAGTAGTTGAAGCACGATCAAAGAACATCTTCAACACCCTGAAATCCATGAAGAAGCTGCACCAACACAAATTATGCATCCTGACACAATTCCTCAATGAAAGCTCTGCCAGTAGGGCCTTAAACTAGTAATGGTAAGGGTTTACCAAAGTGTATGATAGCATCCAATTACCAAGCACATACCAACTGACCAAAACATTCTCATAGAGAATATTTACTGAACCAATTATGCCGACAGTGTCCAACAGATAGTCTCTTCTATTGGTAACACTAGATCTTCTACCCATAACAAAAACTAGTCTATTGGTAACCAACCATAACAACTAATGTTCACATCAATGAAAAAACATCAATGCAACACATGATCAATTCATCCATAATGCCAACAGAAGGGTGCCTATTGGAGCACATGTTAGAATTCATCTTAAAACAAGTAATCAATTAGAAGCAAAAGGGAAATCATGAATCCCTTCTAACAAAAGAATCTAACAAAACAAGACAATGGAATAACACAACCAAGCAAATAGGAATTAAAATAATAAAATGAAATCAAAACTCCCTATCCCAAGATCGCGTATTGCTTCCATTGCTCTTCTCTTCTCTGTGGTATGATGGCTCTTAGATATTGCACTGGTAACTTGCAAGTGACAAAAAGATTCAAAGTTCATGATTATTGAAAATGGAGATTGAATGCTTAATTTATAGAAAATTGGAGAAGATTGATTGAAAGGTGAAATAGGTTGATCAAGAGGTGGAACTCAGGTGAGCTCACATGAAAATTGATAGTTGAACTGTTGATTGTAGGAGTGAAACTCAATAGATTGATTAGATTAATTGAGTCAACTGATTGAGAAAAAGCTGACTGAAGGAAGAAAAAGAATGATTGGAGGAAATAAAGAAGATGACAAAGAAAGCTTTATTTAGAAAAATCTAACTGAAAGATGGAAATAGAAGTTGGAGAGGTAAACAATTTAATTAATTGATTGATTTAATTAATTAATTTAGCATGTACTTGCATTTAGACTTAGATTTTTAATTTAATATTTGCATGAGATTTATTCAAATAATTAAATTTATTTAAATTCAATTTAGTATTTGAATATATTTAGAACTTGACTTTGATTTTCAATTGGTTTTCGAAACCATGCACATGTAACTGAATTAGAAGAAATTAGAAGAAATACGAAATTAAATGAAATTAGAATTTGGGGATTTGGAAATGGAAGAATTAATTAACTAATTAAATAATTTAAAGAAACTGTTTAATTATTTAGAAATGGACATTAATTAAATAATAAAGATTATTCAAATTAAAGGATTAAATCACAACTAACTAAATAATAAATATTTAATTAGTATTTAGAAAAGGGTTGAATGGTTAGATGATTAGAGATAAAAATTGAGAATTAATTTATTTAAATAATAAAGATTATTTAAATTAGGGAATTAACCATAATTAATTAAATAATAAATATTTAATTAATCTTAGAAAATGATTAAAATGATTAAGTGATGATAGAATCGAAAATAGAATACTTAGTAAGATGATGAGGAAATATGAAATTAGAAGAATAAGATTAATTAACTTAATTAAATAATTAAAAAATTATTTAATCAATTAGAGGAATAATTAGTATATGATCAATGAGATATTTTTAGGTGTCTACATTTGCCCTCTTTGAGACAATGTTGAAATGATGTTGTTTCAAAGAAAATAAAAAATTCTACCCCAGTATGTCCTGGTGATACTTAGGGTGTAATGCCCCCTCGAGATATTGTTTGTGCAGTAAAGATATAAATGATCTCTCAAAAAAAAGAAGAATGTGAGATGAAAGATAGAAGAATGGTTAGTTGATTAGAGATAGAGATAGGTGATGTGAATATGATATTGAGATATAATATGGGAGAATGAACCTTAGAATGAAATAGAACAATGTTAGATGAGAATTAGAAGCAATTGAAGATGATTGAAAATGATGAAAGAAAGAGATGATGAGAGAAGAATGTTTAGAAAGAATATACAGTTTAGAGAGAAGATGGGAAATCAACAGACTATCAAGAAACAAATGAGATGAGAATGAAATTGAATGAATCACAAACCTGTGTCATTTATTTTATTGTGCAATATATATTCATCACTGAGCCTTATTATTGAACAATGAAGTTTAGCACATTAGGGTATAAGCAACCAAGATGCAAAGATATCTCATTATAGAAACAAACACGTAGTAGACAAGGAATGAACCCTCTATTCTGGGAATTATACTAAGGGTCGAGGTATGTGTGGCGATTTCACCTTGATGTGAAGGCTCTTATCACAAACACCTACTAGAGCAATTTCCCTAGAATTTCACATTGGGTTCACCAAAATGTAGCACATGTTATAATTCATATTAAAACTAGTAATCAATTAGAAGCAAAAGGGAAATCATGAATTCCTTCTAACCAAAGAATCTAACAAAACAAGACAATGGAATAGCACAAACAAGCAAATAGGAATTAAAATAATCAAATGAAATCAAAACTCCCTATCCCAAGATCGCGTATAGCTTCCATTTATCTTTTCCTCTTCGTGGTACGATGGCTCTTAGATATTGCACTGGTAACCTGCAAGTGACACAAAGATTTGAAGTTTGTGATTATTGAAAATGGAGATTGAATGCTCAATTTATAGAAAATTGGAGAAGATTGATTGAAAGGTGGAACAGATTGATCAAGAGGTGGAACTTAGGTGAGCTCACATGAAAATTGATAGTTGAATTGATGATTGTAGGAGTGAAACTCAATAGCTTGAATAGATTAATTGAGTCAACTAATTGGGAAAAAGCTGACTAAAGGAAGAAATAGAATGATTGGAGGAAATAAAAAGGATGACAAAGAAAGCTTAATTTAGAAAAAAACTAACTGAAAGATGGAAATAGAAGTTGGAGAGATAAATGATTTAATTAATTAATTTAGCATGTGCTTGCATTTAGACTTAGATTTTTAATTTAATCTTTGCATGAGATTTATTCAAATAACTGAATTTATTCAAATTCAATTTAGTATTTAAATATATTTAGATCTTGACTTTGATTTTCAATTTGGTTTTTGAAATCATGCACATATAACTAAATTAGAAGAAATTAGAAGAAATAAGAAATTAAATGAAATTAGAATTTGGGGATTTGGAAATGGAAGAATTAATTAATTAATTAATTAATTTAAAGAAACTATTTAATTATTTAGAAATGGACTTTAATTAAATAATAAAGATTATTCAAATTAAAGGATTAAATCACAATTAACTAAATAATAAATATTTAATTAATATTTAGAAAATGGTTGAATGATTAGATGATTAGAGATAGAAATTGAGAATTAATTTATTTAAATAATAAAGATTATTTAAATTGGGGAATTAACCATAATTAATTAAATAATAAATATTTAATTAATATTAGAAAATGATTAAAATGATTAAGTGGTGATAGAATTGAAAATAGAATAATTAGTAAGATGATGAGGAAATATGAAATTAGAAGAATAAGATTAATTAACTTAATTAAATAATTAAAAAATTATTTAATCAATTAGAGGAATAATTAGTACATGATCAATGAGACATTTTTAGGTGTATACATTTGCCCCTCTTTGAGACAATGTCAAAACGATTTTGTTTCAAAGAAAATAAATTTTTTTGCCATAGTATGCCCTGGTGATACTTAGGGTGTAATACCCCCTCGAGTGATTGTTTGTGCATTAAAGATATGAATGATCTTTCGAAAAAAAGAAGAATGTGAGATGAAAGATAGAAGAATGGTTAGTTGACTAGAGATAGAGATAGGTGATGTGAATATGATATTGAGATAGAATATGGGAGAATGAACCTTAGAATGAAATAGAACAATGTTAGATGAGAATTAGAAGCAATTGAAGATGATTGAAAATGATGAGAGAAAGAGATGATGAGAGAAGAATGTTTAGAAAGAATATACAGTTTATAGAGAAGATGGGAAATCAACAGACTATCAAGAAACAAATGAGATGAGAATAAAATTGAATGAATCATGAACCTGTGTCATTTATTTTATTGCGCAATATATATTCATCACTGAGCCTTATTATTGAACAATGTATCTTAGCACATCAAGGTATAAGGAACCAAGATGTAAAGATATCTCACTGAAGAAACAAACACGTAGCAGACAAGGAGTGAACCCTCCATTATGGGAATTATGCTAGGGGTCAAAGTATGTGTGGCATCCAATAGCTAGAAGCTCCTATCACAGACACCCACTAGAGAAATTTCCTTAGAATTTCATCAGTTCACACCACAAACAGCAAACAAAGAAAAAGATAATGCCCATCATAGCTCCTCTAGTCACTTATGGAAATCCTTGAGTAGCATAGGAACAATATCTGTTGCCAAATGATAAAAAGATAAAGATTGATGTTGACAAAATTCAGTAGCTATACTAACCTTGTGTCTTCGTTCTCAGTTGCTTGATGTGATGGCTGTTGATGTCTGATCTCAGAAAGTTGCAGACCTTGTTTAAGACTGACCTATCTGATTTCGAGTGTATCCTCTTCTATTAAAGACAAGATAATGATCACCTTAATATGGATATGATATGATTGATAAGACAATCTGATCAGTTGATTGCAGATGTTTGACTGGATAGTCGTATCCTTTGTTAACTTTGTGTGAAGTATTTGTTGGATATCTGATAGGGTATTTGTTTCTCACAAAACATTTTATTGCAAGTTTTTCTAATTGATTGATTTTTTATTTTAAGTTCTTTTCTAAGAGCTTTTTCGATATTTTTGGATTATGTAGATTGATATTTGAATGGTTTTGGTTGATTTTTTCCAAGACGTTATCTGAATATTTTTTGGTTGATTTTTCTAGGATCGTATTTGAATGTTTTCGAATGATTTTTTTCATGTTATATGGATGTTTTTGGTATTTTTCCAACACATTATATGGATGTTTTTGGCATTTTTATGATTTTCAATTTTTTTTGGATTTTGAGTTTTTCATTGTTTTTTGGATTCTGAGTTTTTCATTGTTTTTGGATTTTGAATATTTCATTATTTTTTGGATTTTTTCAGGACTTTATCTGATTTTTAGTATTTTTTAAGGACTTTATATGATTTTTTGGTTTTTTTCAGTTATGCCCCCAATGTGCAGACCTGTATGACATGATGATCTGTAGAATGTATGCGGAGACAAATGAATTTTTGACATGACCTATGTGAATGCAATATGCAGGAGGAAGATGCATTTCCTATTCGAACAAGGTTGACTGTGTTTGTTTTTGCATTTGTAATACACCAATTGAAATGGAGGTGCAAAACATTTCATAGATAAGAAGTCAATCGATCCCTAAGGTCCGCTGATATATTAATCTCAACACACTTAATGACTAGGATTTACAAATGGAGAGGCGAAAAACTTCCCCATTGGTTCTTGAAACTTTGATCTTCATTTGCCCATGTGTGTGTAGATGAGTTAATTCCTGCTCTTGTGTTCACTAAAGATCCTTAGCATCCTATATGACTAGGTACATGGTTTATCCTAACTTCAAAAGCATCCCGAATAGAGCCTCGCTACCAGCAAGCCTTGAGAGTTTCAACGAGGTTATAGACTGTAATTTCTCAAATATTGCTCCATTGCTAGTAGGCATTCATAGCCCTAATGAGGTTACTTGCATGTTCCCATAGTCAAGCTTTTTATCATATTTGTATGAGTGATATTTCAGTTATATATCATTTTTCTTTTGCCTTGAGACGGATATTTGGCATAGCTCTTTTTCTTTTTTTATTTTCTTGCCTTGACTTGTAAGTAATGAAACCTACTTGGGTGTGACAATTACAGCAGCGCTGAAGTAGAATTTTAGATTTTTCACTAGTCATATGATGAACTAGGTGTCTAGAATGAATTAGAGATTTATTGTGTTTGAGATATACCAATTGATAGATTTTAGGTTAACAAGTCCCAAATAGTGAAATCACTACCCAACCATAAGTAAAGTGTTGTCACAGGGTAGTGCTGAAAATGAATGACCTTAGGACCTCATAGACTTGATGTCTGAATATCGAAGAAAGGAGATGACCCTTGCTTCTCTTGGATGCACACAAATGATAAACTTGGACAGTTGCCTTATTTTATTGATGCTTCTATATGTAATTGCCAAAACTATATGCCATGAAATCTGTGAATACGATGTGCTTGAAAAGGAAACTATATGTAATGCAGTGTTTTGTATAAAATGGTATGCAATGTGGGAAGTAAAACCTAAACTAACCCAACCCTTAGGTATAATATCGTGTAGGTAGTTCATTGGTCTTTGTTTGAAGAGTTGGTTAAAGATGTCTTTTTCTATAGGATATAAGGACTCAGTTGGGTGTATATGTTCAAAATCTCCAATGTTGATTTTATTAGTTTTTTTGATTTTGTGGATCATCGCAATAATATCTAGCTCTAGAACCCATGAATTCAGGTATAGCCTTATAATTTTCAAAGAAATCCAACCGTGATAGGTTCTCTTGCCCCCAGTATATCAAGTGTGGGTGTATCAGGCAAATTGATTCTAGTTCTAAAGTTGTGACATGAGCAGGTGTTATGCCTTTTTTTATTGATGCACTTGAAGAGGATGATGAAACCAACCAAGTGTTGATCTTATTAGCTTGTGTTATACTTGTGCATGAAGAAGATGATGAAACAATTTGAGTGTTGATTCTATTAGCTGGTGCCATGCTTGTTTTTGTCACCACTTTGGCATTTGAAGATGGTACACATACAATTGTTGACAAGTTGCTCTATGTAGTATGATCTGGATTGGTGATTTCATTGATAAGGGGTTCATGAACAACTTGTGCAGAGGGATTTGGATCACTAGGAGAAATGGTAAGTTCATTTGAGAGGAAATATTGTGAAGAACATGGAGGATTATAACATGGAGATGAAGGGATGGAGTGATCTTGACCAACATTTGGAGAAATAATGGGATCTTGTTTAGGACATGAAGGTAAAGGTATGCTTTGATCTTGTCTTGGAAAAGGATTATTATAAAGGATGGAAGAGATGTCTGGATCTTGCTTAGGAGGTGGATGTTTGATGGGACTTGAAATGAAACTTTGTTCTTGAGATGGAAGGGTTTGATTATGAATGGAATAGAAAAGAGTGAGGGGATCATCATAAGATTCTTGGTTGGTGTGATCTTGATCAAAAATTGGGTAGGATGGAAGTGGTTGTTCTTGATCTTTATTTGTTTTAGGACTCATTTCTTCTTATTTTGGATTATCCTCTTGACACGGGGTAAGAATTTGGAAATGCATGGGAGATTGTTGGAATGTTTCAACATTTTGGCTTGATGAAGAAGGAATTTAAATGAGATCCTTTGAATCATGACTTGAATTAGACTGGATTTGTACGATGAATAATGATTGGGAGGTTGTGTTATTAGATAGAGATGGTGTGGATTGGCCTTGCGTGACTTTAGGGGATGATGAAATGGTGGATAGATATGGTTGATTTGGGATTTGTTTGAAAGGGATTTGATTTTGGTTGAAAGGAGTATGATTTTGGGTGTAAGAGGTTTGATTTTGGTTGATTGAATTTTGATTTGGACTTTGGCTGAAGGGGGTTTGATTTTGGTTGGAAGAGGTTTGAATGTTGGGTTGGTGTGAGTTTTGTTTTGGACTTTGGTTGAATGGGATTTGATTTTGGTTGAAAGGGGTTTGATTGTTGGGTTGGTGTGAATTTTGATTTGGACTTTCATTGAATTGGGTTTGATTTTGGCTGAAAGGGGTGTGATTGTCGAGTTGGTGTGAATGGTATGATTGATATAGTGGGTTGAAAGAAAAAGAAGGTTTACATGACTCTAATGTTGGTTGAACTAAGGTAGGAACGATTTTATTGAAGAATGAAGGTGGCATGTTTGAATGGTCTCACAAGAAGAAGAAGGTT
Organism: Cryptomeria japonica; assembly: GCF_030272615.1. Classification (NCBI taxonomy): domain Eukaryota; kingdom Viridiplantae; phylum Streptophyta; class Pinopsida; order Cupressales; family Cupressaceae; genus Cryptomeria; species Cryptomeria japonica. Next base: position 690,391,980 of record NC_081412.1, read on the forward strand.
CGTCTGATACTGATCCCCTCATGGTAATCACTTCTCTCATCATGTTTTCTAACCAGCCCCTATGGTTGTTAGGACTAGCCATGTTTGTCACTTGTTGTTGCAAAGTTTTCATTTGTTGAGCTAATATTTCTATTGATGGCAATGGAATAGGAATGGAAGGGATGAATTCTCCACCTTCCCTATGAAATGTATAATTCCAATCCATGATGTTTGCTCATTTGGTTTGTACCTAGGATCACAAAATGTAAGATATTTTCTCCATTTCTCTGAATGTGACAATGTTTGATTAAACTTGACCAGCTTGTTTGAGTTGAGGTTGAGTTAAACTAATCCTCTAATTGTGATTTGAACATTTGGGGTATGACTTTCTAGGATGATTATGCAACAGATGATGAACTAAGACAAGCATATATGAGGTCTAGACAAGGACATATATGAGGGCGATAATGAGAATGCAATTGAAGACTATGCAAGGACTTAGGATGATAATGAGGATGTAAGTGAGGAATATGAAAAAGACTATGTAAAAGACTACCTAGGGTCATAAGTATGTAAGGTTTTTTGAGTTTTGGTTTTCTGTAACTTCATGTGTAGGACAATGTTTTGTAGTTTTCCAAATCTAAGAACAATTGCTGGTAGGTATGTGTGAGACATGGACCAGCTCTGATACCATGTGAGATTTTGCCAAGATCAAGAGGCAATGGAAAGCACAAATAAGAGAGAAAAAAATAGATGATAAGAATAAACTGTATTCTATCAAGATGAAAATACTGATCAACTGGATCATCAAGCATTTATTACATATAATGAATATGAGCCTACTTATATAGGCAAGGCTATATGGATATGTGAGAATACAAACATGACATGTGGCTCAATAAGAAATAAGGGTAGGTAGGAGAAACAATAAAATATTCCACATGAGGTGGATCACCCATCGAAGGTGGAGTGTAACAAAGAGACCAAAACCCATAAAAGGTGGAGATTATTCTACACACACTATCCCAATGTGGCAAAAACACCCAAGTGTCTCATACCCAAACTACTATGAAATGCATGTACCTATGTAACCTTAAGTAAAGTGTAATAATATCCAGTATAAATAATTATTTACACCAACATTATGTATAGTTGACTGACTCAATTTTCATACAATCTCGGAAAATTCGGAGATACGTGGGATAGGGCCTGAAATAGCCCAAGGGACTGACTCAATACTAGTCTAGCACATTGATACATAAAGAAGCACAAAATAAAATCTTAGGCTAGATAGTGGACACCATTCAATGAGGCCCTTACGAAATACCAAGACAAAATGAATAGATAGAGAGTCTGGTAGCATTGGCTCCACTCCATGCCACACACTTCTTTAGCATGTCAGTCACTCTTACCTCGAAGATCTGAGGATCTTATAGCCAAGGGATTCCTGTATCATAGTGTAAGGTACATGAAGGGTATCTATGGGGTACTATCCCACTCCTGGAACCACTGAATGTAGGATTTTTGCCAACTAAATTGGTTCTTAGTATTAGGTTTCGAGGGGTCTCGATCCAATGATGGATTCTCAGAGCAAGCCACTTAAGACTTTAGTTGAGCTTATCGGTGTAGGGAAGGCCCCCACATACATCGAACTCACTCAACACTCTAGCCACCTGACCAATATATTTTATATAGCGGCTCAGAAAACCTGCTTGAGAGTACGTTGGGAGAGATGATATCCCCAACGAATCCCAATTCGAAGTACCTCAATGGGGTGATGAAATCCCCAGTCAAAGATACCCCTCACTACGTACAATAAAATAAAATTTAGATGTCGTTGTCACCTTCCTTCTTTCTCCCAAGACCCCAAAGGTGGGTGGAAAGTCAGTTAGTGCAACAGTAGGTCCACCCTAGACACAATAAAAATTCTTTACCTTAAGAAAAGGACAAAGGATTTAATCTAATGCAACCTGATTCACGTTTGTTTTATAGCCCAAATTTAGGTGTTAGATACACATGTGCATGTCTATTATAAACACCAAATCAAAATATGAAGGCATACATATCAATTTTAACCATTTATTGATTTTAAGCACCAAAAACCAAGTGTGAGATACATGCATGTCAATTTTATCCCATATTCATTTTAAGCACCAACAACGAAGTGTGAGATTATCCATGCATGTCAATTTTAGCCCATGTTCATTTTAATCACCAACAACGAAGTGTGAGATTATCCATGCATGTCAATTTTAACTGTTATTGATTTTAAGCACCAAAAATGAAGTGTAAAGTGTGCATGCAAAAAATACTAATCTAATCCTCTCTACAAATCTACCATAGGCTCTAAATAGAAGATTAGTAGTAAAACCAAACTAATAGAAAACAAAAACTCAAAATTTGACAGAGGCGAATGCGTAATTATACCTGTGCAATTGTGTGATGTTTACAGACTGAATGTGTAAACCTGACAGAGCGAATGCATAAATCTGACAGACTGAATGCATGATGAAGACTGATCGATTACGTAGCACTAACAAAGCGATTGCATGACAGAAGGCAGACAACAATAAAAGTTAAAAACTAACAAAGAAAACTAAACCCAATCAGGAACCTGCAAAACCAATTGTGAAGCCCTAGCCAAATCTCTCATCATCCATTCAATATTGATTAGATCATATTTAACTATATAAGAAAGAACTAGGCTATTATATCTATCTAAGGCTAGTTGTTCTTCTGAATCCTATATCAATTTTTCTGCCTGGAGAACCTTTTGATAGTGTTTGGCTTCTCTCCTTTGTTGTTTCATCCTTCTTGCACCTGAAATCTTGAACTGAACTTTTCTTGCCATAAACTGTTATAATCAAATCATAAAATAAAAGAAATTTGATCCCAAATTAACCCAATTTAAGATAGAATTAAACAAAATAGATAACAGACGAAAGAAAGAATTAAACAACAAAGCTTCCTATGAATGCGTGATCTAGAAAGGGTGATTGCGCGATCTGGACAGGGCGATTGTGTGACCCCAAAGGGTCAAATGTGTGATGTTGTCTATGCTATTGTGTGACGATGAATGCTCGATTGTGTGATGGAAAAATCTTTTCTCAAAATTCGTGCAACTTGCAAAAACAATGAAAAATCCACACAATCTGCAAAAATCACACAAAAAAATAAAGAAGGTTAAATTGTTGTTAATTCACATCGGGTTCACCAAAATGTCGCCTATAAAATTCATCTTACAACAAGTAATCAATTAGAAGCAAAAGGGAAATCATGAATCCCTTCTAACCAAAGAACCTAAAAAAACAAGACAATGGAATAACACAACCAAGCAAATAGGAATTAAAATAATCAAATGAAATCAAAACTCCTTATCCCAAGATCGCGTATTGCTTTCATTTCTCTTGTCCTCTTCGTGGTATGATGGCGCTCAGATATTGCGCTGGTAACCTGCAAGTGACACAAAGATTCGAAATTCGTGATTATTGAAAATGGAGATTGAATGCTCAATTTAAAGAAAATTGGAGAAGATTGATTGAAAGCTAGAACAAATTGATATCAAGAGGTGGAACTCAGGTGAGCTCAAATGAAAAGTGATAGTTGATTGAATAGATTAATTGAGTCAACTGATTGAGAAAAAGCTGACTGAAGGAAGAAAAAGAATGATTGGAGGAAATAAAGAGGATGAGAAAGAAAGCTTAATTTAGAAAAAAAGCTAACTGAAAGATGGAAATAGAAGTTGGAGAGATAAATGATTTAATTAATCGATTGATTTAATTAATTAATTTAGCATGTGCTTGTATTTAGACATAGATTTTTAATTTAATCTTTGCATGAGATTTATTCAAATAATAGAATTTATTTAAATTCAATTTAGTATTTGAATATATTTAGAACTTGACTTTGATTTTCAATTTGGTTTTTGAAATCATGCACATGTAATTAAATGAAATTAGAATTTGGGGATTTGGAAATGGAAGAATTAATTAATTAATTAATTAATTTAAACAAACTAGTTAATTATTTAGAAATGGACTTTAATTAAATAATAAAGATTATTCAAATTAAAGGATTAAATCACAATTAACTAAATAATAAATATTTAATTAATATTTAGAAAAGGGTTGAATGATTAGATGATTAGAGATAGAAATTGAGAATTAATTTATTTAAATAATAAAGGTTATTTAAATTGGGGAATTAACCATAATTAATTAAATAATAAATATTTAATTAATATTAGAAAATGATTAAAATGATTAAGTGATGATAGAATAAAAAATAGAATAACTAGTAAGATGATGAGGAAATATGAAATTAGAAGAATAAGATTAAAGAATTAAAGAATTATTTAATCAATTAGAGGAATAATTAGTACATGATCAATGAGATATTTTTAGGTGTCTACATTTGCCCTAGTGATACTTAGGGTTTAATACCCCCTCGAGAGATTGTTTGTGCATTAAAGATATGAATGATCTCTCGAAAAAAGAAGAATTGTTAGGCCCAATATGGAAAGCTAATGTACTAAGAGGGGAGGGGTGAATTAGTACTCCAAAACTTTTCTTCAATAATAACTTTACTGTTATGCATAAACCGAATAGTGCAATAACATAATATAAAGCTAAAACAAATAGATAACAATCATACATGATTCACTCCATAAGACATATATTTTGGTTATGCAGAAACTCTTGGTTAGAGAGAAAAACTATGGTGGGGATGGCACCCACAACTTTACTACTGCAATAATAAAGAGTGCTCGGTTAGAGATACATGGTTTAGCTATTTTTGAATGCTTACCCTGTTAGGAGTAACAAGATCTGTTAGATCTACCTTGCTAAAGGATTTTACAACACTTCATCTAAATGCTACACCTGGTTAGAGGCTTTACAATTTATAGACTTGATTAGAGTTTTTTACCCTATTAAAGGTTTCTCTTACAACTTCAAAATATTACAATAAAATCATTACAAATATCTGCAACTTTACATCTGGAATGTTATAGCAGATTCTATGTGCTCAGAATAAGTTACCTTGCTTATAGCATACCTCGATAACCCATATAGTAACTCGGTAAACCCTTCTGTTTACTATGTTCTTTAATTGTCCTCTGAAAACCTTCTCGGTGACCTCTATGTCTTTGTAATGGTCTTCTTACACTCATGCACACACACTTTTAATTCTTAACTCATGTTGTATAAATTGATCTCTTATGACGGTGATCCATTCATTGCTTCGATCTTACACATATGGTTTATCGAATGAATAACTATGCAAATTATTTCATTGGTTAAATGACCTCAAAATCATACACAATCTTTAAGTGCAATTTCCAATGTGATAATAGTTAGATGTGCCTCGATCTTGTAACATGTTTTCATATGCATGTCCAAGTTCAATGAATCTGGTAACACGTTTCACTCAGTGTGTCATCTTTGCTGCTCGGTAGACATGAAATGATACTCGATAGATAGCTCGGTGTATACTATGTTTCGAGATTTACTTTCTTCTATAACCGACTAGACTGTGCATACCGACTGAATATCTTGGTAGAGATAACCGACTAGAGTATATAGAATAACTTTGACATGAAACTAATGGCAACTTGATAAGTAGTAACAATCTCCCCTTTTGACATTAGTTGAGATGTTTGACAAAAACTACTTTCAAAGTTATAACTCAATAATCTATATATTTGCAAAATTTGACTATGCTGATAGTATATACAATAGTCAATAAAATAATATATCCAGATATACTCCCCTTATCGATATACTATACAAAATTCTGATTTTGCATGCTTGGTGATCTGTTTTGTTTACTGCTTGGTGCACTGCTCTTGGATACTCTGTGTTCTCTATTCGGCATACTCCCTCTATATACTATACTCCTGTTGTTTGATTTTATACTTTGATGCCTTGAATGCTACACTCCCCCAATACTATATCAAATACTATATCACTCCCTTAGTACTGTAACATATTACTCCCCCTTTTTGACAAACATCAAAACTTAATTACCATTCGGGGGTTGTAACTGGTCAAAAATGGATTTGTACTTGGTCCAGGCTTTGGTGAGAGTGACAGAGAGGGCATTCTTTACACTGTCCATTAAAGAATTTTGTGCTTGAATATCAACCAATAATGATATTAAGCCATCTAGAGTGCTTCCCTCTTATGTAGTAGATAAGGAGGTGGCTCGGTTGATCTGTTCTTGGACGGATGAAAGATGGGGAAGGAATAATGTCTGAAGGGTCATTATGTCCATCTTGATCTTCTGTTCTTCATTTCTTAGGTCCAATTGTTGAGCCATGAGCTGTTGTACCTTTGTATAAAAATTTTGAACTGAATTTGGCTCTATGGTCAACTTGCTTGAGAGATTGGTGATCTCTTTCTCAATTGCCTCTATTTTATTCTTAATGTCTCTAATGAATAAAGAAAATGTGCAGAGTTTCTGAAATAAATAAAGAATGTGCTTGAGCTGAGGAGTCAACTCAGCAATAAATTTGACAAGTTTAACTTTGCCAATAGCTATAGCTTTCTGTACCTCTTCTATCATTTTTGTAGTGAGCTCCTTGTCTTTTAGCTTGCTCAAATATTCTGATGCATCTACTCCAGATGTCTCTATCTTTGTTAGGAGTTCATCTAGTTGAATGTGGATGGCTGCATCTATTGATACTGTAGCTTTAGGTAGCATATCTATTAAGATTTCTTTCACCTTCTGAAGTACCTTATTTTTCTTTTAAATGGCCATTTGCTTCTCTTGTTCGGCCTTTGTTTTGCATAGTTCTCCAAAATCAATGAGTGCTTGCCCCTTTAGTTTTGATATATCTACATTGGGCAACACTATTGGTTTTGACAAATCAACTTTAAAACTATGCTTTTTCATCTTCTTTTCTTTACCTTTCACCAATGGAACTAAGACAAGGGCTTGTGAGGCTTGATGACCCTCAGTAGGTTGCTCAGTAGAGGCAACACTTTGATCAGTTTCTTTAGCCTCTGTAGAGTCCTTTGGTGTCTCGGTACTCGGTGTCTCAGTTTCAACATTTGTAGTGCTAGAAGGTGCTTGAGATGTATGTTCTTGAGTAGTACCTTCTCCTGTTGTAGACTTGTGACCTTTAGTGCCTTGCTCCATGTCATGAGGGGTTTCGGTTAAGACAGGTTGCTTGACCGGTGGATAAGGCTGAACTTGTTTGAAGACTGATTCACTAGATACAAGTTTTGCATTTGCATTGCCTTCTATCATTTCCTGTTCTAGTGCCTCTGTATCCATGACATTTTCATCTATTTGAATGGTGTCAGTAGGGTCTCGTTCGATAGCATCAAGACCTTGCTCGATGACATCAACAATTTCAACTGTAGCTTGCTCACTGGCATCCTTGACTTTAAAGATTTCCTGCCACTTTTCTTTTGTCTCATTTTCAACTTCAATATACAGCCCATTCATCAGTTTTAAGGCTCTCTGCTTGACAAGAAACTTTGAATTGTAGGTTGTCAGATGTTCCTTTATTTCAGCTACTGTCATGTCAGGAAAGAGATGAACCAGACTTCTCTCTCTGATCTATTTCTCCGAGTCCATTGCATACTTCCACCTATTATCAATATGCAAGTAAAGTTCATTCAGAATTGACTTAGCTAGTTCCAATGGAGCTAACAGGAATTTTAGAAGTGTGCAGATGACTGCTTCCTCAATTTGTCTCTTCTCATCATTATTTCTGGTTTCATACTTGACATATTTGAATGATCCAAATCCTCCATATTCTTTCAGATTAGCACAAAAGTTTTCAACACTATGTATATTTACCTTCTCGCTCTTGAGAATCTGGAATTCACTTGCATCCTCTGATTCGGTATCACTAGACTCTTTTGCCAAAATGAGTCTCCGAGTAGATTTCTTGTATGTCTTTGTTACCTTGGGAACAGTAACACTCTTTGTTTTCTTACTCGGTGAGGCTACAGATGCTCGTGTTAGGTCACTTTATTGGAGGTGGAGTCGATGAGGTCTTTGATGTGTCTCATTTCTTTCTCTTCAACACTTTACTCTTAGGCAATTTAGTGCTCAATGTTATAGCTACCTCTTGGGCTTTAGATTCCTCTTCAGTAATGGCAATGGTGCCTTTGATAGGTGTAGAGCAAGAGTCTTCTTTGAATTTCTCTGACAATTCCTTTATCATTTTTGTTGCCTTTCTTGTAGCTTTGGGTACTACAATGCTCATCTTTACCTTTTCCTTCACTTCCTCATAGGTTCCATACCTTAGCTCAGTAGCATGTCTTGGGAATGTAAGAAATGCATCAATTTGTTGTTGTGTGATCTCAAAATCAACTTTGTAACCCATTGGTAACAAAGATTGAGTCCTTGGTTCCACACACATTCACATAATAGTAATTGGTGTCAACTTCAAAACATATATCATTTTTGTATTTCTCCACTAGCTGGGGTGGAATCCTATATCTGTTATGCATTTTCTCTTGAAATTTACTGAAGTAGTTATCCATAATATCATTGAAATTATCACCTAACTTCTTGATGAAGTCATTTATCTAATGGGTGATTGGTCAGTGTAGTTCCCAAACAACTTTACTAACTAATGGAAAGAATTTTTCAAAATAGAAAAACATGCATACCAGTAATGATCCAAACTTTAGAGTATTAGCCGAGTTGTTTTTCTTCGGCTTCCTGATGGTGTTCATATTTTCAAATAGGTTCTTCAACAACGACGCACATAGATCAATTTTCATTCCCTTCTTCACACTTTTGTAAGCCAGGTCTACTGTTGCACAGGGTGCACTGTTTTCCCTTGCCGATTGGAAGAAACAGTAGCCTAAAACTCTAATGGCAAATTTTAGTTCTTCATCTGTGACATTGTTTAATTTTAATCCTCTTCAATTTGATTCCACTCTGGTTAAACTGATCAATTCTTTCTGTGATATCATCTTTTGGGCTCGGGCATGATCATAAATGGGGTAATCGGTAATCAGATGAATGATAATTTCCTTGGTAATCTTTGTAGACACCTAAAATTGTCCAGTCTAATTAAATAAATATTTTATTTATTTAATCATTTTATCCTAATTCTTATATTAATTAAATAAATCCTTATTTATTTAATGAATTCATTTATCCTCTTCTAGCCTTATTTCTCATTTAAATAAATACATTTATTTATTTAAATTATCCTTTTCTTGAATTAAATAAATATCTTATTTATTTAATTGATCCCACTTCTTCTATTAATTAAATAAATCTTTATTTATTTAATTAATTCATTAACCTTTTCTACCCATGACACATGTCATTCATCTCTTAATTCCTACACTACCCACCCTTTCATTATTTTATTATTTCTTTTACCTACCCTCTAATCATAGCCGACCTCTTTTACACCTCTCAATCTTATCCATCCATTTCATATAGTGTCTTCTATATAAGGAGATGCTTCCTTCATTATCAAACCCTCACTATGCATTCAACCCCGATGATCAATCAACTACACCGCTTTAGAACTTTCATATGCGATCCTACTTGCAATGACATTTTCATTCTTTGTTGAGCTCTTGTGCACATAAAATCTGAGAGCAAATATATCAAGCAAGATCAATGGAGATAGGAAGAATAGAGATTCAAACCCTATTGGACATGTGATGGTATAATCTTTGTGATTTCATTTGATTTGCATTGTCTTAGGTAATCTTCATATGTTATGGTGGATCTTTATTGTTGTTAGGCTAGGGTTTTGTGGTTGAATTCATTTAGTCTTTCAATATTGTTGTTTCCATTTTCACCATATACATTTTGGTACACCCCATGGGACATGGATTTTTGTTAGATCTGTATTTTTTGCAGATTTTTCTAACCCTATATTGTTATTTTGTAAAATAATTTGGAGAATAACCTTGTGCAGCTAGGGTTTTGGATACAAAATCAAGATCTTGGAGAGATTTGATCATATCTCACAAACAGCTTGGAAATTTTGTACCACATTGTTTTTCTAGGTTGAAGACAGTATCAAGAGCTTGCAAAGAAAAATTCAGATCTATTGGAGCATATTTTAATTTTCTATGAATTTTTTATGAATTTTCATAAAAAATTAATTTTTAGAGCAAATGAGCGAATTTTTTGGATTTTATTACATTTTTTAAAATCTCTCATAATTATACATATGATCTGTTCTTTGTGATTTTACTTTTGATGCAAAATATTTCCCTAAAAAATGGATCTTTAAAAATTAAGGTTTTTCCTTATTTTGATCAGATCTCACAAATGACTTCGAAGTTTGGCATAAATGTTTTTTTGCAGGTTAGGAAAATTATTAGAAGTGTTCAGTAAAAATTTTAGATTTTTTGGATCAAAGTTTCATTTTATATGAATTTTTTATGATTTTTCATTAAAAATTAATTTTGAGAGAAAATTAGCGAATTTTTTAGATTTTCTTACATTTTTGGAAATCTTTCAGAATTATACATAGGATTTTTTCTTTGTGATTTTAAATTTGATTCAAAATCATTCCTCAAAAATCGGATCTTTGAAAATTAGGGTTTTGCATTATTTTACTCATATCTCACAAACTGCTTGTATTTGTTGCAGAAATTTTTTTATACAAGTTTGGGAGACCATCAAGACTCTCTAGTAAAAGTTTCAAATTTTTTGGATTGATTTTGCATTTTATATGAATTGTTTATGATTTTTCATAAAAAATTAATTTTTGGAGCAAATTAGCAATTCTTTTGGATTTTATTACATTTTTGGAAATCTCTTGAAATTTTATACATGGTCTTTTTTTATGGTGAATCGGATATTTGAATTGGTCAACAAAACACATTGTTGAAGGCCCTATTTTCACAAAGTCTTTTGGATCTTAAATTTACCTAACTTGTGTGCTTGCAGGAAGGGGTGATTATTTCAAACAATCCAAACTACTAATAGATATTTGTTGCAAGACCTTGGCAAGGGTTTTTGATCTTTCATTGTGTGCCTTGTTTTCATAGATTATCAAACACTTCAATTGGTGCACTAAAATTGAACCAGTGTCCTTTGTGTCTTGGGCAGTAGGCTCTTTTTGTTTAATCTTTAGAGGGCCTGTCTCCCTGTGTGGTCATTAGGACTACTAGTGAGGAGAGAATGACCCAAGTGGTAGCGAGGAAAACCCACCTCTTTTGAACCACTATAAATAACTATATTCATGGTGAAAACTATGGATAACGTGTGTTGATTAGTTCATACTGACACTATGTCTCCCCATAAACCCGTTTGATCAAATTTATTTGATCATTTGTAGGGCGTAACCCCTACCGGCTGGGAGCCTTTTGTATTTACAGAGCTAAAAGTGCCGCATGTATGGCCACATGAGTGGATACCCTTACAAGCACCTTTTTGTTTTAGAAGCCAAAATCCTTCTAGTTGTTGGGGCAGGAGGTCGGACCTCTAGTAGCGGCCCACACACATACGGTTCTTAGTAGAGATACAAAGTTTGCCACGGGGAGTTTTCATGGGGACTGATGCTTGGCTGCCTTGAGAAGTGAGTGCGGAGGGTGGAGCTAGTGGGGTCAAGCATCTAAGTATCTGCTCTGAATAGCGTAGCCTTGGGGGAAACTCCATGTGGGATCAACAACTATTGTCCTAGCCAACCATAATAATTGTGCTTGTCTTATTTTGAACTATCAAACATTCAAGACCAAACATTAAAACATTGTGTCTTTTGAGTCTTCAAGTGTATGCAAAAATTTTTTTACATCAAACAACACACTTTTCTTTGAGTCATTTTTGAGTCTAAACACTTGCAAACATTGAGTCTTCATCATCATCGTGTCCTCTTGTCATGAAAAATAGTCAAAAAAATCAGATTTGGTCACAACAACAACTTCACAAATTGGAAAAATTTGTAGTCCAACAAACAAGAGCAATTAGTTTCCGAATTATTAAGCTTCCTAAGCTATCTCTTCAAGTTTTCATCTAGCATCCAACCTATCTTTGGGTCTCACAAAGTCCATCATTGCTTTACACCTTACATTACATTCACATTTGTCTAAACTTGAGTCAAAAGGTCACTTGCTTGTCCTCATCATACTTTGTCAACATACTACATACAACAACATTTTGCTAAGTGGTCCCTCATCAAGGTCTATCACCTTTGGGTCTCATTTGGTCTTACTTAGAGTCAAGGTCAACTTAAATCATCAAGAGAAACTATTATCTCTTTGGAAGTCACACCTACTCTACTACATACATACTTGGTCTTACACTTTGGACATTGCAAGTAAACCTCAGATTCATTTATATTCCATCCAACTCTTGGTCTTCCATACTCTTTCCATTTTCATCTAGTCTCACACATCTTGGTCAATACCTAGTTCATGGTTGAAACTTATTCCCAAAAATCTAGGAGAGAAGCTAAAGAGGCTCAAGAGTCCACAAACATGAGTGCCTATGAGTATGACAATGATGTCTTTTTCAATTCTGATCATACTACATTACCTGACATGGATGCCTATAGAAACATTCCAAATGTTGAGCACATGGACACTATAAACAACAATGATACACACAATGACAATATGGACAACATTTCAATACATTCAGTAGAAGTGGAAGACTCCATTATGGATCCCCATTTCAATCGATTGGTTGAGGAAATAATGAGGAGGGATAGACAATATTTCTTACAAATGATGGCACAAAGTGGAGCCAAGATACCTCATGATTTTGACATGTCTCAAATAATGGAAAATCAACGTTTGCAACAACCTCACCTCAACATGGATCAAAGGAGGCCTAATAGTGGAGGCAATAGGGACCACATATGGTGTCTGAATCACCATCATCTTTGTTTCAAAAACCAGAGGTCCCATACACACATGGTTAAGCATATGATACTCACCTTTGTAGACCATTATGGAAGTCTTATGCAGAAAAATATGCTCAATCACATACCAATGCTAAGGATCAACCACCAAAGCAATTGGATATTCAAAGGCATGCTCAAAATTTGGACACAAGGAAACCCCGTGTCAAATTTGGGGGCAACACACTAGAACAAACTCATGACATGCTTATAGAGTATGGTATACATGGACAAAACAGATATTTCATTCCTCACTATGACTCTATACCAAGTGGTCCTTATACGCATACGCAACATCATTATAGACCTCCTCCATATGAACATGTCTATGATCAATACCATACATATATGCAACATGCTCCTCCACTCGGTGCTTCAGGAATGGGGTATGGTCCAAGAAGTCAGTCTCCACCTAAGAATAATTTGGAAAAGCAAATCAAGGACTTACAAAAGAAAATGGAGGACATAAATACACCGAAGCCAACTTATACAATGAGACATATGTCCCTATCCATTTGACAAGAGTATTCCAATGCCTCCATTTCCTACACACTTTGTGATGCCTAAGTTTGATAAGTATAGAGGAAAAGGAGATCCTAAGGCACACATAAGACAATTTTTCATAGCCTGCATTGAGGTAGCAATAGAAGAGACATATTTGATGAGATTATTCCCATAGAGCTTAGGCAATCAAGCTATGGAATGGTTCTCCCAACTCCCACCTAGAATTAAGTCATGGGCATTTATCGAACATTTCTCATACAACATAGAGACAGACATATCAGTCACTACCTTGTGCAACACCAAGCAAAAGGATGGAGAATCTTTTTCATCATTTTTACAAAGATGGAGGAATCTAGCCACCAGATGCTTGTGAAATTCCACAAAAAAAAATGGTAGAAATGTTCACCCAAAATGTTAACAAAGACATTGGTTATGATCTAAGGAAAGCTTGTTTGTCCACGTTCAAGGATGTCATTGAAAAAGGCTTAGCAATAGAAAAAGTCCTAATTGAACAAGGAGTCATTAAGATATTCAAGGAAAACAAAGATTAGTTTAAAGGAAAAGATAAGCCAAGATTTTGGAACAAAAACAAGAACACAGTCAATGATGGTGTTGTTGATGCCAATACAGTACGACCCAAAAAGCATTTTTTCTGGATCAAGCTCTACAAACAATCAAGTGAATACTCAAACAACTTCCAGATCACGAAGTACACCCCATTGGGAGAACCACTTGAGTCAGTTTTCAAGAAGCTAGTGGCAAACAAAGTAATCACAATTCCATATTTTCCTCCATATGAGCCAAAGGTCAAACCACATTGGTGGAATGATGATGAATATTGTGAATTTCATAAGAGCAAGGGTCATAAGACAAGAAATTGTCATCAACTGAAGAACGTCATACAAGATCTCATTGATAGAGGTGATATTGAAATTGAAGGACACTCATCCAATCAAGAACATGAGATGTTTCAGGAACCATTCCCAAAACATGACAAGGGAAAAGCTACAACCACAGATGACCAAACCAACTATACCAGAGCATCTTATAACTATGATTCAACTATCAATCACATCTTGATGGACAATTATGTCTCTACCATTATCATCAAGGAAAAAATGCCTGAGAATTCTACACAAAGACCCAAGATTGTCCTAAAAGGAATTGGATCTTCTTCCAAACCTACCTCTAAATGTCATGTTACAACTCGTCGAGGTAAATTCACTTTGTAAGGTGCTCTGGCTAAAAACACAGCTTCCTCATCAACCAAACCCGAGTATGACCTTGTCAAACAGTTAGGGAAGACACCCACACTTATCTCAATCCTTGAGCTCTTATGCATATCCCCTGCACATAAAGCCATTCTTGACAAAATCTTGAGAGACACTGCTATCCCCACTGACTTGATTGTGGACCAGTTTCAAGCCATGGTGGGATACCTTTCCATTCCACACTCCCTTACATTCACAAAAGTCAATGACACCTTCGTAAGTCAGCCACATAATGCACTTTTACACATTGAAGCTTTCCTACACAAACATCGAATAAAATGAGTCCTGATAGATGGAGGAGTAGGTCTAAACATTTGTACATTGAGCACTATTAAACAATTGGGATATTCTGATAAAGCTGTGAATTCTACAAACAAAATTACCATCAAGGCATATGATGATGAAGAACGTTCATCCAAGGGCACAATCACCCTACCTCTTAGAGTTGGACCAGTTACAAAGGATGTGGTTTGTCATGTCCTTGATCTAGAGCTTACATACAACATATTGCTAGTACGTCCATGGATTCATGAGATGAGCACAGTCCCATCTACATATCATCGATGTATCAAGTTTCCACACAATGGAGTTGAAGTGACCATCAAAGCTGAACCAAATCCATTCATATATTGCAACAATTTGCAACCTAGATCAGAAATAACAATTCCAATCAATCGACAAGCTATTCCTTCATCAACATATGTTGATCCTGAATCCTTGAAATCTTTGACATCCAAACAAGAAGAGCTCAAAGAAAAATTCAAGATTAAAGACTTGGGATGTGGTGAGTATATCTTTCATGTTGATCAACTCCTACTATATCCTAAGGTATTCAGTCGACAGGAACAATCTATAAACAATTTGCAAGGAATTGGGTGTGAATCGCCTAGTGTTGTGTCTACTAAGTCTAAATGCAAATCTCCTCTAGTGGTGCAAGAAACTCTTGATATCAATAGTCCTAAGAGTGGTTCCAACAAAGAATCTATTGAGCATATCACCAACCCTTTTGAGAAATCACATAGCTTTACCATTTCATCCACTCATTCCATTTCCACTCTGCTCCTAGACTTGGATCAATAAGAATTAGAAAAGCCCTTACTAATTGGGGATAAAAAATCAAGCTTTGAAAAGAAAAATCTAAAAGTAAAAAATAAAGAGAAGTCCTTTAGTCCAAATCAAAATCAAAAGCTATTGGACTCTGCAAAAATCAAAGTAAAGGATAAAAATCCTATGAAAGAAAAGGAACAAGAGTTGATCTCCCCTAATATCAAAATAATTAGGGGCAAAAGCTCTACAATTTCAAGTAAAAAAGAACACTTGTTGATCCTAAGTCTCCATCATGCTATCCTACTTTCACTTATTTTCACAGTCATAAGCCTTCATAACTCATCCACTTGTTCCACACATCCATCCCCTTTTGGCGATACATCATGGACCTTTAATGGAGCTTCCTTGAAGGACTTTGTTATCAGGGATGCCCAAACTTCTTCAGGTGACACACATACGGGCCTGTGTAGTCCACACACGAGTAATTCTATCTCAGTTCCTTTATCAAGGAAGACAGTCACTCGAGATACACATCATTCAGTCAAGGAACAATACAGTTACAATCATAAAGTCAAGCCTCGCACATTTGAGGTGGGTGACTTAGTTCTCAAGGAGAATCCTAGAAATCAGCAAGACAGAGAGAAGAAGGGCAAGTTTGAACCAATTTGGCTTGGTCCTTACATCATCATAATAGCCTATGGATCTGGTGCATATCAGCTCTCAACTCCAGAGGGTGAACCTTTGGAGGATCCTATCAATAGCATGCACCTTCGTAGATTTTACACATAGCTCTTCAAAGTATCCTACTTCAAAAATACAAAAAAAACTCAAAAAAATATCAAAAGTACAAAAAAATCATAAACATAAAAAATCGTTACTTGATGAAAACCTGGCAAACAAGCACCTTGTGACACAAAAAAATTGAAAAATAGAAAACATTTCATCCAATGGTGAAAACCACTTTGGTGGCACCCTGGGCAAGTACCATGGTGAAAACTACATCACCAACACCATGCGTAGAGACATTGCTCCTTCCTCCTTCAGGATTCATCTTCATCCTTTCACTTTGCACACACTCATAGCCTATTCATCCATAATAAAACTTACACATTCCCATCATGGCTTGTTATTGATCTACCTAAGATTGGTTAGCCATTCATAATAATCCCTCCTTTTCACCCCTTTACATCCTGTAAAGCGGAAAATCGCGATCGAACCCTAGTTGCTCTCCCCTCTTCCAACTACGAGGAGAGAGAAGGGAGATCACTAGGGTTGATGGTTTTCACTTAAGGGAGAGACTTTACATTCAAAAGAGGGGTTGAAACCCACAAGATCCAATTCCACACAATGAAAGATTGGAGGCTAAATGTGTTTCAAGGGTTAAGAAAGCAAGGCTACCCTCTTTTGTAAAGAATGTTGATAGAAGAATTAAGCTAGGAATGCATATAAAGTGACAAAGATTCGCTTATAAAATGAGATAAGGATATAGGATGAAGCTGTGGACCTAGAATTAGAAGTAAAATGTCGATACGGCGCTGTCCTGCAAATTTGAGCAAAAGTTGACGGGACGATGGCGCCCGGCGTGCACGCGGTCCTCCGAAAAATCCGCGAAACGAAGGGGGATCTGCTCGTCTCTGCACAAGGATTCCAGATCTTCAATTTCAGCCGCGTACCTGAAACCTACACACAGAAAAGCGAAGACGATTGGGGGGTTAGGGATTAGGGGTTTGCCCTTAGGTCAAACCCCGGTTTTGGAATTAACCAAGAAATGAGAAATTGCTGTAAATGTCAATGTATGTAATGTAAAACAAGTACTAATACCTTGTTGTAAGGATGTTTGTATCCTTATGTGCGAAGGTATAGATGTTGTTGTTTGTTGTATGTTGTATGTTGTATGTAGCATGTAGTATGTGATCTCCTCTTCAATGGTTGAATCCTTGTCTTGAATGCAACACTTAGCCTTGAATGGAGACTTGAAATGATCAATTACTTGAAGGAATGCTTGAATGCTTGAATGCTTGAGTATAGTTTCCATGCTTTTTCCATCATGTCGAATGAAAGAGGAAAATGTAGTTTATATACTTGCCAATTAGGGTTAATAGATTGATTTTCCTGACCTTAGGCCGACCAAGAAAGATAATTTTCCAATTTGCAAACATAAAGACCCGAAGTCCAAAAGAGACCGGGCCCAAAATAGGACCCAGGGACCAGGGCGCTGGGCGCCATGGTCCTGGGGGACCAGGGCGCTGGGCACCCTAGTCCTGAAGGACCAGGGCGCTGGGCGCTCTGGTCCCACCTCCCGGGACAGCAGGGTGCAAAGGAGGTTCAGGCCAGGGTGCAAGAAAATGCAGTTTTTGGTGTCATAATCAGGTTTCGGGGTCTCCATTTAGGTTCAGTGTTGCGTCACCATCGTGAAGACCCAAATGCGATCGAAATTGCAAGTGTCACAATTTTAGGACGCTACATTTAGCCCCCACTTTAGCGGGATTATAAGCGTACGCTCATACTTCCGGTAAAGTACAAGGAAACAACATTGGAAAACTTTCACCACGTCAAGGAGGCAAGATACACCAAGCCCCCAGTGGACTAAGGATCTTACGACTTCAATTGACAAAGTAAAAGGGAAGATCACGAGGGAGAACCATGACTGTCGGTAGTAAGGTTCCCTCACTATGAGTCATGTAAGAAAAATACCAAAAATTTTCAAGGCAAAGCTAAGTTCGTCAAGAAATTTTCGAGTATCTTGAAGGGATAGACAGGGTGTATGCCCCCCTACGTTAAAGCGATCGCACACGCCTCAATGGGGGTGATTGCTTTAATGTAGTGATACACATAAGAAATGAGAAAGGAAAGGAGCACGTTATCACAAAGATTTAGCCCCCAAGTGTGAGATAAACCCAAGGATAATAGACACAAAACACAAAGCACGAGGTGACTTCGCTTTCCTCGGGGTCAGTATGCTGTATGATAAGTCATGTATATATATCATATGTATGTATGCATAATTGTTCTTCATTCCCCAATCAAGGAAGGTCACCTAGAAGAAGGGAACACATGTGTCTTTTGAGTCAACATGAGAGAGATCAAGAGATCTCAATGCTTTGCATCGTCCTCAAGTAGACAACACTAAGGACAACAAATAGAAGAATGAGAGTAACATATAGAGGAAGTAACAAAAGAGAGGGGGAGAGAATCTGCTATGCTAATGAAACTAGTCTAGCATGTCATCTACCCCCCGATCTTGCTGGTCAATGTTTCGGGAAGCTAGGAAACACGCTAGAGGAGGAACATCCAACACAGCAGATGGAGCTATCACAAGATCCAAACAAGGGCTATGTTCATGTTCCAAGCCACATTGTTCTTGTCTAGGAGCTAGGATAAGTGCTTTAGAAAATTCATTAGATAAATGGTTATCAATATCAACAAGTTCATATTCACTATCAGAATGAACAGGAGTAACATTTGCATCATGAATAACAGTTTCATCTATATCATCATCAAGATTTATAAAAATAGGATCTTTGACTCGCACAGGATCAAGACCATCATGCATCTTATGTTTAGGAGATTTCGGCTCAATCGTCGGCTGAGGAGAAAATGGAATAATGCTTGTTGAAGGTGTTTTTGGAGATTGCAAAGTTTGAAAAGCAGCTGCCTGAGCTCTAAGACGACGCTTTCATTGGCGTTCACGTGCAGAATGATTTCGTCTAGTCTTAGTAGGAAGTGGAGAAGATTGAGGAGGAGGAATGTTCTCATCCTTATCACTTGGGTGTTTAGGTTGTGGTCTCTTAGGTTGAACAATAGGAGAAGAGGAAGGTCTCTTCTCTCTATAAAAAGAAGGAGGAGGAACTGCTCCATATAAAGGAGGAATATTCGGTTTAGGAAGGAGACCAAGCCCATCATGACGAGGGGGGATAGGTATGCTTTTAGGAAGTTTATTAATCATAGGCATAGTCACATCCATAGGAATGGGTTGGGAATCTTCTTGGGAAAAGACATTAGTTTTATCTTTCAAAGGAAGAACTTCCTTCTCAAGAATGATAGGAATGTCAAGTTTAGGTGTTCTAGGTTCACTTAAAGATAGGATCATATCTGTTTTCCACTTTTGATAAGATTTGAAAAGATGATCACTTCGCGGAGGAAGAGATTGGAATTGTTTAGGCCAAAAATAATCAAGAGGAATGCTAGAAGTTCTTTCAGCTAGTTTAAAGAGACTATGATTGACAGTAACAACTTCACCATTATGGGGAAATTTCAAACACTTGTGAATAGGAGAAGCAATAGCTTTCATGGAAGATAGCCAAGGATAGCCTAGCTTCACATGAAATTGTTCGGATGATGGAATAATAGCAAAGTCCACATCAAGGGATTTGTTATGGACCTCAATAGGTAATGTAATAGAACCAATTGCAGGAGAAGAAAATGCATCAAATAGTTTCACAACCACATTTGTTTCATCATAAATCACTTGATTCAATTGCAAAGTAAGAAGAAACTCTTTAGTAATGACATTAACCATGCAAGAAGGATCAATAAGCACTCCATGGCAAGGTGTATTTTTTACTTTTGCAACTATATATAAAGGACCATCAGGTGCCCTGATAGTTTCACTGGAATCAAATGTGATGGAAGGTTCTTTAGGGATTTTCTTTTGCTCCACAAAATTAATCACATTCGGAGTCATAGACATGAGATCATCAGGTGAGACAGAGGAATCAGTAGTATCAATCGCATTAGAGGTATGAGAAGGCAATGGATCAGTAAAAATCTGAAGATTTTGGTTAGGAGGAGCTACAGATGTATTGCCTTTATCATTCACTCCAGAAACAGAAATAGTATTATTATCAATCAAATCTTGAATTTTCCCCTTTAAAGCAAAACATTTTTCAGTATCATGCCCAGGTTGACGATGAAATTGACAAAAAGATTTGTTATCAAAATAGGGTGAATTAATCTTTGCAGGATCAATTTGCCTTATAGGAGGAAGAGTAAGCACATTTTGTTCCAATAACTTATTCATAATACTATGCAATGATTCATTCAAAGGAGTAAACTTTCTTTCTCTCTTGAAAAACTTAGAAATAGGAGACACACCTGATGCTGCATTCACATTGTTGTTGATGATGTTTTCATTGAATTTAATGGACTCTCTGTTCGGTTTAAACTTCCCAAATGGTTGTTGACTACTATCACCCTTATCACTCGGAGCCATAGGATGTGATTGTTCCATTTGACTCACAGTCAGTTGATAATTGTGAAGAGTTGCGCACAACTGTTGGAAAGAAGTAAACTTAGAAAACAGGAGTTTTTCTCTAATGTCTTTTTGTAAATTAGAAATGAAGATTCTTTGAATATCATTTTCAGGCACTAGAAAAGAAATTTGAGCATACAAATGCTTATATCTACCAATGAAATCAGTCACTTTTTCTTTAACACCTTGTTTACAATGCATTAAATCAATCAAAGTAACTTTAGGACTTATATTGTTTTGAAATTGTTGAATGAAAGCATTTGCAAGTTGTTTGAAAGAAGTAATAGAATAAGAAGGCAATGAGCAATACCATTGTAGGGCTTTGTCTCTTAATGTTCTAGTAAACAATTTTGCAAGCAACCTTTGGTCATAAGCAAAATCAGTACATATTGTTTGAAATGTCTTAACATGTGTTAGAGGATCACCCTTACCATTATAAAGCTCCAAATGTGGGATTTCAACATGTTTAGGGGGGATAGCTCGAACAATGTCAAGATAAAGTGGGCTCGCAACATCAAATGTGGGCACACTAAACTTAGATTGATTCATAGAGGCAATTTGTTGCTGTAAAGAAGAGACAGTTTGTGCAAGATTGTTAATGGTCGCTTCAGTCGAAGAGTTCATATTAGACGTGTTAGATTGTGATGGAGGTGTTATGTTATTGAAAGAAGGTAGAGAGTAAGGTGGTGGGACACTATGATAGTTAGTCATAGGAGATGATTGGACAGGAGGAACACTACAAGGAGGAATGGAATGGTTAAATGAATTGCCCCCTTGCGTCATGTTCATTTGTGGAGATATAAGAGGAACACTCATTGAAGGAATGAATGAAGAAGTTGGATTGAATGAAGGAAGAGGGTTGATCGAAGAAGAGGGATTGCCCCCATGACTAGTGATCATAGGAGGAATGTCTTGTGTTGAAGTAGTCATTATGTTTGATGTAAAAATAGGTATACTAGCAATAGGAGTCGTCAAAGGAATAGAATGATTGACTTGAGTAGGAGGTTGTGTATAACCTAAAGTTTCAGCACAACTCTTCATAGGCATCACATTTGAATCCACAATGTGTGCAATACCACGCAAAATATCAATTCCATTCTTATCACTTTGAAGCATACGTTTTAGACCCTCAATTAAAGGAAGAGCTTGACTATCAGGGTATTCTTGAGACATCCATTGTCAAAAATCGTCAAATTGGTTATCCAATTTTGAAAGTTGTTCTACAGAAACCTCATGGAGAGCTTCTTCATCATTAAGAGGATTAGAGGAATTACCCATGTCCTCGTTAAAAAGGCCATTCTCAAATTAGGTTCCATCTCCTCAGTAATTAAACCTTGGAAGGACTTAATTCTAAGGCTTCGTCTAACGGGAATAGTGTAAGTAGGACTTATTGTTGTAAAACTCATGCACTAAAGAAAGAGAGAAGATTTTGAATTTTAGAGGTAGCAAATTTCAGTAAAACCAACCAATCTTCCAGATTTAAGCTGCTAAATACAATCAGGACAATCTCCCGAAATTTCGGAAAAAAATGTCCGGGACTGTGGCGCTCGGAGTGCACGCGGTCCTCGCAACTTTTTTCGAAATTTGCAGGGATGAAAGTTATGATGATTTTACAGCTAACCTGAAAAAATTGAGTGATTTTACGATCTGTAGATAGGCCAAATTAAAGTTGCAATCTCAAAATTGAACCCTACCAAGATTGTCGAAAAATGCAAAATTTGAATTTTGAAAAAGAGAGGGAAACTGAAATTTTGAATTTTATGATTTTAGAGGGAATACCAAAAGCAATGCAAATTTTGAAATTTGAAAATTGACTCAATTTCATGCAAAATTCACTTCTGAAAGTGGAAATCAAAGTTGTTGTAATTAAGCACTTAATTTCAAAAGTCACAAATTGCAAAAATTTGAATAAATCACTGAAATTTCGAATGAATGATAACACACTTTTCAAATTTAGGACTGTAAGAAACACAATTTTGACACAAATTTCAATTTCAACAATTTTTGAATGATTAGAAGCCTCAATCCAAGCAATCGCTAGACCAACTTTGACTGTAATTTTGAAGGTGTTAAAATTGATAAAATCAGCCAAAATTCTGGATTTTAGCAGAAAAATACAGTAAGATCTAGCTCCCGAAATTTCGAAAAAAATGTCGGGGACGATGGCGCTCGGGGTGCACACGGTCCTCACAAATTTTTTCCAAATTTTCGGGGATGAAAGATATTGTGATTTTATTGCGGAATCCAAAGTTACAGCCGATTTGGAAATGTTTTGATCAGTGAAATTGTCGGACAAAGGTTGAATCAAGAGGGTTTCAAAAATTAGGGTTTTGACACTTAACCACTTAATTTTCAAAATTAAAGCACAAATATGAATTGACAAATTGTAATAGAAGGGCAGATCTGAAACAAGCATTTAACAATTAAACATTTCACAAGTTTAATTACTTAAAAAGAAAATTTAGGGTTTTTATGCAATTAACCTCTAAAATTTTGCAAAAGATCAAACATGGAAATGTAATCAAGGAATCCAATTTTCAGATCTAACTATGAATAATCAGAAAGGATGTTCACGTCGGGTTCACCAAAATGTAAAGCGGAAAATCGCGATCGAACCCTAGTTGCTCTCCCCTCTTCCAACTCCGAGGAGAGAGAAGGGAGATCACTAGGGTTGATGGTTTTCACTTAAGGGAGAGACTTTACATTCAAAAGAGGGGTTGAAACCCACAAGATCCAATTCCACACAATGAAAGATTGGATGCTAAATGTGTTTCAAGGGTTAAGAAAGCAAGGCTACCCTCTTTTGTAAAGAATGTTGATAGAAGAATTAAGCTAGGAATGCATATAAAGTGACAAAGATTCGCTTATAAACTGAGATAAGGATATAGGATGAAGCTGCGGACCTGGAATTAGCAGTAAAATGTCGATACGGCGCTGTCCTGCAAATTTGAGCAAAAGTTGATGGGACGATGGCACCCGGCGTGCACACGGTCCTCCGAAAAATCCGCGAAACGAAGGGGGATCTATTCGTCTCTGCACAAGGATTCCAGATCTTCAATTTCAGCCGCGTACCTGCAACCTACACATAGAAAAGCGAAGATGATTGGGGGGTTAGGGATTAGGGGTTTGCCCTTAGGTCAAACCCCGGTTTTGGAATTAACCAAGAAATGAGAAATTGCTGTAAATGTCAATGTATGTAATGTAAAACAAGTACTAATACCTTGTTGTAAGGATGTTTGTATCCTTATGTGCGAAGGTATAGATGTTGTTGTTTGTTGTATGTTGTATGTTGTATGTAGCATGTAGTATGTGATCTCCTCTTCAATGGTTGAATCCTTGTCTTGAATGCAACACTTAGCCTTGAATGGAGACTTGAAATGATCAATTACTTGAAGGAATGCTTGAATGCTTGAATGCTTGAGTATAGTTTCCACGCTTTTTCCATCATGTCAAATGAAAGAGGAAAATGTAGTTTATATACTTGCTAATTAGGGTTAATAGACTGATTTTCCCGACCTTAGGCCGACCAAGAAAGATAATTTTCCAATTTGCAAACATAAAGACCCGAAGTCCAAAAGAGACCGGGCCCAAAATAGGACCCAGGGACCAGGGCGCTGGGCGCCATGGTCCTGGGGGACCAGGGCGCTGGGCGCTCTGGTCCCACCTCCCGGGATAGTAGGGTGCAAAGGAGGTTCAGGCCAGGGTGCAAGAAAATGCAGTTTTTGGTGTCATAATCAAGTTTCGGGGTCTCCATTCAGGTTCAGTGTTGCGTCACCATCGTGAAGACCCAAATGCGGTCGAAATTGCAAGTGTCGCAATTTTAGGACGCTACACATCCATAATAAATCAGCTCGTATCTGTGGCTAAGGAAAATTCTATGTCTAGTAATGGGTGTGGAACCGAGCGAGTTTCTTCCAGTTTTGTTTAGTCTATACGCGCACAATCCGCAATAAAACAACATCTGCATCACCAATCCATAATAAAGTTTCATCTTCTCCGCAATAAAGTATTAGTTTCAGATGAGACACAATAGCAACAATGGGCTTCAACAAATCAAATATTTCAACAGACTTAGACAACATTATGGTTCAGTGCTATCTATCCGTTTGTGAAAGTAAACATTGTGACCACAATCAAATTGACTTATACAAGTGACAAGAGACACTAAACTTGAGGACTACATTGGATGTTGGCATCGAGTCTTGGTTTTCTTTTGATTTTGTCTTTTTGGTGACATGTCTTTTAGCTTTTCCAGGATGTCTTTGACTAGAAAGGCGAGGATGGGATATCGTCGCCTATTTTTCTTTTGTTGTCTGCAGATTCTCTCTTAGTAATGCTATGACTTGTCCAATGATATGAGGACACTGAGAGTCTAGTGTGAACTGGGGCATTCCTTGTTTGCAACTGTCTTATCTCCATTCAAATAGGTACAATGACTTTCTAGGTTGAACATATGCCTCGATTGTCATAACCTACTTGCCATAATAAAGCTCAGTGATGATAACGCACAAGAAGCTTTTTCACTTCCATATCTTCTATCTTCCATCCCCATTTCTTGATTGACTTCCATCATCCTTCTTGAGTCCGCATAATCTACTATCACATGACTGAGTATAATGACACGCCAAAAATATTTTCATTTCATGTAGTTGTACCTGCATTACCATGCATAAGCATTTCATACATACATATAGATATCACAATTACAATCGCATCACATCCTACACACAACACATGTTAGCACATTTTACATTCTCAGCACGTAAATAGTTATTTGCATCATCATATCCATCTGCATTTCATACATTCACATTCACATATGCATATCATATAAAACATAAAAGAACAAAAAACATTGTATTTCATCATATACATATTTGCATCCATATCATAAGCATCACATAAAACATACATCATGAAACATCTCATCACATAGGTACACATGCATATAGCTGCCGCAAAGATGAATCATCTCATATATATAATCATAAGTGTCATGATACAATGATGTCAAAATCATATGGCTACAATCACTCGAAGGTGTCTACATCATCATACAAAATGGTACAAATTGATACATAGGGAGCCCTCTAAGGCTATGATGAACTCCCTCCCTTGGAGCCACCTAGCCTTGATGGAGTCTGAGCCCTGGAAGGACCCACCCCAAGATCATCTCTCATGGCCCCTGTGTCCTCCGCAGCCACCCCTCATGTCGCCCTATCCAGACAGAGGAACCCACTGATCACTCCTCCTAACACTATTGGTAGTGCTAGTCCTGTTGCTATCATGGTATCCCATGCCATGTGTCCAACTCTCATCTCCAGTTTGGGATCCTGGAAAACTCATCTTAGGGCCTCCCTATCTCCATCTCAATCATAGGGTATCATCTCCCCATCAATCGATATCCTCAGTATCCTGTAAACATCCTCCAAGGTGACTGTCATCTCACCCATCGACAAATAAAAACTACAAGTCTCTGAGTGCCATCTCTCAGCCAGTGCAGTCAGCAATCCCATGTTCACCTAAAACTCAAGCACATACAGAATAAATCACAGGCCCATAGCCTGAACCGCTGCTCTCTCCTCAACTGTCAGCTCTGGTTGTAACCTCTGAGTCGATGGGAATCTCTCCCATGACTCTAGCATAGGTAAGTACTCCTGCAGTCAAGCAAATCAATTATGTCAGTCAAAGTAACACTCACTGTTAATCACAAAGTGTTGCTATCTATCCTAGTGACATTCACTGTTCATCACAAAGTGTTGCTATCTATCCTAATGACACTCACTGTTCATCACAAAGTGTTGCTATCTATCCTAGTGACACTCACTATTCATCACAACATGTTGCTATTTATCCTAGTGGTACTCACTGTTCATCACAAAGTACTACGTGTTTTTGCACTCCCTATTCATCACAAAGTACTACGTGTTTTTGCACTCCCTATTCATCACAAAGTGTTGCTTCTATCCTAGTGGTACTCCCTGTTCATCACAAAGTGTTGCTCATATTTGCACTCCCTATTCATCACAAAGTGTTGCTCCTATCGGTACTCCCTGTTCATCACAAAGTGCCTCAATCTATCCTATCCTAGGGCCTCTGCTTGAGTGTATCCTCTCAGCAACTTATCCAATCGACAACGTATGTTCATTACATAACTGCTGATTTGGCCTAGAAGACATAAATGCCTTTCATTACATAAACACACTTACATATTGCACAGATGCACCTAGCACAAACACAGACGAGATTAGCATTTTTTTATATTTTTTGACATTATCCTAAAGCACATTTATTGCACTATCTGAGATGCATTAATGGCAACATTTATTGCAACAAAGTACAAGGAGGTTTTGTGGTACTTACTGGCTCTCTTGCCTCTGTTGGCCTCTGAAATCAGCGAACGCGATCGAATCTGTGAACCAATGCCATCGCTGCTGACTGCTACTACTCTATTCTCTCTCTGCACTTTAATCTCTTGGATGTGTGGATGACAATGAGGATGTATTCCCCTCGTGGTCTATTTTATAGACTACCCTAGCCCTAGCCCTAGCCCTCGTTTCCTGAGTCAGTCTTCTTTATCCTGTGAGTCTGTCACTCCATTTGGTTAGTCCATTCTAGCCTTTCTTTCTTATCGAGAGATTGTCTGTGATCTTTCCAAACATTTTCATCCAATCTCTCGAGGGAGCATATCATTCCCATCTTGGGGCAACTTTGTATCAGTTCATATTATCTTCTTTGAAACAATGCGACAAGCTGCATTGTCTCAAAGAGGGGCAAAATGTAGACACCTAAAATTGTCCAGTCTAATTAAATAAATATTTTATTTATTTAATCAATTTATCCTAATTCTTCTATTAATTAAATAAATCCTTATTTATTTAATTAATTCATTTATCCTCTTCTAGCCTTATTTCTCATTTAAATAAATACATATATTTATTTAAATTATCCTTTTCTTGAATTAAATAAATATCTTATTTATTTAATTGATCCCACTTCTTCTATTAATTAAATAAATCTTTATTTATTTAATTAATTCATTAGCCTTTTCTACCCATGACACATGTCATTCATCTCTTAATTCCTACACTACCCACCCTTTCATTATTTTATTATTTCTTTTACCTACCCTCTAATCATAGCCGACCTCTTTTACACCTCTCAATCTTATCCATCCATTTCATATAGTGTCTTCTATATAAGGAGATGCTTCCTTCATTATCAAACCCTCACTATGCATTCAACCCCGATGATCAATCGACTACACCACTTTTGAACTTTCATATGCGATCCTACTTGCAACCACATTTTTGTTCTTTGTTGAGCTCTTGTGCACATAAAATCTGAGAGCAAATATATCAAGCAAGATCAATGGAGATAGGAAGAATGGAGATTCAAACCCTATTGGACATGTGATGGTATAATCTTTGTGATTTCATTTGATTTGCATTGTCTTAGGTAATCTTCATATGTTATGGTGGATCTTTATTGTTGTTAGGATAGGGTTTTGTGGTTGAATTCATTTAGTCTTTCAATATTGTGGTTGAATTCATCTGATTACTTGTATAAATGGGCTAACCGGTAATCAGATGAATGATTTCCTTGGTAATCTTAAATGGTTGCTCTTCTAGCCACATGAAATCATCGTGAACTCTGCTTAGAACAAACTTGACCCACTGGGGTTTGAACACACGGGGATAGGTTAGGGCTTTAGTTAATCCCTTGATCTTGATGTGCTCATACTTGCTATTCAATTTACCATCAGTGCACAGCTCATCGTAGGTGTCTTTAATTTCAACATGACCGAGTTCTTCAACACAACATTTGGTGAAGAATCTCACATCCTTGACTAACAACACTCTATCCGAGATGAGTGAAAAGGCAGTTTTGTCATCTAGTTCAGATGCAACTTTGGGAGTCAAAGAGTATTTTAGTGAGGGCTTCTCTACAATCTTGATAACTATGGGATCTTGGATCTTGGGCGCCATTGCAGATTTCAGATAAAAGCTAACAAAGGATCCTTAGGGTTTCAGGATTTTCAAACAATTGACACTTTATACGTAGCAGATAATGGCAACTAGATAAGATCGGTAAATCAGCTTAACAATGCATTGAGATTGATGTAAATACCTTGAATTTTCTTTGTAGGAGGTTTGATCACCTTGGATTCACTTTTCTTTGCTCTCTTGAAAACTTGGTAAGTGTAAATGACCACGAAAATGCTTTTAAGTACACCACATGCCTTATCGGGCTCTGTGCGGGTTAGGTCAAAAACATTAAATGCACTCGGTTCCATTTTTTCACTTTAACCGAGTAACCAAACTTCCTTCATTCAACGACTTGACAGTTTTCCTATATTCACCAACTTGATAGTTTTCGTGTATTCACCGACTTGACAGTTTTCCTATATAGTGCTTCAAAAGACCTTGATAGAATTTCAAACTTACTAATACATCTTGATTATGAAGATTTGAATTAAGTACATGATAAAATAGGAACTGTTAAGATTTAACCTTGAGAGAATGCAGTCCCTTCATACCTTTACCGATTAATTTGGAATAGGTGCACCTACCTCGGTAGGTAAGGTGTTTTCTTTATTTGACACAATTTCCTTCCTTTTCCAAATCGTCTTCAATTTTTCTTTTATTTCTTCAGTGTCTTTTCTAGGTTGATCTCTACAATCTCTAGCTAAGTGTCCAACTTTGTGACAATGAAAACATGCCATACCAGGATTTCTCCATGATCTTCAGTTGTTCATTCTAAACCTTATAAAATAGTTGGCACTTATATGTCCATATCTTCCACAACATTCACACCATATCCTTGTATTGTAATCCCATGGTACTGCAAAATACTATCGGTAAGGATGTGTGTGAGTTCGGTAACCTCTAGCATTTGCTCGGTGTGCAAACCACATATAGTTCTTTGCTTAAGCCAGCACTTCTCGGTACTATGTCCATATCTATTGCAGTTTTTACAAAACCCTTTGAATTTTGCCTTCTGATAATTGTTAACAGACTTTGTCCTACATTGATTAGATGTGTGACCATATTTATTACAATTGTAACAATAACCTTTGGACTTAGTGACATTCGGTTGCTTACCTTTTTTGATTTGACACATGTTGGTAGTGTGGCCTTGATTTCCACAGTAGTTGCAAATAGGCTTCTTTCTTTTGATGTTATTCTTGTTTCCAGCTTGATTTGATGATTCTCCTCTCTTGGTAGTATGAATTCCCTTCTTGGTAGAGTCTTTTCCTTTGTAACCAAGTCCTGCATCTTTGTTGGGTCTTCTTGTATTCAGTTGCTCATCCAACATCTTTGATGCTTCATAAATTTCTTGAGTGTTTCTTTGGATTTCTTCTCTGATTCAAGTTCATCAATCAACCTTGATACTTCAAGTTTCAATGCTTGATTCTCATCATTTTTCAGAATTGCTTCATGATGTGCATAACCTAGTTGATCTGACAGATTTTGTTGAAGTCCAGTCAACCTTGTGATTTCATCATTTTTATTAGATACTAAAACTTCAAGTTGTTGTTTCTCTCTTTCTAGATCTCTTACTTTATCCTCGGTTGTCCTCAATGTATCAAGATTTTTAGTCATCTATGTGCTGAAATGTTCATGTTCTCTTTTCATTGCTTTCAGTTGATCAGCTAGTGCTTTGTTATTTTCTTTCACTAATCCAATCATTTCTTCAGTTTCTTCAGATATACTGTTCTCAGATGATGTCTCAATTTGTTCAACTAACTCTTGAGAATACTGCAAATCATTAGATAATCTTCCTCTTCCTTTCAGAGATTTTTGCATTTGTCTTTGCATGTTTGCAATCACTTGATTAGCATGATCCAGTTCTTCTTGTAGATACACAATCCTCTGAGATTGTTTATAGCCTTCCATTGATAAGATCTTTCTCTTTACGCAGTTGTTACCGCATCATTCTTCTTCATAATAAGAGTAAATTCCCCTTTAAAATTTCATTCAGAGTCCTTGTCTTTCTTGCAATGCCTCGGTTTGAGCCCTTAGTCTGTTTGTAAATTGTCTTTAAATTAAAAAAATGTCAAGTTTTAGTAATTGGTTGAACTCCGTGAGCACATTGAACCATCTTGAATCAAGTTCATTTAGTTCAACTGGGTTCATTCAGTTCAATTAGGTTCATTCAGTTCAATTGGGTTCATTCAGTTCAATCAGGTTCATTCAGTTCAAGTAGGTTCATTTAGTTCAATTGGGTTCATTCAGTTCAAGCAGGTTCATTCAGTTCAATCAGGTTCAAAAGTTCAGTCGGGTTCAAAATGGTTCAAAGTAGTTCAGCAGGTTCCAAAAGTTCAAGCAGTTCAGGAATGTTCAACATGTTCAATGAAGTTCAAAGGTTCAACGCACAACCAAAATGGAGAGGCAAAGCAATCAGTGGACAAATTTGGTCAACCAACAAAGTTTGGAAGAGGAATATTGATTTACCATTTACTTAGTCTCTGTGCAGGGGGTATGTCTCTCACTTCAATAATTGGATCAAGATGGATCTTGGATATGTTTTATGAAACCTATTTTTATAAGTTCTCACCAAAGGAATTGTGGAAATTCAATTTGGTTTGCAAGATACACTTAATAGAATACAAGTCTAGAACAAAGAACATTTTCTGATTTTTGTGACAGAAAAACCATCATGTTGCAGGGGGAATATCATTTTATTCCACTGTTGGATTTTTCTCATTTTTTGATATGTCGTGCACCAACAAGTTTCGCACGTTTCCACTGGAGCGATTAACCGAATTATGTCTCCTTCAAAAGATATGGATGACTGAGTGCGGGTCTGTCCAAAATG
The DNA here is from genome assembly GCF_030272615.1 of Cryptomeria japonica. Lineage (NCBI taxonomy): Eukaryota > Viridiplantae > Streptophyta > Pinopsida > Cupressales > Cupressaceae > Cryptomeria > Cryptomeria japonica. Next base: position 690,423,697 of record NC_081412.1, read on the forward strand.
ACTAGCAGCAACCGAGTTTCTTGTTTTCAAATATTAACAAGGCATGACTTATATTTGTAACAAAGGAGCCCATAATTAATTCATAAAACTTATGTATTTTAAGTTATAATGTTTTCATATTAAAACATTATGATTAAAGATTACATTGAAGCCAAGAAAGTGTTGAAAGAATGAAGACAGTTATTTATATCCACCTGTGAGCATATGATATGTCAGGATTCAGTTTTTGGAACTGAAAGTGTCTCACCAAGAGGAAAAGAAGGATAAATATGCAAGGAAAGAGATAGAGAAGGGATTAGATCTAGTAAGGAAATTTTAGTTAGTTTTTGTTTTCCCTCTGTTTCGTGAAGTTTCTATTTTTGAAGAAGGAAGGATCAGACTTTTAAATCTGAAATGGAAAAGGATTTATAGATGTATTATTGTGTCTTTGTTGCAGGAGAATATATATATAAAGATCATACTATTTTTTGGAGAAAGAAAATCTGTGGGTTTTGAATCTGTGTAGATACATATCTTTGCATATGCTTATCTAATCAAATATCATTAATGACCTTTCTATTGCAGAGAATTATTATTTTTCTAGAATGGTGTTCTGAACTTTGATTTAGTTACTTTCATCTCTTGCATTGTAAAGATTAGAAAGATGGTTTTTCTCGAAAAATGTGTGAAATATTGGCCTCTCATCAAAGAATGAAGTAGGCAGCCTTACATGCTTTCAGATTAAAAGCTACTGCTAAAATAAAATTAACTAGATTATTCCTTGAATAACTGAAATAGGGAGCTGTACCTATGAAAAATTCAGAGGGAAGTGGTTTATACAACACTTACCCAACTATTTAGTGGAACACTTGTCCTTAAAAGAAGGCGACAGAGTTCAAAATTGATCATTTTAAAAAGGGAAAAATCTATTCACTAACAACAGTTAAACCCTTTTCCAAGATTCAAGCTCTGATACCAATTGTTAGGCCCAATATGGAAAGCTAATGTACTGAGAGGGGAGGGATGAATCAGTACTCCAAAACTTTTCTTCAATAATAACTTTACTGTTATGCATAAACCGAATAGTGCAGTAACATAATATAAAGCTAAAACAAATAGATAACAATCATACATGATTCACTCCATAACACATATATTTTGGTTACGCAGAAACTCTTGGTTAGAGAGAAAAACTGCGGTGGGGATGGCACCCACAACTTCACTACTACAATAATAAAGACTGCTCGGTTAGAGCTACACGTTTAGCTATTTCTGATAGCTTACCCTATTAGGAGTAACAAGATCTGTTAGATCTACCTTGCTAAAGGATTTTACAACACTTCATCTAAATGCTGCACCTGGTTAGAGGATTTACAATTTATAGACTTGATTAGAGTCTTTTACCCTGTTAAAGGTTTCTCTTACAACTTCAAAATATTATAATAAAATCATTACAAATATCTGCAACTTTACATCTGGAATGTTATAGCACATTCTATGTGCTCATAATAAGTTACCTTGCTTATAGCATACTTCAGTAACCCATATAGTAACTCGGTAAACCCTTTTGTTTACTCTGTTCTTTAACTGTTCTCTGAAAACCTTCTCAGTGACCTCTGTGTCTCTATAACAGTCTTCTTACACTCATGTACACACACTTTTAATTCTTAAATCATGCTATATAAATAGATCTCTTATGACGGTGATCCATTCATTGCTTCGATCTTACACATGATTTATCAAATGAATAACCATGCAAATTATTTCATTGGTTAAATGACCTCAAAATCATACACAATCTTTAAGTGCAATTTCCAATGTGATAACGGTTAGATGTGCCTCGATCTTGTAACATGTTTTCATATGCATGTTTAGGTTCAATGAATCTGGTAACACATTTCACTCGGTGTATATCAACTCGTTGTGTCATCTTTGTTGCTCGGTAGACATGAAATGATACTCAGTAGATAGCTCAGTGTATACTACGTTTTGAGACTTACTTTCTTTTGTAACCGACTAGACTATGCATACCGACTGAATATCTCGGTAGAGATAACCGACTAGAGTATATAGAATAACTTTGACATGAAACTAATGGCAACTTGATAAGTAGTAACAAGAATGTGAGATGAAAGATAGAAGAATGGATACTTGATTAGAGATAGAGATAGGTGATGTGAATATGATATTGAGATAGAATATGGGAGAATGAACCTTAGAGTGAAATATAACAATGTTAGATGAGAATTAGAAGCAATTGAAGATGATTGAAAATGATGAGAGAAAGAGATGATGACAGAAGAATGTTTAGAAAGAATATATAGTTTAGAGAGAAGATGGGAAATCAACAGACTATCAAGAAACAAATGAGATGAGAATGAAATTGAATGAATCACAAACCTATGTCATTTACTTTATTGCACAATATATATTCATCACTGAGCCTTATTATTGAACAATGTAGCTTAGCACATCAGGGTATAAGGAACCAAGATGTAAAGATATCTCATTGAAGAAACAAACACGTAGCAGACAAGGAGTGAACCCTCCATTCTGGGAATTATGCTAGGGGTCAAGGTATGTGTGGCATCCAATAGCTAGAAGCTCCTATCACAGACACCCACTAGAGAAATTTCCCTAGAATTTAATCAGTTCACAACACAAGCAGCAAACAAAGAAAAATATAATGCCCATCATAGCTCCTCTAGTCACCTATGGATATCCTTGAGTAGCTTAGGAACAATATCTATCGCCAAATGATAAAAAGATAAAAGACTAACCTGGACAAAATTCAACAGCTATATTGACCTTGTGCCATCGTTCTTAGTTACTTGATGTGATGGTTGATAATGTCTGATCTTAGAAAGTTGCGGACCCCGTTTAAGACTGACCTGTCTGATTTCGATTGTATCCTCTTCTTTTTAAGACAAGATAATGATCACTTTGATATGGATATGATACGATTGATAAGACAATTTGATTAGTTGATTGCAGATGTTTGACTAGATAGTCGTATCCTTTGTTAACTTCGTGTGAAGTGTTTGCTAGATATCTGCTAGGGTATTTGTTTCTCACAAGACATTTTATTGCAAGTTTTTCAAATTGATTGATTTTCGATTTTTAGTTCTTTTCCAAGAGCTTTTTTGATGTTTTTGGATTATTTAGATCGATATTTGAATGTTTTTGGTTGATTTTTTCCAGAACGTTATCTGAATGGTTTTTGGTTGATTTTTTCAGGATTGTATTTGAGTGTTTACGAATGATCTTTTTCAGGACGTTTTATGGATGTTTCTGAATGATTTTTTTCAGGACGTTATATGGATGTTTCTGGGATTTTTTTCAAGACATTATATGGATGTTTTTGGTATTTTTATGATTTTCAATGTTTTTTGGATTTTGAGTTTTTCATTGTTTTTTGGATTTTGAGTTTTTCATTGTTTTTGGATTTTGAATATTTCAATGTTTTTTGGATTTTTTTAGGACTTTATCTGATTTTTAGTATTTTTTAAGGACTTTATATGATTTTTTGGATTTTTTGAGTTATGCCCCCAGTGTGTAGACCTGTATGACATGATGATCTACAGAATGTATGTGGAGACAAAATAATTTTTGACATGACCTATGTGAATGCAATATGGAGGAAGAAGATGCATTTCCTATTCGAACAAGTTTGACTGTGTTTGTTTTTGCATTTGTAATACACCAATTGAAATGGAGGTGTAAAAAATTTCATAGATAAGCAGTCAATCGATCCCTAAGGTCTGTTGGAATATTCATCTCAACACACTTAGTGACTAGGATTTACAAATGGAGATGCGAAAAAATTCCCCATTGGTTCTTGAAACTTTGATCTTCGTTTTCCCATGTGTGTGTAGATGAGTTAATTCCTGCTCTTGTGTTCACTAAAGATCCTTAACATCCTATATGACTAGCTACATGGTTTATCCTAACTTCAAAAGCATCCTGAATAGAGCCTCACTGCTAACAAGCCTTGAGAGCTTCGACGAGGTTATAGACTGTAATTTCTCAAATATTGTTGCATTGCCAGTAGGCGTTCATAGCCCTGATGGAGTTATTTGCATGTTCTCATAGTCAAGCTTTTTATCGCATTTGTATGCATGGTATTTCAATTATATATCATTTCTCTTTTGCCTTGAGATGAATATTTAACATAGCTCTTTTTCTTTTTTTATTTTCTTGCCTTGACTTGTAAGTAATGAAACCTACTTGCATGTGACAATTACAGCGACGCTGAAGTAGAATTTTAGATTTTTCACTAGTCATATGATCAATTAGGTGTCTAGAATGAATTAGAGATTTATTGTGTTTGAGATATAGGAATTGAGAGATTTTAGGTTAACAAGTTTCAAATAGTGAAATCTCTACCCAAACATAAGTAAAGCATCGTCACAGGGTAGTGTTGAAAATGAATGACCTTAGGACCTCATAGACTTCATGTCCGAATATCTAAGAAAGGAGATGACCCTTGCTTCTCTTGGATGCACACAAATAATAAACTTGGATACTTGCTTTGTTTTATTGATGTTTCTATATGTAATTGCCGAAACTATATGCCATGAAATATGTGAATATGATGTGCTTGAAAAAGAAACTATATGTAATGCTATGTTTGGAATAGAATGGTATGCAATGCGGGAAGTAAAACCTAAACTAACCCAGCCCTTAGGTATAATATCATGTAGGTAGTTCATTGGCCTTTGTTTGAAGAGTTATATAAAGATGTCTTTTTCAATAGGATATAAGGACTTGGATAGGTGTATAAGTTCAAAATCTCCAATGTTGATTTTATTAGTTTTTCGATTTTGTGGATCATCGTAATGAAATCTAGCTCTGGAACCCATGAATTCAGGTATAGCCTTATAATTTTCAAATAAATCCAATCATGATAGGTTCTCTTGCCCCTAGTCTATCAAGTATGGGTGTATGAGGAAAATTGATTCTAGTTCTGAAGTTGTGACATGAGCAGGTGTTATGCCTATTTTTATTGATGCACTTGAAGAGGATGATGAAACCAACCAAGTGTTGATCTTATTAACTGGTGTTATGCTTGTGCATGAAGAAGATAATGAAACAATTTGAGTGTTGATTCCATTAGCTGGTGACATGCTTGTTTTTGTCACCACTTTGGCATTTGATGATGGCACACATACAATTGTTGATAAGTTGCTCTGTGTAGTATGTTTTGGATTGGTGATTTCATTGATAATGGGTTCATGAACAACTTGTGTAGAGGGATTGGGACCACTAAGAGAAATGGTAATTTCATTTGAGAGGAAATATTGTGAAGAACATGGAGGATTATGACATGGAGATGAAGGGATGGAGTGATCTTGATCAAGACTTGGAGAAATAATGGGATCGTGTTTAGGACATGAAGGTAAAGGTATGCTTTGATATTGTCGTGGAAAATGATTATTATGAAGGATGGAAGAGATGTTTGGATCTTGTTTAGGAGCTGGATGTTTGATGGGACTTGAAATGACACTTTGTTCTTGAGATGGAAGGGTTTTATTATGAATGGAATAGAAAAGAGCGAGGGGATCATCATAAGATTATTGGTCGGTGGGATCTTGATAAAAAAATTGGGTAGGATGGAAGTGGTTGTTCTTGATCTTTATTTGTTTTAGGACTCATTTCTTCTAATTTTGGATCATCCTCTTGACATGGGGTAAGATTTTGGAAATGCATGGGAGATTGTTGGAATGTTTCAACATTTTGGCTTGATGAAGAAGGAATTTGAATGAGATCCTCTTAATCATGACTTCAATTGGATTGGATTTGTACGATGAATAACGATTGGGAGGTTGTGTTATTAGATAGAGATGGTGTGGATTGGTCTTGCGTGACTTTAGGAGATGATGAAATGGTGGATAGATATGGTTGATTTGGGATTTGTTTGAAAGGGATTTGATTTTGGTTGAAAGGAGTATGATTTTGGGTGAAAGAGGTTTGATTTTGGTTGAATGAATTTTGATTTGGACTTTGGCTGAAGGGGGTTTGATTTTGGTTGGAAGAGGTTTGAATTTTGGGTTGGTGTGAGTTTTGTTTTGGACTTTGGTTGAATGGGATTTGATTTTGGTTGAAAGGGGTTTGATTGTTGGGTTGGTGTGAATTTTGATTTGGACTTTTGTTGAGTGGGGTTTGATTTTGGTTGAAAGGGGTGTGATTGTTGGGTTGGTGTGAATGGTATGATTGATATAGTGGGTTGAAAGAAAAAAAAGGTTTACATGAATCTAATGTTGGTTGAGCTGAGGTAGGAACAATTTTATTGAAGAATGAAGGTTGGCATGTTTGAATGGTCTCATAAGAATAAGAAGGTTGGTCTGATACTGATCCCCTCATGGTCATCAATTCTCTCATCATGTTTTCTAACCTGCCCCTATGGTTTTCAAGACTAGCCATGTCTATCACTTGTTGTTGCAAAGTTTTGATTTGTTGAGCTAATATTTCTATTGATGGCAATGGAATAGGAATGGAAGGGATGAATCCTCCACCTTCCTTACGAAATGTATAATTCCAATCCATGATGTTTGCTTTCTTGGTTTGGACCTAGGATCACAAAATGTAAGATATTTTCTCTATTTCTCTGAATGTGACAATGTTTGATTAAACTTGACCATCTTGTTTGAGTTGAGGTTGAGTTTGACTGATCCTCTGATTGTGATTTGGACATTTGGGGTATGACTTTCTAGGATGAATATGCAACTGATGATGAACTAATATGGACATATATGAGGTCTAGACAAGGACGTATATGAGGGTGATAATGAGGATGCAATTGAAGACTATGCAAGGACTGTGCGAGGACTTAGGACAATAATGAGGACGCAAGTGAGGACTATGCAAAAGACTATGTAAAAGACTGCCTAGGGTCACAAGTATGTAAGACTTTTTGAGTTTCGATTTCCAAATGGACTTTGTTTTTTGTAATTTCATGTGTAGGACAATGTTTTGTAGTTTTTCAAATTTGAGAACAATTGCTCATAGGTAGGTATAGCTTACTGAGTCAATTTTTATACAATCTCAGAAAATTTGGCGATATGTGGGATAGGGCCTTAAATAGCCCAAGGGACTGACTCAATACTGGTCTAGCACATCGATACATAAAAAAGCATAGAATACAATCTTAGGATGGATAGTGGACACCATTGAGTGAGGCCCTTACGAAATACCAAGACAAAATGAACAGATAGAGAGTCTGGTAGCACTGGCTCCACTCCATGACACACACTTCTCAGGCATGCCAGTCTCTCTTACCCCGAAGATCCAAGGATCTTATAACTAAGGGATTCCTGTATCATAGTGTAAGGTACATAAAGGGTATCTATGGGGAATGATCCGCACTCCAGGAACCACTGAATGTAGGTTTTTTGGCAACTAAATTGGTTCTTAATATTAGGTTTCGAGGGGTCCTGATCTAACGACGGATTCTCAGAGCAAGCCACTTAAGACTTTAGTTGAGCTTATCAGTGCAGGGAAGGCCCCCACATATGTAGAATTCACTCAACACTCTAGCCGCTTGACCAATATATTTATATAGCAACTCAAAAAACCCGCTCGAGAGTACGCTGGGAGAGATGATATCCCCTACAAATCCCAATTCGATGTACCTCAGTGGGGTGATGAAATCCCCAGTCAAAGATACCCACTAACTATGTAGAATAAAATTAAATTTGGATGTCGTTGTCACCTTCCTTCTTTCTCCCAAGACCCCGAAGGTGGGTGGAAAGTTAGTTAGTGCAACAGCAGGTCCACCCCAGACATAATAAAAATTCTTTACCTTAAGAAAAATACAAATTATTTAATCTAATGCAGCCTGATTTGCGTTCATTTTATAGCCCAAATTTAACTGTTAGATACGCATGTGCATGTCTATTTTAAACACCAAATCGAAATATGAAGGCATACATGTCAATTTTAACCATATGTTGATTTTAAGCACCAAAATCCAAGTGTGAGATATATGCATGTCAATTTTGTCCCATGTTCATTTTAAGCACCAACAATGAAGTGTGAGATTATCCATGCATGTCAATTTTAGCCCATGTTCATTTTAAGCACCAACAAAAAAGTGTGAGATTATCCATGCATGTCAATTTTAACTGTTATTGATTTTAAGCACTAAAAATGAAGTGTAAAGTGTGCATGCAAAAAATACTAATCTAATCCTCTCTACAAATCTACCACAGGATGTAAAAAGAAGATTAGTTGTAAAACCAAACTAACACAAAATAGAAACTCAAAAGTTGATAGAGGCGAATGCGTAACAATACCTGTGCGATTGTGTGATGTTTACAGGCCAAATGCGTGAACCTGACAGAGCGAATGCGTAAATCTGACAGAGCAAATGCATGATGAAGACTGATTGATTGCATAGCACTAGCAGGGTGATTGTGTGACAGAAGGTAGACAACAATTAAAGTTAAAAGCTAACAAAGAAAACTAAACCCGATCAAGAACCTACAAAACCAATTGCGAAGCCCTAGGCAAATCTCTCATCATCCATTCAATATTGATTAGATCATATTTAACTGTATAAGAAAGAAATAGGCTATTATATCTATCTAAGGCCAGTTGTTCTTTTGAATCCTGTATCAATTTTTTTGCCTGGAGAACATTTTGATAGCATTTGGCTTCTCTCCTTTGTTGTTTCGTCCTTCTTGCACCTGAAATCTTGAACTGAACTTTTCTTATCATAAACTATTATAATCAAATCATAAAATAAAAGCAATTTGATCCCAGATTAACCCAATTTAAGACATAATTAAATCAAACAGATAACAGACGGAAGAAAGAATCAAACAACAAAGCTTCCTGCAAATGCGTGATCTAGAAAGGGCAATTGCGCGATCTAGATAGGGCGATTGTGTGACCCTATCAGAATGAATGCGTGACTTTGAAGGGTCGAATGCATTATGTTGTCTATGCTATTGCATGACAATGAATGCTTGATTGCGTGACGGAAAAATCTTTTCTCAAAATTCATGCAACCTGCAAAAACAATGAAAAATCTGCACAATGTACAAAAATCACACAAAAAAATAAAGAAGGTTAAATTGTTGTTAATTCACGTCAGGTTCACCAAAATGTCACCTGTAAAATTCATCTTAAAACAAGTAATCAATTAGAAGCAAAAAGGAAATCACGAATCCCTTTTAACCAAAGAATCTAACAAAACAAGACAATGGAATAACACAACCAAACAAATAGGAATTAAAATAATCAAATGAAATCAAAACTTCCTATCCCAAGATTGCGTATTGCTTCCATTTCTCTTCTCATCTTCATGATATGATTGCTCTCAGATATTGCACTAGTAACCTGCAAGTGACACAAAGATTCGAAGTTCGTGATTATTGAAAATAGAGATTGAATGCTCAATTTATAGAAAATTGGAGAGATTGATTGAAAGGTGGAACATATTGATCAAGAGGTGGAACTCAGGTGAGCTCACATGAAAATTGATAATTGAACTGCTGATTGGGAGTGAAACTCAATAGATTGAATAGATTAATTGAGTCAACTGATTGAGAAAAAGTTGACTGAAGGAAGAAAAAGAATGATTGGAGGAAATAAAAAGGATGACAAAGAAATCTTAATTTAAAAAAAGCTAACTAAAAGATGGAAATAGAAGTTGGAGAGATAAATGATTTAACTAATTAATCTAGCATGTGCTTGCATTTAGACTTAGATTTTTAATTTAATCTTTGCATGAGATTTATTCAAATAATTGAATTTATTTAAATCCAATTTAGTATTTGAATATATTTATAACTTGAATTTGATTTTCAATTTGGTTTTTGAAATCATGCACATGTAACTGAATTAGAAGAAATTAGAAGAAATAAGAAATTAAATGAAATTAGAATTTGGTGATTTGGAAATGGAAGAAAGAATTAATTAATTAATTAATTAAATAATTTAAAGAAACTATTTAATTATTTAGAAATGGAATTTATTTAAATAATAAAGATTATTCAAATTAACAGATTAAATCACAATTAACTAAATAATAAATATTTAATTAATATTTAGAAAAGGGTTGAATGATTAGATGATTAGAGATGGAAATTGAGAATTAATTTATTTAATTAATATTATAAAATGATTAAAATGATTAAGTGATGATAGAATCGAAAATAGAATAATTAATAAGATGATGAGGAAATATAAACTTACAAGAATAAGATTAATTAACTTAATTAAATAATTAAAAAATTATTTAATCAATTAGAGAAATGATTAGTACATGATCAATGAGACATTTTTAGGTGTCTACACCTATAAAGCATCCAAACAGCTAGTGTTGACATCAATGACAAAATATCAATGCAACACATAATCGATTCCTCAAAATGGCCAATAGTTTATCGCCTTCCAGTAGGTGGATTGAATCGGGAATATGCTAAGTTGATTACCACCGGTATGATCTGGATGATGGAATATGTTTGTATGGATGGTTCATATGCTTCTGAAGTATGTTTCAGTCAGTTGGTATTGACTTGATGATTAGATGCTATCTTATATTCTAGTAAGCTTTCTTTATTGATCTGGTAAGGGTTTCACTGGCCGAACTTTATTGAAGATCTTTTGATGTTATGCATAATTGGTGGTGGTTCAGCTTCTAGAAGGGATTTAGGATGCTGATGGTGATGGTGATTTTTTTAATTCCTCGATTGATTGTTGTCATTGCTTTGGCATGTGTGGATCCAATTTAGGTCCGGTGTTATCTAGGTTATGGACTGATTTGCATGAAACATGTTGGTGGATCCTGTGATGTGGTTCCAGGATGTTTTAATGATTGGATGATATTTGTTTGGCCTTAGGCCGACATGTATTATGATTTTATTTTAGGATTATGTAATGAATTTATTGTATTATCATTTGTGTGGCCGACCTAATTGGTTAGCTCTTAGGTTGGTATAAATGTATGTAAGATGGCAAGGAGCAAATAATGTAATAATCATTTGTACAGAGAATTTAGTCGATCATAGGTGATTGAGTTGGGTTTATGTAACAGGTTTTAGATCTCCATTATTGAGCTTAACCAGAACTGTAATCTAACACGTTTGATGCTATTACCAATAGTTCTTCTCTCTGGATTGTAGTCCAAACTTTTTGAGGTAGTTGACATATTTGTAGTTAGTGAGACTCCATTGTGATGAGCAATGCGCTCTAGGTAGTATGCCTTCTTGCATATGTAGGCCCCTATTGTAATCATATACTTGCTACATTAGTATAATCTGACTATGGGTAGGGTTTCCCACCATGGTTTCTCCTCATTGAGGTTTTCTACATACAAATCATGGTGTTATGTGTTATGGTTGCATGGTATTGATTCTTTGGTTTTTATTTATGCTTTAATACTTAATCAATTTTACCTTTATAAGGTTTTAAGTTCTATAATTCACATAATCTGTTAACAACTGATTCAACCCCCCCTCTCAGTTGTTCACTGGTTATCCTAACACATCTAGGGGCACACAACTGGATCACTTTGAATGACAACCCCTCTTGCAACAAAAACTCAAAAAAATCAGAATGATAAGAATCTGAAAATTGAGAACAAAACTCATATATGTCACTAAAATCTTCATCATCCTTGTACATCTGCTTGAGGGAATCAATTCACACACTTTGCAACTAAATTTCTTGCACCATGCACACCCTCCTACTAAATGCATCTGCCACTTTATTGGCCCACCCCTTATTGTGTTTGATGGTAAATGTGTAAGCTTGAAGATGTTCAACCCACTTCATATGCTTGTGACTAAGCTTCTCCCATCCATTCAGAAAATTGAGAGCATGATTATCAATATAAATAATGAATTCTTTAGGTATAAGGTAATGCTGCCATTTCTTCAAGGCTTGTACCATTGTATACAACTCCAAATCATATGTAGAATACTTCCTTTTAGCATCATTGATTTTCTCACTAAAGAAATCCACTGATCTGCCCTCTTGACTCAAGACATCGCCTATTGCAAGGTTACTAGCATCACACTCCACTGTGAACAACTTGTTAAAATCAGGCAAAACAAGAATAGGTTGTTGTGCTACTCTCTTTTTTAGATACTCAAAAGATTCATTTGCTTCATTTGACCAAGAAAACTTACATTTTTTACCTCCCTTGATTGTATTTAGGATAGGTGCACATATATGACTAATTTTTTTTATGAACTTTTAGTAAAATTCTGCCAATCCATGGAAACTTCTCACATTACCTACTGTCTTAGTTGTTGGCCATGTCAAGATAGCCTCCATCTTTGCTGGATCCATCTTCAAACTATCCTTGAACATTACAAAACCAAGGTAGACAAGTTCCTCCTTCATGAAGACACTCTTCTCCATGTTATTCATCAACTTTTCATCATGCAACTTCTTCTAAACCAGGTTCAAGTGCTCCAAATGCTCCTCCTTTGTCCTTCTAAACAAAAGAATATCATCAAGATAAACCACAACAAATTTACCAATGAAATATTTTAATACCTCATTCATGAGGCTCATAAAGGTTCTTGGGGCATTGGATAGCCCAAAAGGCATCACCATCCACCATAGAGACCTTCATTTGTTTTGAAGGTTGTCTTACATTCATCCCCTTGCCTTATTCTGATTTGATGATACCCACTCTTGAGATCAATTTTAGAGTAGTAGCAAGCCCCTCCCAAATAGTCCATCAAGTCTTCAATTCTAGGTATAGGAAACCTATATCTTATGGTAATAGTATTTATGTCCCTAGAATCAGTATAAAGTCTCCATTGACCATCCTATTTAGGTGCTAGGAATGTTGGGACAACACATGAACTGAGACTATTTCTAACCAACCCCTTATCCAACAATTATTGTACTTACTTAGCAATCTCCTCATTCTGAGATGGAGTCATCTTATAGGCTAGTTTGTTTGGCAATGTAGACCATGGTATGAAGTCAATCTGATGGCTTATGTCCCTAATGGGTGGTAAGGTGTTAGGCATTTCCTTCACCATTATACTCTTATACCCATCCAACAATTTCTGCACCTCCTTGGGAACTTCTTCCTTACCATGACTAGGCACATTAGGACTGTTTTTGGGCTTCAAAATTAGAGCATACCCAAGGGTTCCTTCTTCCTTTAGGATGTCTAGAAACTCTTTTCCACTCACTAACATGACACTTGACCCAATTTTCTTATCCACACTCTCATCCGGTAAAGGATCCATCTTGTATTTTCTCCCATTTTTGGTTATGAGAAAGGAGTTTGTTTTCCCATCATGTTGGGATTGTACATCATATTTCCATGGACGTCCTAACAACAAATGGAAAACATCCATGGGGATCACATAACACAATATTCTATCTTTATACTCCCCTATCTCAAACTCTACCCAAGATTTTTCATCCACTAAGACCTAATGCCCTTTATTAGTCATGGCACCTTATAAGGGTTAGCATGAGGTAAAATTTTCAACTTTAATTTATCCACCAACTCTGTGGAAACCAAATTTTCAATAGAACCTAAATCAACTATTACCTTACATAGCTTACCATAGGCCTTGCACATGGTTCTGAATAATGTCTTCCTCTGAGTGGGTTCTTTCACTTGAGGCACTTTCAACATGGTTCTCCTTATCATAAATCTTTCTCCATCATGGGTTGGGGCTGCACTTCCAGTTGTGGAATTGACACTTTGGTAATCTTCATCTTGAATCAACTAGTTCCTTCTCTCTCCTCCATGAGAGTTTGAGGCTTTCTCATGACACTTGCTTGCAGTGTGCCCTACTTGGTTGCAATTGAAGCATCTCTCTACAAAGACACTAGGACCTCTTCCTAGTCATCCAAACCTACTCCTTCCATTGGGTTTCCTTCCTCTAAAACCTCCTCTTGAACCCGAGTCTCCACTTTGTTCTTGTTGGAAAGACTCACCTTAGGTCTTTTGAGATTGTCCTCTTCCCCCCAAATTTCATTTTCCTATAAAGTTCTTTCCTCCTCTTCCCCTACCTTGTCATTAACCTTTTCTTTTTAACTTATCATCCACCCTCAAAGCCATTTGAAAGCATTCATATACTATTTTAGGAGTCATCAGACACATCTCATCTTGAATGTTGAACTTGAGCCCATTCAAGTACCTAGCAACCTTCTCCTTTTCATCTTCACGGTGCCCTGATCTCAAACTTAATTTGTGGAATTACTCTATGTAGGAAGCCACATCCAAATCCTTTTTCTTCAAATTTTGCATTCTCCTATACAACTACACTTCATAATTAGCAGGCATAAATTGGGCCTTGAGTTTGGATAGCATCATGTCTCAAGAATGAATCATACTCTTTTCCATCTTCACCCTTTCACCCTGAGTGTAGTTCCACCAAGTTAAAGCAACACCCTTTAGTTTGGTCTTTGCAAACTTAACTTTCTTCTCCTCAGCCACTTCTTTGTACTCAAAATAATTATTCAAGGCATGTATCCTGTTGGCAAATGCACACTCCAATGAGAAATTGTAGGTGATTGAAGGTTTTGTCATTGATAGAAACCTTGTAATCATATGATACCGACAAAACAGAATACTGGCACCGGCAATGACAAACTCTACATTAGCACACAGAACACCAGCAGTGAAAGGAAGGATACCGGCACCCTGGCCAATAGGAATTTTATTTATAATGTATTTTGTAATTAATTGTAAAATCATTATAAGATGACATAGCAAGTTGTAAAATGACACATATATGTTTGAGATCATTGTAGAACCTTTTGTAATTAAGGAGATAGGCGAAATTATGTAGACCTAATATGTGAATTATAGGTTAAGGGTTTATGTATGTAGCAGAGCTTAAACTAGTACTGGATCTGGCATAGTAGATGCTAATCTGAAGCAGTACAAGACATTGGATTAATATAATCCATTTTTGTAAGTCAGTGTGACTTCTTTTGTAATTGAGCAGTGAGCTCTAGGCACTTGGCCTTCCTGCATGTGCAGGCCCCTATTGTAAGAGTAATATTCCCTTATTGGCCAGTAAGTAGATATTGTGGGTCACAAATCCCACCAAGGTTTTTCCCAGACCGGGTTTCCTCGTTAAAATACTATGTTATGGTGTATTTCTCATGTTGTTGTTGTTATTTTTGTTTACTGCATTATTTCTAGTTTACCGATACACAGTTTTAATATGTTTTTCATGTTTTAAGTCAAGTAATATTATAAACCGGTTAGACACTGATTCACCCCCCCCTCTCAGTATCTTTGGGAATCCTAACAATTGGTATCAGAGCTTGGTCCTCTATTTTTAGAAGCCTAATAGCTTGAGGAAGATCTTGTCACCAGTAGAGACGGAAAACTTGAGAAAACAATTGGAAACAACTCTTTCAGACTATGATGCAAAAAAGATGAAGAATATCGAACTTGAAGATGATCTAAAGGCTGCTCAGGATATCATTCAAGCACTTCAAGAAAATATTACCATTGCAAGAAATAAGAGAAGATAACTTTGTGAAAAAATGTAGAATGAGAATGATGAAAAGGAAATTCTTAATGATCTGGTAAACAAGCTAAGACAAGAGATCAGTACAACACAGAATGAGATGCAGGATATGACTATGAGATTTTGTAAAGAAATTGAAGATAGAGAGAAGAATGAAGAAGACTTGGTTAGAAGACTAAATGATGCTAGAAATGAAAACACACGACTCCGTCATGAAAATGATATGTTGAAGACAGATCTAATGCACACACAAAATGACAAGACTGAACTCATAAGATAGAAAGGAATCTTGGAAAGTGAACTAGCTGCTGCAAATCATCACAAGGATAAATTCAAGAAAAGTTTAGAAGAACTTGGTGACATGCTGAAAAATTAGAAACCTAATGGTGATACAAATGACCTTGGCTTTGAAGTTAGTGAAAGCTTTGGTACTACAAACAATCATGATCATAGCTTTAACTATAACAAGTATGGTCATAGAGAAAATCAGTGTAGATCTAGAAATTATCAAAACACTAATACACCCACCGATCAATGTTCTAAATGCAACAAAGTTGGTCATAATTCAGAAAATTGCAGAATGAATGTGAGATGTTATGTTTGTGGAAGATTTGGGCACTTATCTAATCATTGCAGAACACATACCGACATAGGATATGGGAAAGCTATTCAGAAGAACATTGTGACTTGTTATGCCTATAGCAAGATTGGACATATTGCTAAATTTTGTAGAAGCAAGCCCTCACTGGCAAATAACAAAGGTCCTAGTTTAAAAGGTAAAGAAAAAGTTGAAGAGGTAAGACAAGAATTCTCAAAACAATGAATCAGAAAGTCAGATCAGAATGTTGATATGAATACTCCTCCACCGGTAGAACAAAGTAACACTCCACCGGTAGGAGACTCTTCATCTTACTAAAAAAATTATTTTGGGGGTTTAGCAACTAAATAAAAAATATGCTATTATTCCCTCGGTTAATGGTGAGAAGTTGAAATTACTTCTATACCGGCAGATGAGTTAAGTTGTGACTTAACCAGCAAGCATAAAATGTGGTAGTTGGTGAAAATAACATTATAAAGCAAGTGTTTTGGCTCCTTTTTCATTCACCAAGCATTCAAATCTTTGAGAGCGCGAAAATTCCCGATTGAAGGTACTCCAAGCAAAGAAGTGAAGCAATCTATAAAATCATTCATTAGGTAGATTGAGGTATTTATAGCTATGGCATCTTCATCCACTCCTGAATTTACTGCAAACCCTACTGTTGTTGAAGTTGTTAAGCGACCTAGACCCATTTTTCAGCTAGTTCTCAAAAATGCTAAGAAAGATGATAGCATAGGTGCATTCTCTCAAATCCCTAAAGGAGTAGTATATGCTGAAAACCCTAGAATGTATATACATTTTCATATTGATGAACTAGGTAATGATGAAATTAAAAATATGTATAATACTATAATCTATGATGAATCTGGAAATGTCAAACTGAACATAAGATAGCAAAAACCCTAGGTTTCATTGAAATTCTTAGTATCCTCGAATTCCCAAAGGATATCATAAGGATTGTGTTAAGTAGAGTACATGGTGAATTTTTTTGGTTAGACTCTATTCACAAAATCACAAAAGAAGTAGTAAAAGCTGTAACAGGGTTACCCTCCACCGGCAACAGACCTGACAAAACTAAGAAGGTCTCAAATGACTTAGTGACAAACCTAACTAGTGCAACATATGATAAGAGATCTCTAAGGGTAGATGATGTGAAGGATACAAATATAAGATTTATTAGTATGATCTTAGGTTATAAGGCCACACATGCAAATAGGTTAAACTCAGTTTCTAGCCTATGTATTAAGAGTGCCTATGATATGGTAAATGATAATGCAAGGATAGACATATGTGAATGGCTCAAAGATGAGTTGATAGACAATTTGGGTAAGATCAAAAGAGACAAGAAAGGAATATTCAGATTCAGAAACTTACTTTTTTGTCTGATGCTATACATAACCAAACAAGTACCCGGTATTGGTGCTAGAGATTTTGGTTTTAATATACTAGTAGGAAAACAACTATCAGAACTATTGAACAATATGGGAGAGAATAGGGAGAAAAACATAAATGAGCACTTTGAAGCACTAAAGGCTCAAATGAAAACTAGAGTAAGGTTATCACAAGCTATTGTGGATAAGTATCAAAAAGAAATATGTTTTGTGATAAAGAAAGATGAAATTTGGATGGAGGCAGTTATCCCTAGAACCATCTGGGTAACTAAAATGGGCTATGAGATAGATGATAACACCATAGAAACTTATGCAAAAGCCCTCCTTGAAGCTCCTAAGGAACCAGAAGTGAAGGTATTTGGTAGTGCAGAAACAATTGAGAGCACTATACAATCAAGGAAAAGAGTTAAGAAAGTAGAAGCAAAGGATAGAAAAGGAACCTGACAGGCACAGACAATCAAGGAAGATGTGCTAAAACAAACTAGTATAACTGAGAGTGAGTTGGAAGCACTTCAACTAGAAACTCACCTTTCACCGGTTGGAACTTCTTCAAAAAGCGACATACCTGTTGTATTGAAGAGAGTTGAGAGGAAAAGAAAACCTTCATCGACACCTTCTCCTACACCAAAAAGGACAAGACAAAAGCAACAGGCAGTAAGGCCTCCGACAAAGAAGATGACTCCTAAGAAGAAGGTGAAACAAACTATTGCTCCCATTGACAAACTTTTTAGCAAAATTACAGAGGATGGTAAGCTGAAGAATATCAATAAAATGTACAATACACTATCAGTTGATGATAAGGATAGCATAGAGAACGGTGTAATTCTACACTTAAAATATATAAGAAATTTTTGATGCAAATTGTTGATGAAATTCCAAATGACTTGTATAGGAGACTAGAAGCTAGAAAATTATCTATTGTTGAACTAGATAAAAAGATTAAGATTGAAAAATTACTGGCAGCGCATCTAGTTAACTCACCTGATGAAATAGACAAATTAATCAGTGAGGCCAACCGGACAATATTCTCTACTGCTCACCAGCATGTAGCACTAATGGTTGGCAGAGTAACTAAAGTTTCTGAGGAAACAACTGATGGATGGGATATTTTCTTTGTAGAGAGAGAAAAAGAGGAAGAATTACTCAGACCTAAAACCATCAAAGTATATCAAAAGGATAGAGACAAGGGTAAAGGTAAGGTAGGTGGACCACCAAGTTTAAAAATAACTGACAATATGCCCCCACCTCCTTCAGATACTCCACCTATAGATATCACTGAAAATCAACCGGCCACTGAGAGTATGGAGACTCGGGTAGAAGACACAAACCCTGGATCAGAATTTTTGTATACTGTAAATGTAGATACTCAGGAAGTTAATGTCGTGGTTGATAGGGAGACCACTAAGGATAAGGAGAAAGATGTGACTACTGAATCACTGGCTACAAAGGTTGAGTTAAACATAGAAAAATCATCACAGGCAGAGAAACCGGTAGACAAAATATCTGAAGAATTGGCTAAGGAAAGTTCAGAGGCACAAACTGAGGAACCAGCAACTGAAAAACTCATAAAAACTGTCTGAAACACAAATGGAGAAACCCAAATAGGTATAGGTTGAAGCATAGGTACAAACAGAGATAGTGTCACCGGCACAAACTGAAAAACCTAAAACTTTGTTTGTGAAAATGGAAACTCAGACTGACCCACCAGAGGTCAAACCAAGCAAGGAAATAACCACCACCGGTAGCATGGCTATTGTAAAAATTGTTGGACAAACATCTGGTACAACTATGACATAATTCAGACCTACTAATGTAATTGAGGTCTTGTTAGATTCAATAAAGAAGATCACAAAATGCAATGCACAAGCCTATAAGGCTATTGATGATACTGTAGACGTATAAAAATGACCATATTCCTAAATGAATATTTTATGTTCATTTCTCTATTTAATTAAATCCAATTTAATTAAATTATCCACATTCTTCTATTTAATTAAATAAGTTACTCAATTTATTTAAATTAAATTCACTATACCCATTTAATGAATAAATCATTTTATTCAATTAAATCCCCCTAGCCACTTTTAATTAAATTCAAATTTAATTAAATAGTTATCCTAAATTGAATAAATCAAATTTATTTAATTACAACCAAATTGAATGAAAATCAAATAATTCAATTAAATCCTATTATCCCTCCATCCACTTGCAAAATCCCAAACCCCTTCCTAATCCCTTCTAGAATCTTCTAATCGATTCTAATTAACCTAACCCTCCTCTAAATTTTGTCACATCCCTAAGCAAAGGGAGGTCACTTCTCAAATGGCCCAAAGTCTTGGATAACCATTGAAGGTTTTCAACCTTCAACCACCAAAACCCCCAAAGTCTTTGAAAACCATTGAAGGCTTCCAACCTTCAACCACTTAATCCCCAAAGTCTCCAATAACCATTAATGGTTATTTCAAACCCTCCCACATGGTTAAAACATTTGTTTTGACTCAACCTCTATCCAACCCAAGGGTCTCATCAGGTCATTAATGCTTTGACCATGATTATCTCCTAAACATTTGCACAAAGGTTTATTCTTGGATTAGATCCTAATTCATTGGGTAAACCTAACTTAGACTTGACCCTTAGCCTTTAGATAACCATGAGGTCTTCTCAGGCCTTTAATACCTCCAACCTCTTCTTTCAACCCAATCCTGTGTGGACATTTGTCACCATGTCATTGGTGCCAATTGTGCACATGGATCCTCAACTTTCAAACTTGGCCCTTGATTAAACCTTTCAATCCTGACCATCCATTGCCCTGTTTGTGCTATAAATAGAGCTCTCATTCCTCCATTTTTAACAATCCTCTTTCAAATTTGAAGCATCACACTTATGCTCAAATTCTTTCAAGCTTTCATTTCATATATGCTCATTTAGCCTCTTTTAGATCATAAATTAGACTAATATGCATGCTAGAGTAATTTATTTATCATTTTAGCTCAATCATAGACTAAATATAGTATGCTAGGATAGTATTCATACTAATCTTGTCATCTTATAGTTAGTTTATTGCATTTTAGCATCATACATAGCTTACAACACATCTCATACTAAAATCTAAAAAAAGCATCTCTCGTTCTCATATTTGCCATCCCTAAACCATTTTGCTCAGTAACCTGAGAGCAAAAACGTTGGTTTGAGGGACATTGTGAGATAGAGAACCATGGGACCCTCCTTGGGAAGCTGAGTAACACTACGTTACTCCATAGCTTGCATCAAGAAGTCCTGTGTGTGTGTGTGGACTGGTATTTCTCGTATTTTTCACGTTTTAAGTTTTATTCGACCACTTTTCCTGCATACAGATACCATACCAATTCTTAAATTAATAGCACCAAAGTCCAGTGTTGAGAATAAAGATTCTTTAGGTCAACTAGACACATTGTCTAAGTTTATCACCGACAACCTTGTAACTATTGATAAATTGAATGAGGATATATTTAAGGAGAGATTGATAAAGGAAAATGAGAAATTATTTGAGGATATTATTAAGAAGAATAAGGAAGAAATGGACACCCTTTTACTGGAACTTGGAGAAATAATCTATGACTTCAAGAAACTGTATAGGGATACTTGCAAAACAAATGTCCTAACAGAGGATCTTGACAAGGAGATCAACAAAATAAAAGAGAAGACAAATAATATTGCTGACAATCTGATTGGAGCATCAAATTCATTTTTGGAGTTAGAGAAGAAAATTGCAGAGCAGGAAGAGAAAATCAAGAAATTGGAAAATGAAAAACAGGGAATAAAGGACAAGGCAAAGGACTTAAAATGCAGACTTAGTCCAAGACTAGAGTATCTTATTTCTTTGAGAAAATAAATATCTGAGGCTCTAGTTCCTGGACTGAAGACACTGGAAGAACAAATGCACATACTCACCGGTATAGTACAGAGAACACAAGAAGCCATAAAAGATTGCAAACACATTCAGTAATGGCATAAATCTAGTTTTGACAGATATCTTTCAGATTGTAACCCACTGGTTACAACAATCCAGGTAGGACTCCATTGACACCGAATGACCACCTTTGTCATTGATGTCAAAGGGGGAGTAGTGGGATGAGAAAAATGATCAGAAAAAGGACATCATCTACTTGGGGGGAGCATACAGTTTTTGGAAAGACAATTTTGACAGACTATTTTTGGATATCATTTTGGACATTTTTTTTCTCATGAGTGTTGCCATCAATGCCAAAGGGGGAGATTATTGGCAAATGCACACTCCAATGAGAAAATGTAGGTGATTGAAGGTTTTTTCATTGATGGCAACCTTGCAATCATATGATACCGGCAAGACAGAATACTGGCACCGACAACGACAAACTCTACATCGGCACATAGAACACTGGTAGTGAAAGGAAGGATATCGACACCCTAGCCGACATGAATTTTATTTATAAAGTATTTTGTAATTAATTGTAAAATCAATGTAAGCCAACATGGAAAGTTGTAAAATGACTCATATATGTATGAGATCATTGTAGAACCTTTTGTAATTAAGGAGATAGGTGAAATTATGCAGACCTAATATTTGAATTATAGGTTAAGGGTTTATGTATGTAGCAGAGCTTAAACCGGTACTAGATCTGGCATAGCATATACTAATCTGAAGCAGTACAAGACATTGGATTAATATAATGCATTTTTCTAAGTCAGTGTGACTTCTTTTGTAATTGAGCAGTGAGCTCTAGGCACTTGGCCTTCTTGCATGTGCAGGCCCCTATTGTAAGAGTAATATTCCCTTATTGGCCAGTAAGTGAATATTGTGGGTCACAAATCCCATTGAGGTTTTTCCCACACCGGGTTTCCTTGTTAAAATACTATGTTATGGTGTACTTCTCATGTGGTTGTTGTTATTCTTGTTTACTACATTATTTCTGGTTTACTAGTACATAATTTTAATATGCTTTTCATGTTTTAAGTCAAGTAAAATTATAAACCGGTTAGATACTGATTCACACCCCCCTCTCAGTATCTTTGGGAATCCTAACATATCCAATCTACAAGTTCCTCAACATTCATCTTCCCACTATAGGTAGGAGTATCCATCTTGGCCTCAAAAGAGTCTTTTCCTATTGTCTTGAGGGCTTCAATGAATGGTCTTTGACCAACAGGCATCTCTATCTCTTTCCTTTGGGGTTCTTCTTATACATCCTCTTTCTCCCCTTCTTCATCAGTCTCCTCACTTGGCCCTTTTCCTTTTTTCACTGCCTTTAGTTCATCCTTGAGTTCCTCCTTGACCCTAGTCTTGATCATCTTTTCCATCTCTTGGAATGTATTAGCCACCTCTGTGGACGTTCCCTTTGGAGGCATTATGATAGCCTCTACTTGGCTCTCTTTTACTTAAATACAACAAAATTTATCCTCCTAATGATCAGACTTTCTCTAATGCCAATATGATATAGAGCCCCAAGGAACAAAGGCTTCTCACATAAACTCACTCTACAAGACCCTTAATTAAGGTTTCAAAATTCCTATCAACAACATGATAGGATTGGAAAATCCTATCAACAGCTTGCCAGGACACCTCTACACTCCCCTTTTCTCAATGGGGCCCCTTTTAATCCCTAAACAACTCTTTAAGATACAACTTCTCACTTCATGTCTCTCCTTGACACCAACTCTCCTATAGTCACCTACGACCAACTCAGATTATAAAACATCCACCATTGCAAAACAAGTATGGACACTATAGAACCTCTTATCTAACCCTAGAGGTGTTGACCACAACCAAGACAACACCCTTTTGTTTATACAGGTTCAATCAATGTGACTTTCCCTCTACAAGACACCTACTCCTTGTAGCCCTATTTTGAACTTTTGAGGAAAAACTTGAAAATCCTCCTAATGACACCATAGAGTCTTGACACTTTTTTATGTCTCCTTTGGTGACACAAAACACTTCCAAAACTCAAACCCCAACTCTTGCATTGACTGGGTCAAACACTGCTTCTATAAGAGGCCTAATAGGGCTTTTAGGCCACTTTTTAAAAGAAAATACACTCCAATGGTTTGATCCAATGACACCAATGGATGGGAAAGGTCTACAAACATCCCAAAACACCAAATCAATCATTATATAGGGTCCACCACTCTTAATTCTATTGTTGCACAATTTTTAATAGTCAAAACCAACTAGTCACGTGAGGATGCCTAGCCTAGGGCTTGATCCCAAGATACACCAGTTAAATGGCCCACTCAGAAACCTTCAAAATCCTAAAATAAATTTTCTCCTCCACCATTTCCCAAATTTTGAGCCAATTTGGCCAGAGGAATGACGGGTTAAGAAAGCATTTCCTCAGCACACTTGGTTTTGGAGGGGTTTTAGATCGTATGTCACCAAAATACAACTATCTCACTTGTTTCTCATTCTTTTCCTGCCAAATAAAAACCAAATGAACATCAACACATGTTCCTATTAAAATCAATGATTTATCCTACACATGTAATCCATACAATAACTGTACAAGGCATTGTTACAGTAAATTTCTGAGAGTTTTATTGAATCTGATCACTACTTACATCCAAACTTCATCAAAGATTCATCAGAACTTCATAAATCCTTTCCCATCAACCTCCAAGGCCTTAAGAAATATTTCTCCAACCTCCCCAACTTACTCCAACTGAAATTTTAATTAGGTAGCCATTGGAGGGAGATTAGTTACAAAATGACAACAAAAGTTGTCATCCAAACTTGACAACTTTGCACAAACTTGACAATCTATGACTTTTGCCTATGTAACCTATTAGGACACATCATAAAACTTACAAATAGGCCACATGGGAGTCAAAATAAAATGCTTGCCTCATTTAGGCATTTTGGATGTCATTTGACCATAGTTGACCAAATAGGTCCTAAGAAGCTTACAACTACAAAAATGGCATCAAAGCCTTACATGGCTAATCAAAACACAATGAATGAACTTGAAAGACCTTATTACACTCAAAATCATTCAAGGAACCTACAAACACTGCTAAGAGCCTTCATTTCTCAAATGGTCTTCAAAGCTTGCAAGGTGCTCCTACACCACTTCTACCTCTTGAGCTTTTGGGATACTTCTCTCTTCCTTATTTTTCTCTACTGCCCGAACTTGGCTTGTTTGGCTGACTTTATTTTTTCCTTTGTCTAGAGGATGAAAAGGTATGAAAAACCTATCAGGATAGTCCCCATGATTCCAGTGAGGATTATGATGAGATCTCCCAGATAACCAAATATCCTTTCCTTCCTTGGGGATCCTATTTGAGTGGAGGGTTTTCCAAGGACTAGAGCTTCCCCTTTCTATGTGACTCTAACTAAATCTCTATTGAGAAATGGGAATGTTATTTGGAAAGGAAGGAAAGGAACTAGGGGGATGGGAAACTCTTCTCGGAATCTCCTAAAAGGGCTTACTCCATAGCTTGACTGAATAAATAGGGAGTCTCCATCCTATGGGCTTTTGAGCTTTAATTATTTTTTCTCTGGCAAGAAATGCTTGCCAATGCTTTTGGGACCACACCTTCTTAGGTAACGATGGATTTATGGGTTTCCTTGAATACCCCAGAGGGAAAATGGGAAGGTTGTTTAGGAATGAACTTGGGCCAAATGAAGAGGAAGAAATATGGGAATTTGTCCTGAGATGCTTACCCAAAGAGACCTTTTGAAATCCAAAGTGTTTGTCTTTCTATGGAATTTGTTTGAATAGTGTTTGAGGATGTTGACATGGTCTTTGACTTGTACCAACTGTTCTCCAGCCATCTTCATTCAACTTTGAGTATTTGCTATTCCATCTAGGGTTTAAGTGTTAATCAAATTAAATTTAGAATTAATGGAGTCAAGATTGAAATGAATTGTTGAGATTTATTTAGTTTGATATTTAAAAATAAATATAACTAAAAGGAGTTTATATGATTTCTAGCATAATATTAAATTTTATATTGTTAACCAATTAATGAGATTTGATAGAAGACTACAATTTGAGATATGAATATAGATTTGTCATCATGAAACCATGAGAATATTTTATGGAGAATTCTTATACTTCACAATAGGCTTCATTGTAAGATTTATTTCTCAACTAGGCCAGATATCATGCAATATAATCTTTGACTAGATCATGTATAAGGATTTTTTTAGTAGTTCATAGGAATTTAATTTAATCATGTTCAATTAAAATTGCACAAAATTAACAGATTATAAATTTCAATTTATGCCATATTTATAATTTTTTTTTGGTTCTAATCATTCTTATTTACGAGAGAGTGTTTCCTTTATATATATATATATCCCAATGTAGCTTTATGTTTACGAGTTGGTTGTTGGTAGGAAAATTAAATAATCTCTAATTCACAAAAAATCGCACATGGTAAATGAACAATAATGATGCTTTGAATTTTCTTTTCCAGGCTTTGAAACTATTTATGCAAATTTTTAAAGTTTAGATATTTAGAGTAGTGGGTTCATGAAAATGTAGTGAAGTGGAATTTGACTGTATCAAGAATCAAGTTTTTTTAGAGTGAATTCATTATCACCACACTAGGTTCAACTAGCCAAGACTTATGTTTAAACTAATATCCTATTGAGATTACGTCGATCAACCTTTTTAGTGTTTTAACTAAAAAGATAAAGGCTCTTCTTAAATAGAGCTATAATAGTTTAAGAAAGGAATTAACATTAATTATAGAAAACTAAAATATTGAACTTAAAAATTAAATAAAAAATAATAATTAAAAGTAACTTGGAGTAAATGTTTGAATCTTTATTTCTTGGACAATTAAATATTGTATGAACATAAATATGATGTGTTTTTTAGAAAAAAAAAAAAAAAATCAAAAACTACAACCTAGACATACAAAATAATAGAACCAAAGAATGCAATGAAATACCTTGTAATGAGTATGACATAATAGTAAATAAATAAACTATTCTATTGAAAGGAATTTACAAAATTATAATGAAATACATAAGAATAAATATTTCCTAGCTTGAAGAATATTGAATCAACTTTTTCATTAATAAATCTTACAATACAAGAGGTTTTTTTTTTCTTTTTAGCTATTATGGAATTTTCCTTTAGGTATATTCCTTATATTGGTATTCATACCTCATTAGTTGACTTAAAAATAAATATCCTTTAATGGCTTAAATGATTGAGAACAATATCCTTCAATTTTCAAGTATTATACATGGCTTTTAGTACACATGAGAAAAACTATAAATTAATAGGTATACAATCACTACTAGGTCAAATTATTAGCTCCCATTGGATGGATAAGTTACTTAAGAAAGGTTCTTATCAAATTGGGGCAAAACTACATTTTAATAGAAGCAAAATATGTAAATATTCAAGGTCAATAAAATATTTAAGACATCATTCAACACCACCAATAGGAATTTCAAGAACCTAGCGATATATCCCAATCAAAGACCATGATTGAGTCATTGAATTTATAGTAGGAAGTATTATTGATGTAGGAGCGTCCTCGGTTCACAACAATCTTGCATCAACAAAAAAAAATTCCTTTATATTTTGCTTTTTGTTTGCAGTTTTCAGTTTTCCTTTTTGTGTGTCCTAGTTTTGTCTCACCGGATCCCGTGGAGTTGGATTCTACTTGAAGACTTGATCATCTTTCTTTTTTTCAGACCACATCACATTTGGATCACTTTTCGGCAAGATATCGCTACCAGTTTCCATGACAGTTTCTTGTTACTGGTTGCTTCAGACCTATTCTGGTGATCTACTGAAACCCATTTCAAAGCTTGCAGAGCCTTGGGTGTTGATCTTGATGTTCCTTGGCATGTGACCGACCTTCTACATTTCATATCTCTTGGTGGAGGCTGACTTTTCTATTTTTCACGTTAGGTCTTATTCTTCGGGTTTTGATCCCTTTTTGGGCTGATTGGATCCTTTGAATGGATATATATATTTGTAATTATGCTTTAGAATTAAATCAATTAGATCAACCAGATGTTCAGATAGATACATTGTACATAGAATATAGATCTATCGATTCAAGGTCTCGGTGAGACCTATTCTACCAAGCCTGTGTGTCGGTATGTTGTAACCTGGTTGTTACCAGTTGGATGTAATCAAATTTCATGCAATAAAACTATCTATTCTGCATTGGCTCCATCATATCTATGTGTTTCCGTTGTGTTTACTCTTGGTGACTGGTCCAAATAGATCTCTTTGAGGTCCCTCCTCACTGGTGACTACTTCAAGTGGTATCAGAGTGAAGTTTCATTTTGGAGGTTGTGTGTCCTGAATTTGTTGTTTTAGGGTGGAAGATTGTGGATCCGACCTACAATTGTAGAGGACTAGCCTGAATCGATGGCACGAAGAGGAACCAAGAATGGTGGAGCATGTGGGAATGTAGACCCTATTGTAATGGAGATGTTGTGAGGAATAGAAGCGCGATTAGAAGCCATGGAGACAACCCATAGAAGAGGCCGAGACATTGAAGATGTGAGTGAAGATGAAGGAGAACAAGCCTCGACAGAACAAGTAAACCTACCGGCGGTTGATCTAGATGAAGAAAGGTTTTTAAGGGTTTTGAGTAGGGCTAACACTAAACCTCATTTTACCCCACTAGAATATGATGATAAGTTAGATTTTGATGAATTAATGGATTGGATCTCGGAGATGGAGAAGTATTTCGATTTTGAAAATACTACAGAATAGAGGAAGGTGAAATATGCCTATACCCGGTTGAAAGGTCATGCATCTCTTTGGTGGGAGAATTTGCAGGTTGATAGATAGAGAAGAGGTAAACAAAAGATTAAGACATGAGATAGGATGATTTCTAAGTTGAAATCAAAGTTTGTGCCGACAAATTATCAAGTGGATTTGTTTCGGAAGTTGCAAAATTTGAGACAAAAGGAATCTAGTGTGGACAAATTATAAGATATTTGAACAGATTGTGGATGTCTATACAAGATGAACTCAGTATGATCAAATTGGAGTGTTGAAGAGGCTTACCAATACACCTTGAAGGTTGAAGAGAAATTGAACAAAAGACATGAGAAGAGACAAAGATGTAGAGGTGGAAGGTTTACCAAAGGAAGATTTCAAGGAGGAAGAGGAACCAGTATAGATCAGAACAAGGACAAGGAAGTGAGAAAAGAAAGTAATTCATATCGAAAGGATGATAGAAATTTATACTGGAGGAGAGAACCGAATGGTTACCAGAATGAGAACTTTGGGAGACAAGACAAGACGTTTAGAGGAACTTGCTTTAAGTGTGGAGGAGAAGGGCATCGTGCATTTGAGTGTAAGAAGACATAGACTACCAAAAGAGAAGAAGTGATGGAATAAAACCCCACTGGATTAGACAATAAACTAGAAGATGGAGAACTATTGATGATGAGGAGAGCTTTGTGTCATACTGGAGGAAATGAAGAACCCTTGTAGAGGAAGAATCTGTTCAAGACCAAATGTAAGGTATTTGATAAGTGTTGTAAAGTTGTTATTGATAGTGGTAGTTCAGATAATTTTGTTTCAGAAGAGATGGTGAATAAGTTGAAATTGGAGAGGTTGAAACACCCTAAGCCTTACCAGATAGAATGGATTTGGGATGAACATAAGTTGTTAGTAAGTGAACAATGTTTGGTAAAATTAAAAATTGGGAATTATCATGATGAAGTTTTGTGTGATATTATGCCTATGGATATTTGTCATCTTTTGTTGGGAGGACCTTGACAGTCTGATAAATAGGCAATACATGATGGATGGAAGAATGCATACACTATCATGGCCAATGGGATGAAGAAAACCTTGTTACCTTTGGAGGAAACTTTGAAGAATGAAGTCTGTACGAATGTCAAAATCTGTTTAGTAGATGGAAGGAAATTCATGGATGGACTGAGACATGAGAATGTGTGTTTTCCTTAATTCCTAAGAAGACTGAGAGACTGGAACTGGAAGGAGAACGCTCGATAGAGATAAGAGATTTGCTGACAGAATATGAGGATATCATTTAAGCTAATGTACCTGATGGATTGCCACTTGTTAGAAGTATTAGTCATTGCATGGACTTGGTTCCCGGAGCTAGTTTTCCTAACAAAGCTACACACCGGTTGACACAGGCAGAGAATGAAGAACTGAATAGACAAGTGCAGGAGTTGTTGAAGAAAGGTTTGATCAGGGAAAGTTTGAGCCCTTGTGCAGTACTAATGATATTAACACCTAAGAAGAATAGAGAATGGAGAATGTGTACCGATTCAAGAGCAATGAACAAGATCACAGTGAAATACCGATTTTCTTTTCCTAGGATGGATGACATAATGGACTATTTGAGTGGAGAAAAATACTTTACAATGATAGATTTGAAGAGTGGATATCATCAGATCAGGATCAGAGAAGGTGATGAGTGGAAGACAACATTTAAGACAAATGAAGGACTATATGAATGGTTGGTGATCTCTTTTGGATTGACTAATGTACCGAGTACTTTCATGAGGCTGATGAATGAGATATTGAAGAAATTATTGGGTAAGTTTGTTATTGTGTATTTGGATGACATTCTGATTTTCAGTAAAACAAAAGAGGAACATTTGTTACAGTTAAGACAAGTTTTGCAGAGGTTGAGAGAAGAAAAGTTGTTGATCAATATCAATAAGTGTACTTTCATGAAGGATGAGTTAGTCTATTTAGGATTTGTGATATCTAAGGATGGTTTGAAGATGGACCCTGAGAAAATGAAAGCCATTGTTGAGTGGCCTACATCGGAAACCATTGGAGAGGTAAAATCATTTCATGGATTGGCAATTTTTTACCAAAAGCTTATTAGGAATTTCAATTTAGTTTGTAACCCTATGACTGAAACCATGTGAGGAGATCAGAAGGAATTCAAGTGGGCCACTAGAGAAAACACAAGTTTTGATTTGTTGAAGAAGAAAGTGAGTGAGAAACTTGTGTTGGCTTTATCGGATTTCAATAAAGTATTTCAAGTGGATTGTGATGCAAGTGGAAAAATAATAGGAGCAGTCTTGAGTCAAGAAGGGAGAGCAGTAGCCTATTTCAATGGGAAATTGAAAGATGCCCAAAAGAGATATTCATTGTATGATCATGAATTTTATGTCATAGTTCAAGCCTTGAAGAAATGAAGATACTACTTGTTGCCTAAGGAGTTTGTGTTGTATACAGATCGTCAAGATTTGCAATATTTGAACAGTTAGAGTAAGTTGAATGAAAGCCATATGAGATGGGTAGAATTCTTGCAGAGGTACTCCTTTGTGTTGAAGCATAGAAGTGGAAAATATAACAAATTTGTTGATGCATTGAGTAGGAGAAGGAATTTGTTGGCAGAGATGAGAGTGACAACATTAGGTTTTGGAAGACCTTGAATGATGAAGACCTGAATTTTGCAAAACCTTGGAAAGCATGTAGAGAATTGACTATGGTAGATAGAAGAAAATGGTTGGATTATTTCATTGAGGATGGGATGTTATTCAGGGGAGTTTAGTTGTGCATACCTAAGAGTTCCATGAGGGAGAACCTGATAAAGGAGAAACATAGTGGAGGACTAGTGGGACATTTTGGTATTGACAAAATAGTTGCATTGGTGAGTGAGCAGTACTTTTGTTCCTAGATTCATAAGGATGTTAAGAGATATGTGCAGAGTTGTAGAGTTTGTCAAGTTGCAAAAGGTAGTAGTAATAATGTAGGATTGTATAAACCCTTGACAATACCGGTAAGACCTTGGGAGGATATAAGCATGGATTTTGTACTTGGATTGCCTAAGACACCGAGAGGGAATGATTCTATATTTGTGGTAGTGGATAGATTTTTGAAGATGGCTGATTTGATACCTTGTAAGAAGACATCAGATGCATTGCATGTAGCAGACCTATTTTTCAAGGAAGTGGTGACATTATATGGATTACCTAAGAGCATAGTTTTAGACAAAGACACTAAGTTTGTTTGCTATTTTTGGAGAACACTTTGGAAGAAGATGAAGATAGATTTGAAGTTCAGTTATACTTTTCATCCACAGACTGATGGACAGACATAAGTTGTTAACCAGAGTTTGGGAAACTTGTTGAGATGTTTAGTGGGAGATAAAACCAGAAGTTGGGATTTGATCCTTCCACAAGAAGAGTTTGACTACAACAATTAAATGAATAGAAGTACCAAAAAAAAACCTTTTGAGATTGTTACCGGAGTGCATCCTAGAGGTATAGCAGAATTGAGAGACATTAGCATTGAAGACTGGAAGAGTTCAGAAGAAGAAGATTTTGCAGATCACATGGCAGCATTGCATATTCAGGTTAAACATCATTTGGTAGACATAAGCAACATATATAAGGAGAAGGAAGATGAGCAGAGGATACATAAAGAATTTGAAGTTGGTGATGAAGTGATGGTATATCTGAGAAAAGAGAGATTCCCTATTGGAACTTGTAATAAGTTGCAAATGAAGAAGTTTGGATCCTGTAAGATTTTGAGGAAGTTCAGTTCTAGAAATGCATATGAAGTGGAGCTACCAAATAGTCTAAGTATTTCACCTATATTCAATATTACAGACCTTCATGACTACCATGAACCAAAATTTAGTAAGGATAGTTTTGAAGACTTGGAGAAACAATTGCCCCGAAAGGAACCAGATTAGATTGAAGAGATTTTGGATAATAGGATTGGGTGTAGTACTCGAAGTAGTGAGTATAAGGAATATCTTATGAAGTGGAAGGACATACCAGTTGAAGATTCATCTTGGATTTCTCAGGAAGAGATAGACCGCCTTGGTTTCCCTCTAACCCCAGCAAAGTGAGAGGCTCACTTTTTTATTAACCCTGAATGGTTAATGCAGGAGCATCCCCAATTCACAACAATCTTGCATCAATCAAAAACATTTCCTTTCTGTTTTGCTTTCTATTTGTAGTTTTCAGTTTTCTTTTCTATGTGTCCCAGTTTTGGCTCATCGGATCCTGTGGAGTTGGATTCTACTTGAAGACTAGATCATCTTTCTTTCTTTTAGACCGCATCACATTTGGATTACTTTCCGATAAGATATCGCTATCGGTTTCCATGACAGTTTCTTGTTATCGATTGTTCCTTGTTACCGGTTGCCTGAGACCTATTCTAGTGATCTATCGAAACCCATTATGAAGCTTGTGGAGCCTTGAGAAATGATCTTGATGTTCCTTGGCATGTGGCCAACCTTCTACATTTCAAATCTCTTGGCGGAGGCTGAATTTTCTATTTCGCACATTAGGTCTTGTTCTTCGGCTTTTGATTCCTTTTTGGGCCAACTAGATCCTTTGGATCGATATATATATATATATATATATATATATGCTTTAGAATGCAATCAATTAGAATCAATCCGAAGATTAGATGGATAGGTTGTCCATAGAACATAGATCTTTAGACTCAAGGTCTCGGTGAGACCTATTATACTAGGCCTGTGCGCTGGTATGTTGTAACCCAGTTGCTACCATTAGGATGTAATAAAATTTCATGAAATAAAACTATTGCATGAAATTTGATAGTTTTATTGTAGAACAAATAGTTTGATTGCATGAAATTTGATTACATCCAACCGGTAACAACCGAGTTACAACATATCGATGCACAAGCCTGATAGAATAGGTCTAACTGGGACCTTGAGTCGAAAGATCTATCTTCTATGTAAAACCTATCTATATGTTCTTCTAATTGATTCTAATTTATTGCATTCTAAATCATAATTACAAATATATATATCAATCCAAAGGATCCAATCGGCCCAAAAAGGGATCAAAACTCGAAGAACAAGACCTAACGTGCAAAATAGCAAAATCAGCCTTCACCAAGATATTTGAAATGTAGAAGGTCTTCCACATGCCAAGGAACATCAAGATCAATGCCCAAGGCTCCGAAAGCTTCGTAATGGGTTCTGGTAGATCACCGGAATAGGTCTCAGGCAACCAGCAACAAGGAACAACCGGTAACAAGAAACTGTCATGGAAACTGGTAGCGATATCTTCTTAGAAAGTGATCCAAATGTGATGCGCTCTGAAAATAAGAAAGATGATCAAGTATTCAAGTAGAATCCAACTCCACGAGATCCGGTGAGCCAAAACTGAGACACACAGAAAGGAAAACTAAAAACTGCAAATAGAAAGCAAAACAGAAAGGAAAATATTTGTGGTTGATGTAAGATTGTTATGAACTGGGGATACTACTGCATCAATTATGCATCCCAATAAAAGTCTATATTTACTCCCAAATATTATTCTTAATAAGAAGGACAAGCCATATTGAATGTTCCCACATTACAAGGAGCTCAAAAAGATCACTTATAGATAAAAGTTTCATATTCCTATTATTAGTGAATTAATAAATGAATTAAATTAAAAAAAAATTGTAAAGTTATATTTACATTTATATTAAATCATATTCAACTTGAAGAGATGAGGACATAAAAAAGATTGCATGTAAAACACATGAGAGATATTGTAAAAGTTGGTATGTAATTCTTTATATAGCATGCAAGATTTGTTGGGCTACTGTAATGCCCCGACAAAAACCCTAAAGGAAAACCACACTACAAGGCAACAAAAGGGTGCAATAATTTTTTTTTAAAGATTAAGTGCATTAATTATAACATTGCACGTATAATAACACAAGTGGAAGTCTAACATTGACATCCTAAAGGATTACCAATGAAGATTACTTCGAACTTAAACAACATCACAATGCTAATCCAATTATCCATCTAATTAGGGAACTCAATTACAATAATTAAATCAAACCCATAAACTAATTTCCAAATTGAAGATTTAAAGAGTTACAATATATTTACTTCCAATGATTCATTTGCACAAAGAAGAAAGATAACTGAAATAACATACATTCCATTGAACTAAAATTACAACATTCAATAATTACATGGTTTTAATAGTACAAATGAAGTACATAGGTTACAATGCCAAGGTTACAAAGTTTGTTGATACAATGACCACATGGTCTCAAATATACAATAATCTCGAACATGAGCTAATACAAGAATCACGAACCAAGGAACACCAATGAAGCCGATCCTCGCATGAAGGTATGAACATAGATATCCGATGGGAAGTTGCACTACCACCTGACCATGTGATCCCAAAATGGAACCACCCCACCATGCTAGGAGATAGCAGAAGACCCTCAAGCAAGCATAACAAGACAAGTATGAAAGTACAACATGACTCCACAAAACTCAAGTGACTCAACTCACAAAACACTAGTGACCCTAAAGAGAGAGTGTCATCACATGGCTTAAGATGGTTGCCCTAGTTAGGTCTCCATAGGTCCCGACCCCCATCATGGGTTATCCTGGTAACCTTTCCCGAACCCTCGGCTCCATCCAAGTATCATGTGGACCTTACCAACCCTTCACGAGGACAAGGTGGAAAGTATGCCATTCTAGGCATTCTCACAACATCTTAAGCCTAAACAAGCACTCAACCATGTGTGAGGTACAATATCTTTATTAACATTATAACTACCCACCTCCTAATAAATTATTAGGTTATCACTTATTAACTGACTTTTGAGGGGTTATCCTACCATCCTCTTTGGGTGTGGCCCCCACTTGAAAGCCACTCTCTCTCATAGGACACTAATAAGAGCGATCTCTCTATGAGAACTCTATGGTGAAACTGACAGCCATATCTAATCCTGACAAACCACAGGTGAAGGATACACAAATCACTAACCCAGGATTGACCATTTGGAACAAAACACACAATGGCTCACATCAATAGGGTTACACAACAACACCTGACCAAGGGGTAAAAACAACCTTTATAACATGACAACAACGAAATATGCTTTTACTAGAGAATACCCTTTATTCTAAAGATCCTATAACATGCAATCTTTTTAAAATAGTAAAAAGCATTAATTACTTACAAATACAGATATTTTAGAAAAATAGGAAATACATCTTCATTGATAAAAGAAAAGCAGAATTGTCATTTGAACAATAAGGCTAAATTAAACACATAAAAATTAACCTCCTAATGTATTTCCAAGAATAAATATAGAATCTTAAATATAAGCTTTTTTGAAAATAACTAAATTCACAATTAATTATATATATATATATATATATATATATATATATATATATATATATATATATATATAATATAATATATATGTATATGAATATATATATTCACCAAACATATATCATATACATATATTCATATTAAAATATATATATATATTAATCAAAAATCAATATGCACAATATTAATAATACTTAATTAATAAAATTCTCAAGGTCAATAAACATATATATATATATTAAACATAAAATAAATAAAAATCTGGATTCACATTAAAACTGGGCACGAAACCCGAGCTTAACTTTAACTAGAAACACACAAAATTAATAGGGAGGGCGAAGTATGAGGTCTACCATGGCAGCTTTATGCTACCCGTAAGGTAGCCCTGCTACCCTACGGTAGCACTGCTACCTTACGGTAGTAGGTACTACCATAGGTAGTACTGCTACCTTTATGGTAGCACTACTACCTTTATGGTAGCAGTTGCTACCGCACAATAGCATTGCTACCTTACGGTAGTAGTTGCTACCACATAGTAGCACTGCTACCATATGGTCGCTTTGCTACTGTCGGTAGCAAACTACCGACCGCCCTATTAAATTTTTTATTTTATATTTGTTTTTTTAAATTTAAATTAAATTTTAATGAATCACATAGATTTAAAATTTACAAAGCCCCCTTTTTTTTTAAAAGGACAATTTCCAACAGAGATTAAAAATCAATTTTCAATAGAGATCAAAAATCAATTTTCAACAGAGATTAAAAATCAAGCATCCCCACTTTGAGACAACAGAGTCTAATAAAACACTACAGAATAATAATAAAATACTGCAAAAAACCCCATTTTCATTTACAAAAATTTCCTCCATAATCCAATTTTTTTCTTAACCCAAATTCTAACGATTTTTCCTCAACCAGGAAGAACACAAAATTGTATAACACATAGAGAAAATTATATGGAACAAAGAAGGGTAAATCTAGCAAAATTTTGCTAGCATAACCCCCTATAATTTTCACAATGCCAAAACTAAAAATACAGAAAATAAATAATAAACATGAGAACCTCCACAATAGAGATTGGAGATTCAAACAAACTAATTTATTTTTATTAAAAGAAAACAAAACCAAGCAAAGCAACCCAACCTATGAAGCTTTCCTGGAAGATTCACGCGGAAGGGCTCAGTCCTGCAACTAGGTTTCCAAGCCAACCCCTCATACCAACAATCCTCTGATAATTTCTTCTTCAACAAAATATTGCTTCCAAAATAATTTCTTTCTCCAAAAATCTCTGCCTCCTTCCCGTGAACTCACAGGAATGAAAAGTAAAATATATATAACCTAAACTTTTAGGTTGAAAATATTTTACCCAAAAAAACATAATATTTAATTTATTAATAAAAGGAATTTTCTTTTCTTTTCTAATTTCCACAACAAGGTAAATAGAATGAATTTGCAAAAATCAATACTTTTTGTTTTTCTTTTTTTTTTCTCATGCTAATTTATTTACTTTTCCAAACAGAAAAAAAAGCAATACTTTAACTCTATTTTATTTTTAAAATCTAGGGAACAATAAATGCAATTAATTTAATTTATTTTCCACTAAATTTAAATACAATTATATTTATAATATAATGCAACTTGCAAACTAAATTTAATTACTTCATTTAATTAATTAAATTCATAATCACTAATGCATAATAATACTTAATTTAAATATACCAACTATGAAGTAACGTCATAAATTTAATTAAATCATTAAATCCACTAGGACACACAAACTGAGAAAACCCAAACGACAACACTCGAAGGCTGAACAAACAG
Source organism: Cryptomeria japonica (assembly GCF_030272615.1). Taxonomy (NCBI): domain Eukaryota; kingdom Viridiplantae; phylum Streptophyta; class Pinopsida; order Cupressales; family Cupressaceae; genus Cryptomeria; species Cryptomeria japonica. Next base: position 690,461,026 of record NC_081412.1, read on the forward strand.
ATAGGATGACCAACTAACGACACTCACAAGAGTGTAACTGGGGTAAAATTAGGGTCAACCACTATCTCCTCCACTCACATCAGGTAAATAAAGCACGCTCAAACCTATGAAGCCAGGTGGAGATGATACCCCATACCTACCCAGTACTTGTACCTGCAATACCCTGCATCATCGAACAACACATGCATATATACAAATATAGAATACACAACATACACATAGATGAAGGAAAATCGTGATGTTCCCTGTCTCATTGGAGTGAGTGAAGGAATATCATCCCCTCTCATCAAATACACTCGCATACATGCAACATATAATTTATACATCGCATAGATAAAGTGAAGTGTCAGTGCATAGCAATAATCCATAAAATACCATAATTCACAAGTACTAAAATACTATAAATAAAGCATGCATCTCATATCCAGAGAAAGCACGAAATAATGTCATATAAGTCTAAATAACACATAATGGTAATGTATCCATTGAAAGTAAACAATAGTAAAATATGAGTCTAATAAGTTTAATCGAGGAGGGGTACTACAACTACAATGTTTAATCAAATCTTGCTAAAACAAAAAAATAGAACATTAAAAAGGTATTGCTATACCTAAGGGTGAAGGCACTAAAATATAGGGTGAAGGTGTTGATTTGGAACTTGCATAAAACTAAAAATAAATGTAAGTACTTATTTACAAAAAAGAGCAAATGAATAGAAGCACAAACCTAAAAATAGCTAGAAGCAACACATAATAGGTTAGTCATTAATGCATAATAGTAAAAATTAAAATAGATTAAACAAATCAATAACAAACAAAGTCAAAATTTATATTTTGTGGAGGTGCTAATGTAGTTGTGCATGCATTGGGAACTGTAAGTGCTAATCTATTGTGCACAAGCATTGAGACATATTGGATAGCAACACATGCAAGAAAATGTGAGTTTTCTTACAAAATAGAGAGTTAAAGTGACAAAAAAAGTAAAACAATTAAAAAATTGCACAATCAGACATAAAGATTTAAAAAAATTGCAAGAAAGGTGAGAAACAAGAATGAAAAACACAAAATATAGGCCAAGGTGAGCCACCGGATTACATTAGAATATGACATGTGTCTTGATCCTATGAATTAAAACATAAAGTGAAAACTACCTTATGTGTACCCTGAGTAAAATTAAGTAACTCATGTCAATAAACTGATTTTTATCTTGGTGCAGACACATAGGAAAATACACCAAGCTCTTCCACTTCTACGAAGTTTAAGCTCGAAGATCTCCTTTGAGGAAAACATTTAGACAAATTGTTGGAATAATTAAGACATTTATCTAATTATTTATTAATTAGGTCCTTTATTACTTTATCATTTAAGTTAAACTTAGGTGCTTTTTGTTGTCTGGAGTTTTCTTTTCTACCTTTAGTTCAACTATAGTTGAGATTTATTTAGCTCCTCATGCTCTTTTCTAGTTCTCTTAATTTATAGCATTAGAGTTTGCATCGAGAGTTTCATTCATCCTTTTATAAGGATTTACTGATTAATTGTAATAATTAAATTGTACAATAATACAATATCTTGAAGTTGTTATCAAGCATACAATCGTTTCTTGATCTCTTTTGTATGATAGGTATTTTGTTTGTAGATGAATCTTGGCTCTTATGGCTATATCATCAACTTCTACAAAAATCAAAATAAAATTTATTTATTTGTATTCTCTACAAGATTAATAATGTGACTCTTGGAATTCTAATAATTTATAATTGAAACTAGAGAATCTATGCATACAAAATTTTGCAACTATATTATAACTAGATACTTTGTATTTGAATATTTTATAATCTAATAATTCCTCCTCCCAATTTCTAATTTGAGCATTATGATTATCTTAATAGTGGTATTATAGCTTATATGAAATTTACTACCACAAAGTAATGTGTATTTTTGTTCTTGTGAAGCTTATATTATTTTATATTGTGCCAATTCTTGGTCCATTATATATTGGTTCCATATGTTTGGATCAAGGTAGTTGACAATTAATAATATCTATCCAAATTTAAAATGTTTCTCTCCCTTATCATTATTTTGTTGTTGTAACTAATGGCATGATAATATTTTAAAATGTTTCTCTCCCTTATCATTATGGCATGATAATATTTTGATTAGTTGATTTTAGGAATATGAAATTACATTGTTTCTCCCCCTTATCATGATCATTTTTTTTTTTTTCGTTAGTTGAGTTTAGCATCACAAAATTAGAGAATTGCATTTTTTAAAATCATGTATCCAAGACTCTCCTTGTATATTCTTTGGCATATGCTAGAAAAGTAAGGTGTTTGAAATATGGAACAATATTTTATTTCACTTATTTCTATAATATAATTAATATTGATTTATGAAGCCTATAATTATTTAAAGTATTTCAGTAAATATAATAGACTTTCTTGAAGGTACTCCAAGCTTTGGAGGGTTTCATACCCTTTTCAAGAGATTTCTTTTCTACTATTTAAATTGGTTTTTCAAAATAGTCATCAATATATGCATCCTCATTGTAATTCATGTGCAAGTCTAGTTGAGGACAATTTTTCTATTCATTTTGGTCTATCTTTAATAATATTGTCCTTTATGCACTAATAAGTGAACAAGAGTGATTTTTACTTAGAGTTGGCACATAACTAGATTCATATCCACCCCAATTTACACTCATTCCAATGAACCAATTAAATCCTAAATAGCTTCATTCATTTCCTACATCAATTAAAATCCATAATTTTTCAGGATTCATCTAGGTCACTTACATAATTGTAAAGATGACACTTAAAATTCAAACAAACTATAAAGGGAAAAATTTGATTTTGCAATTTGCAACATAGAAGGAGAAATCACCAAATCAATTTTCACTTTGGGGGAGGAATCCACTAGATTTAGTCACAAATCAAATAAGGACTAAATACTAAGTGGATTGATTTATTATGATGTGTTTTTCCCTCTATTGTAAGTTGAAATGTTGATTTAGGGTAAAGTGTTAAAATTGAAGACAAAACTGAGAATCCGTTCATGCGTTCCCTAGGGTTAATGCGTTGTGCAATGATCTAGGTATTAAGGAGGTGAGTTGGTCAAAACCTGAGCAGGGTTGGGTTAAGATTAATTTTGATGGGGCTTCAAGAGGTAATCCAGGCACGTCAGGAGCAGGATGTGTGGCCTATGATGATGAAGGGGAGGTTCTCTTCAAATGCGCAAAAAGGCTACAAGATGGTACTAATAATGACACAGAGGTGCAAGTGGCTTTGTTAGCTATTGATTTGGCAGTAAGTATGAAGGCTTCGAAAGTACACTTGGAGGGGGGTTCCCAAGTGGTGGCTAATGCCCTCATGAAAGGTGATACCCAGAGATGGAAATTGAATAAGTTCACCACCCTAATCTGTACAAAATTAAAATCTTTTCAAGATTTTTGCATTTCCCATGTTAGGAGAAGTGGAAATGTCATTGTTTATGGATTGTCTAACTTGGCTTGTGAGCTATCCAAGGGAGAGGTGAGGTGGTGGGATGGTAATGACAACAACGTTCAATGGAGTTAAGATGGCTTGCTAGTACAATACTATCACAGACTTGTTATGTGAAATATGTGGTTTTCACCTATTTTAATGTCTTGAGGCTGGATCATGCATTATGGGAAATTAATGTCGAATGTTTCTACAATGGCGGAGGTTGTTATGTGAGCCTAATTAATAGCTAAAAATGGAATTTACACTCATTCATTATGGTGGTTGAGTGAATTTTGTGGTGGGGATTACAGTTTTTTTACAGAGTTCGACGGTTTGGTGTGGCTTTCAACACGGACGTTAATTTCACCCTTAAATCTTCTAAGTCGATGTTTGCATTCTGGGGTCCTATTCCCGTGAAAAGGATTGAAAACATGTTTTTGGCAAGAGATCCCCTATTTTTGAAAGATATTCAAATGGTTCTTGGTGAGGAGGTGGTTGTCATTGGCCACAAATATTATTCGAGGGTGGACATTTACTCTATAATTATGGCATGGGGGCTAGACTTGGGATATTCATGCAAGGAGGTCAGAAAGGTGATGACAATGATAGTTCCGAGAGACTACCTTCTAAACATGGAGTCTCTACTAGAGTGGGCAGTCTCGGGTTGGGGTTTTAACATTTCTAAAGGTATACTAGAGGAAAATGCAGAGCTTCAGGGTAGACACATGAAGATTCCCTTCCTGCAACATTGCTAGGAGGTTAAAGCCAAGTTTTGTGATGATGCAAGGAGAGGGTGGGAAGGATTGAAAATTTATGTCCAAATCATGGAGTTGGATGAAGCTATCAGGCAAGCGAGGGAGGAAGCCAGGATGGTGGATGAGGTGTAGAGGAAGCGGTCAATCGCAAGGCGTCTTTCAGTGGAATTAGTAAGGCAAAATGAGTTGGATATTAGTGCGATTGGTGGAATTAATAGGGTGGGGGACGCTTTGAGTGCACTGACTATAGCAGAGGTGAATAATGAAAGATGAAGGAATGGTAGACAAGGGTACCTCTTGGTTACATTTTCCTTTTTGTTATTTTTGAAATCGTAGCTTTCAGTTAATTTCATTTTGAACTATTTATGCCAATTTAAGTTTGGCTTGATGTATATGGACAATTTTTCTCTAGTAGTTGTGGGGTAGGGTTTATGTGAGTTTCTAGTCTCTAAATAATAAGATTTTAGTAGGGTGGTTTGGTGGACTGTGGGTGGTATTTTGGGTGTTTGCTGGTTTTTTCCTATTGATGTATTGTTTTAGCTAAATTTAATAAAATCATAAATATTACAGATTAAAAAATAAATAAATAAATTGAGAAAAGAATGAGCTATAGGTTCAATATTTTGTCATGCACCTGGATCTGAGCAATATAAGATGATTTGAATCTTCCCTGCAAAAATGCCCCAAAAAAAGCAGGGACCATAACATGGCAACACAATCCTTCAAATTTTTCGCACGCCAAAAAGGGTTGTTCCATCTTTGTGTTTGAAGTTTATTCTGAGAAGTATAGTTGCACATCTATTTCATGCACATAGAAAGAAAGGAAAATGGGTTGGGAATAGGGGTTTTCCTAATTCAAACCTCGATTGAGGAATCAACCTTGAATAAAATATTGTAAATACCGAAATAAATAATGGAAATGTATACCTCAGATCCGTAATTAGTGATAATGATGCTTTGCTTCTTGAAGGTAATCACATATGCTATATGAAATGGCATGAACATGATAAAGACCTAATCACACACACATGTTTTCAAATTAGTGATGTAATGTTTCTCCACAATGGATAGATGAAGAATATGCATAGCCTTGAAGACCTCTAGAAATTATTGATGATGAATGCTTCAATGCTTGATTTCTTGACTATATTTCTCCCTCTTATCCTTGCCTTATCGCCTTATTGTCACCTTCTATCCAAATGAGAGGGGAAGACTGCCTTATATACTTGCATGTCGTCAAACATATTTATTTTTTGACATAAATTGACATGAAGAAGTGATTCCCACTCAAATTTTGGATAGGGCCTAGGGTTCAAATTGGGTCTCAATTAGGGAGGACCATGGCATGGCACCATGGTCCTAGTGAGGACCAAGGTGCCACGCCCTGGTCCTACCCCAAATTGGGTCAAGGTTAAGGGGTCCCAATAAGGTATAATATGAAAATATGATGTTTATTGCATGGAAGTGGCAAAAATGGGTATAGATCAAGCATGAGGATGAGAACACTAAGGTGAGGGCTCTAAATGTGGTCAAAATTTGAAAGGGTACAATTTTAGGATGCTAAATTTAGCCCCCACTTTAGTGGGAGTATGAACTTACACAAATACTGATGGTGAAGTAGATAAAGGAGATGACGAATGTGGAGAAAAATCAAGAGTATAAGATATCACTAATATTGAGGAACCAAGTGTTGGCCCAGTTTTTTGTTGCGTCAAAAGACTGATCTATCAATGCTTGATACAAACCATAGAGATATGGATTGCACAGGAGGTATTTAGTCCCTTGTCATGAATCACGAGGGGAGCATTGACCATTTTTCCAACAATATCCCCGATAGAGTTACCTAAGGAGATTCAAACCCATGACCCAATGCCCTGATACCATTTGTTGGCCTAGTTTGTCATTGCGTCAAAAGATGAATCTATCAAATCCTGATACAAATTCTAGAGATATGGATCACACAGGAGGTGGTTAGTCCCTTGTCATGAATCCCAAGGAAAGCACTGACGATTTTACCAAGACCAAACCCCCAATCTTAGGATATCAACTCAGTCAAACATATGCAAGGGAACACAAAAAACAAGACAATAAAAAATGTGAATAAAGACAAAAGGACAAGGAAATGTAAAAGACATAAAAAGGCACATAACAAAAGGTAAGAACCAAAAACAAACAAGACCTTAATTCAAATAGCCGAAGAGACCTCAATATACAAATGTCTCAACTATTGGAATCTAGGAACACTAAGAGGGGGGTGAATCAATGTTTTGTAAACTTTGATATTATTAATCTATTCCTTCAACCATTTAATGAATTTAATCAAAATAAATATGCAAGAACATAAAATGAGCAACCACAACACCATAACACAAGGATTTTATATGTGGAAACCCTATTAGGGGAAAACCACAGTGGGAATGAAACCCACAAGATGAATACTCTCAAATAAAAATTTTACAATGGGAATGCACATGTATTCAGGCACATTTCCTGGAGCTCACTGCCTACAAAATATTTAACAAAATATATCTAAAATATCTTAACTGAAGAACAACATCTACAAATACCAAAGTACAGTTCTCATTAAGAAAAATACACCTATTTCTTACACTTCATCTCGCAATGCTCTATTACATTACTCTGTCATAAATCCGGAGCATAGATCTCTAACCTGCACACATGAAACTATGAAAAATAAATCACAACCTATTCCATACTCAAAATGATCAATTACATCGATCTTATATATCTGCAACATAAAATCATATCCATCGCTAGTCGACGCATGAAGACTTTAGAAAATTTTCCAAACGTGTATGAATAGTCAGCTGAATTCAAATGCCAATGCATATGTAGACCAAAATAATTATCCACATGGTTTCCAAATGTTTGCCAAACTCCCTAGATCACAAAAATTGATGCAGGAGCGTCCCCAGTCTATGATAAATCTTGCATCAACCAAAACTATTTGCTTTTAGTTTTGTTTTTGTTGCAGTTTTTGCATTTCATTTAGTGTGTTTCGATAGTTGTTTCTTTTACATTACAGATTAGATTTTTGGTTTCCTAGTGTGTTCATGTTCCTTGTTCCATATTTCCAGTTTGTTTGGATTCTTTTTTGACAAGTTATTCCTTCCGAAGTAGTTTTGCGCTTATCATCTATGTTGGAGATTTATTTTCGTGCAGAGTGATTTCTTGGCTTGCAGATCTATTTGGCACCTCTCTTAATATTATTAGGCCCTTGGAAGACCATCCTTTGTGGTCCTCTTTTCTTTATTATTCTTGGCAGATTAGATCTTCATGTTTTGCGACCGACATATTTTACACATTTCATTTTCCTATTTTGGAGAATGTAATCTTTTGTGGCCGACCTAGATGCGTTATCGATGGTATATATTGTTGTATGTGATATTTTGAGATATAGAGAAATATTATGATGTTATAGATGCATAATTTATAATTCGGATACTTCTTGGAGGTCTAGATGAACATTGTTCGAAGATGTAGTCTGTAACTAGGCATATTAGCCTGCATGTAACTAGATGTTACCAAATGTTCTATGATGAATATGTGATGATGCAGATGTCTAATTTTCCATTTTCTATGTTCTGTGTTATTGCTTTCATTGTGTTACTCTTTCTGTATAATCTAGATCGTTCTCTTTGAGGATCCTCTAGGTCATGGCTACGTCAAAACCAATCACTAAAACCACTCCATCAATTCCACACGATGATCAACTACACAAGGCGGCTAGATATTCATTGGCAGACCAAAAACTGGTACTCAGAGGCTTCTAAATTACACACCAATTACCATCAGAGACCAAAACTCAGGAATAAGGGTAGTCCAGACATCTATATACCTTCCCTTAGATCCTCAACACAAACTATATATTAGAAATGAAATGTTAACCAAAATACTGAACTCTTCCAAATTCTTTGTTCAAAGCTTTCCAGACTTGAACAAATCACAAATTTGACTTCCGTTATGAGAAAATCATGCAATGCAAATGGGATCATTGACTTGGGTTTCCATCAATGATAACACCTAACTAGCTGTGCAGTGTCTCTTGCCAACAATCTCCCCCTTTGGCATTGATGGAAATACTTCATGAAAAATGACTAAGTATCAAAATTAGTACCACATGTGTATACACACTACAAAAATCAAAACCAAAAATCCAAAACTCAAAGCTCTAGAACTCCTCCTAAGATGAACATAACATTTTTCACTATCCTACACTCCCCCTTTGACATCAATGGAAAAGGTAGGGATCCGCATGCCAAAAATTTGTACAAAAAGTCTATATACAGCAGCATATGTACATATATACATCTCTAACTTACATAAACTTTAAAATATTTGCAAAAATGTTTTTCAATGAGCTCAAATGACTATCCCAACCTTTCTTGAGACACTCCAAAACTGATATGAGACCATTGCAAATAAATTCTTGCATCTCTGCTGATTAGAGATCTAAGGGATCATTTATGGTCATGGAATCTTAAGCTTCCTTCAAAGAACTGAGCATTGTGTCCAACTTTGGAGCAATTAGGCTCCAAAGCTCACCAACTCTACCAACATTTTTTTCCTTATCATGACTCAAGGTCTTGATTTTGTTAAGACATCACTTGACTTTCCTAACTAGCTATAGAGACAGTCAAAGGATCAAAAGACTGAGAAATTATTGCTAACTACTTTTCATTCTCCTTAATTTTATTCTCAATATCCTCAAAAAATTTATAAAATGATAGATAATATTTGTAGACATTTCCTCCTTCAGATAAGGCATTTTGAATAATTTTTACACAAGTGACTAATAAATTCCTATCATTGGCAATAATTTCCTTTAATTCATTGAATCTTTTGGCATCAAACTCATTCTAAACCCTAACTTCAATTGACTTTTCTAAGGACTCAAAGTGAGTACTTATATAATTGATTAGGCTCTTCAGCTGACTAGAGGGAGAATCAGATGTGTCCATCTAGAATGTATGCATTATCTTCTCTAGGATATCATAAGCAAGACTTAGCAACTCATTGTCCTCCATGTGCGATTTCAGCATCTCTTCCCTTCCCTTAGCCTATGAAAATGATGCTATCTTCAATTTTCAAATGGGAGAAAAAGTGTCTAAGTTGATAGGCCCATGAGACAATGTCGAATCATCAAAGATCTATTTATCCTTCTCAAGAAATTCCTTGACATCTTTAGTAGTGTATCTTGATTCAAACACAACACCAATTACCTCAAAAATTTTTACTTTTGAGTCAATCTCTTCTTTGACCTCCTTTGGACCTTCATTACCAATTAGAGCTTGAGTCTCCATAGATGGCATTGTGTCCATATTATTTATCTGATCCAGAGGATTCTGAGTATTCTCAAATGACTCTACTTTCTCTGTCTCCTCTTCACCATATTTATTCAACTCTCCTCCCTTCTCTTTATCCACACCTTCCTCTACCGAAATAGAGGAAACATTTACCTCAACTTGATCAACTTTTGATTGCACTTTTTGCACTTCCGAAACAGCTGAGACAACATAATATTTATTATTTTCCAGAATTGGTTGCAAGATCTTCTCCATCTCTTTGATAACTTCATCAATTTATCCAATCATAAGCTTGTTTATTGTTGTTTTTCTTCTAGACTCTCTTTTATCTTCTTTGAGTATTCTATTAACTTCCTCTATAAATATTACTGAACATAGATTTACCAGCACATATTCTTTTAATCTTTCATCTTCTTCCTTATCACTACCGCTTCTCATTTCCACAATATTATATTGACTTCTAGGGATTTCGGACATTATTTCCACAAGAGCCCTATTGAAAAATTAAAATATTTAACTATGGCTTCTTCAAGTGTTCTCTTATCGACATCATCAAATTTGTCATAAAATTCAAACAGAGGCTTCATATTACCTTACACAGTTAAAGCCTCTTCAACACCATGGACTGATATGCTAGGCTTATCTGCATCTAGTTTCACTTTCTTGCTTGCTTTCACTTCACTGGAGGGCTTTTCCTTAGAGACTTTTGATTCTTTAGTGCCCTTAGACTTCGTTTCTCTTACTACCTCATATGATTTTGTTTCTTCATCATCTTTCACAATGACATACACCTTAGAGCTTTTGCCTTCCTTCCTATTTTCACCTTTTCTGGATGATTTAGCTTGAGATTTCTCTAAACTAGTTGGCTTATGAGAACCAGAGGAGGGTGCAAAGCTTCTATTATATCTTGGTTTGGGGGTAGAGGCTTCTGAACCATTGGTTCAACCTTGACTGGCCTCTCCTCTGCAACATGCTAGGTTCTTTTCCTAGCTTCTTTTGTAATGCCAATGCTCTCTGCACACTCCTCAACTTATTTTCTCACATTTTCGACTATCTCAAGCTTCTTGAATTGCCTATGTAGCTACAAGTCCTTCTCTACAAATGTGCCAAATCTCTCCTCTATGGCATCTAATGGCTTACTCAACAAATGTTAAGTATACATATCCAAAATTTGAGCATCCACTTCATACCCCATGGGCATGATCCAAACTATCCTTGGCTAAACTGCTTCCATCAAGCATTAATCGGTGTCTACCATGAAGCATATTGTATGTTTATACTTTTTAATAATTTATTTAGGGATCCTTTCCCTATCATGCATCAAACCTTGAAAGCTCTTGAAATATCACCAAAGTGAATCTTTCTTGGCCTTACTGTCACCAGTACTATATAACAATTCTTTGATTTGAACTACTACCAACTTGTCACTTGCCCACTCAACATGACCAACTCTCAGAACCTCATTCATGAAATAAAAGAAATTGCATAGGATCAAAGTACCATACTTGAATGTGTTCTTCTTATCTTTCTTTATCTTGGTCAGATTCTTCATCAACTCACTCAACATCAACTCACGTAGGTCATATTCTTTATTTTCTTTGACCATCTCATAGACTGCATAGATTGTAGTAGCAGATACCAAATTATCCTACCTGGAGTGGTAGATTTTGTAGCCAATCACCATTGAATAAAATTTCACATCATACTTGATTATGTCATTGATTGTCATTTCCCTTTTGTCAAATCTTGATCCGGTTGTATCAACGATGAGTTGATTCTTTAGGGATTTCAATGTAGACAAGTCACCGGATGAGCATAGACCGGTAAAAATTTTGATTGCATCCTTTGTGATCATAAGAAACTTTCTCAATTACATGAACTCATCATGAATTACTCTTACCACATACTAGACCCATTCATTTTCATTGAACAACAAGAATTTGACAAACTGCACAAAATGCTTCTCCTCCGACACTTTGAATTCTGGTTTGAGCTTGAAATCATCACCTAACTGATGAATAATGATGAACAATGAATACCCTAACTGGTACTGAGAGGGGGGGCGGGGGGGTGAATCAGTACATACAAAAACTTTTCTGCAACTTATCAAGTTAAAACAATGCTAACTGGTTGCCTTCATTACTGAACTTAACCATGGCAATACCGGTTAAACACAGTAAGACTACAGACAACATAAACTAGTAAAAATGAACAATCCAAATACATTCAATACTTGATAACTACTTCACCCATAAAAATATGCATGTGTTATATCAGCAATACCATAACCATTAGCTCTGCATACATAATCATGGTGCAGGAGCACCTATGGAGCACCTATGAAGACCTATGGAGACAAGGTGCACTAGGTTCACTTATAGGCCCTCATGGAGAATCAATGAGGAATGAAGTCTAAGAGGCATTTAAGGTCTTAAAACAATGTAATCATGGCCATTAGAGCCAATAAATGCAATGAAATGTAATAGGAAGGTCAAAAAGTGTAAAATTGTCAAAATTGGCAATTAGGCTTAGAAAGGGCTAAAATTGGGTTTTGAAGGGTAGAATAGGCTTGTGAGGCATAAAATAATGTAATAATGTTTAAAATGTCATTTTATGATCATTTGGGTTGGGTAGGATGATTAGTTTCCAAAGTATCAAGTTGACAAATAATATTGTCAATCTTGACAAATAAAATTGTCAATCTTAATAAATAAAATTGTCAGTCTTGACAATTTTTGAGCAACTTTTATTGTCGAAAATGCAAAAATGACAAAAATGTAGCATCCTAAAATTGCGAAACTTGCAATTTCAACTGGATTTGGGTCTTCATGATGGAAGCGCAACATTGAACCTGAATGGAGACCCTGAAACCTGCTTGTGACACCAAAAACTGCACTTTTCTGCACCTTGGCATGATCCCTCTTTGCACCCTGCTGTCCCGGGAGGTGGGACCATGGTGCCCAGCGCCCTGGTCCTTTAGGACTAGGGTGCCCAGTGCCCTGGTCCCCCAGGACCATGGCACCCAGCGCCCTAGTCCCTGGCCCTATTTTGGGCCCGGTCTCTTTTGGGCATCGGGTCTTTAAGTTTGCAATTCGGGAAATAATGTTTCCTGGTCGGCCTAAGGTTGGGAAAATCAGTCTATCAGGCCTAATTGACAAGTATATAAACTACATTTCCCCTCCCATTTGAGGGAGGTAAGAAAAAGGAGGGAAATAAGCAAGAGCAAGAGGCGAAAGCGATATTCAAACATTCAAACATTCAAGCATTCAAGCATTCCTTCAAGCAATTGAGCATTCTAAGTCTCCATTCAAGGCTAAGTGTTGCATTCAAGACAAGGATTCAACCATTGAAGAGGAGATCACATACAACATACAACATACTACATACATTACACCTTCGCATGTAAGAATACAAACATTCTTACAACAAGGTATCAGTACTTGTTTACATTACAAACATTTACATTTACAGCATTCTCATTTCTTGGTTAATTCCAAAACCGGGGTTTGACCTAAAGGCAAACCCCTCATCCCTAACCCCCCAATCATCCTCTCTTTTCTATGTGTAGGTATGCATCTGTAATTGAAGATCTGGAATCCTTGTGCAGAGACGAACAGATCCCCCTTCATTTCGCGGATTTTTCGGAGGACCGTGTGCACGCCAGGCGCCATTGTCCCGTCAACTTTCGCTCAAATTTGCAAAACAGCACCGTCTCGACATTTTACTGCTAATTCTAGGTCTGTAGCTTCATCCCATATCCCTATCTCTTTTTATAAGCGAATCTTTCCTACTTTACATGCATTCCTAGTTCAATCTTTCTACATTCTTTACAAAAGAGGGTATCCTTGATGTCACAACCCTTGAAATTCATTTAGAATCCAATCTTACATTGCGTGGGATTGGATCTTGTGGGTTTCAACCCCTCTTTTGAATGTAAATTCTCCCCTAAGTGAAAACCATCAACCCTAGTGACTCTCTCTTCTCTCTCCTTGGAGTTGGGGAGGGGAGAATGACTAGGGTTCGATTTTTCCGCTTTACAGGAAGGTCAAAAAGTGTAAAATTGTCAAAATTGGCAATTAGGCTTAGAAAGGGCTAAAATTGGGTTTTGAAGGGTAGAATAGGCTTGTGAGGCATAAAATAATGTAATAATGTTTAAAATGTCATTTTATGATCATTTGGGTTGGGTAGGATGATTAGTTTCCAAAGTATCAAGTTGACAAATAAAATTGTCAATCTTGACAATTTTTGAGCAACTTTTATTGTCAAAAATGCAAAAATGACAAAAATAGGTGGTTAGAGGTAGTTGGGTGGTTATGGTTCAGTCTCGTAGGCCACAAATGCTATAAAATGATGTAAAACAATGATATTGAGAGATATTGTGTGTGATTGGTCGAAGATAATCATTTGGAGCAATAAAAACCATATTTTTATGTGCATTTTCTGAGTTTTCAATGTGGACAGTCAGATCTTTTGTTAATTTTGATGAATTTCATGTTTGTATTTTGAAATATTCTTGTTTGATTATGATAAAGGAATGATCTAACTCTATTTTGGAGGTAGTGGCATTTGATAAAGATATCAAAGTTTTACTAAAATCTGCCAAAACCTTGAAGTAGGGTAACACGTGACCTTGCAAATGTAATATCTTTGTTTTAATGATTAACCAAACCTAATTTTGGGCAGGGATGAGGGAAAGGATGTATACTACCTATCCATGGTGTGTGCAAGGTTCCATGAAGGATTTGGCATGTGCATGCATGATGTTTTTATGATTGTTGTTGTCACAGGGGCAGATTGATTGTTGCAATCAAGTGAAGAAGGCTTTGTTTGATATGAAAAAGTGTGTGATGACCAAGAGGGCTTAGGGGAGTGTTGGTTGGTGTGTTGTAAACCTTCCTAAGATGTTGGAGCAAGTGGAGTGCCCAAGGAAGGGCTTAAACCAGTGGGTTTCCAAAGATAGCAGCAGACTGTCATAGTGTCACATAAAATGTAGCTTGATGTGGGGGCCATATCTCAAAGTTGAACTGTTGGATTTGTCTAAATTTTGGATATGTTTTTCCAAATCAATTTCTTCAGAATCTCATTGGAGAGATTGAGGAGTTTAGAACCAGGTCAAAATTTATATACCTCTGTGTATAGGTATATCTAAGAGGACAACAAGAAGGTAACTTTAGTTTTATTTAATCAAAGTGTTAAGCATTTTGTCTTGTGAACCTAGTTTGGAGTCTAGTGGATTGTAGGCATTTGAAATTAAATGTGGTAGGGGTATACCTTGGAGTTAGGGTATGGAGAGGCTTAAGATTCAAGTATTGATCCTTGAGTAGGGTCCAAAGGTGTGAATAGGTCACTAAAACCTTGAGAGTGCAGTCTTAGGCAAAACCGTGAGATGATCAATCATGATCAATAGAAGTTGGAATGGGAAGTTGGTTTCACCTAGCATGTAGAAGGATCTTCTAGAGTGTCACCTTGAGTGACTGAACCCTTGAGAGGTCTAAAGAAGATAATCCCTCTGCATCAGATCACTCAAATAAAGAATACTTAATCATCACATGAAAAATGCACAACTCATGACACATAGATTTTTCACGTGGAAACCCAAATGGGAAAAACCACGGTGGGGATGAATACCCACAAGCTTGTTTTGAACTTTTTTGAAGCTCACTTTGTTAGGAGCCTAGCCCAGTTAAAGACTTTATAATAAGGTTATGCTAGGAACCGATCCTGTTAAAGATCACTCGATTAAGGGATGGCTATATACCCTGTTAAAGGTTGAAACCCTATCAAAGGTTACCTCACTAAAGGATTTAAAGAACTAAATGAACTCGAGTCACCCAGTTAGAGGATTTACAGTAAGCCTATTAAAGCTACCTGGCAAAGGGATTTTCCTTCTGTTGAAATGGTTAGAAGACAACAGGTAAAACTGATTTGATAACAACACTATATGCTAAGGCAGACCCTTTTCAGTTCTTCTACTCTGCAATCACACTCTGCAGTTTTCACTCACTAGTTTCGCAAGTATCTCATCACTCAGATACATACACAACTTTTTCCAACCACATAATATCAAAACTCATTGACCTTACCAACAACAACTAGGTCGGTAACATAATCCCTAAACCCTAAGCATCTTAGGTTTACTATTACAAGAGGTCCAATCCTGACCGTCCAAACACATTACATAGAATGAAACAATATCAAATAGATCACAAGTCATTCTACATCATTTATTTTCCACCACATAGAGAAAGCAGTAACCCATCACGCTTTCTTCTCATACCGCTAAGAAGAATGTTCATTCTCGAGGTAGATATTTAATGTAGTCGATCTTCACATGCAAGATCCTCAAGGAAATCCTTTCTCATGCACAAAAATGGTGTGGCATCTCGATCTCATCCTTATTTCTTAGCTAACTCATCATATAATATCATCGGTTACATTGCACAAGCTAGATTTCCAAACTAGAAACCCTAGAGCCGAGACTACCAACCGGTAGTCACACTTAGTGAAACCCTGGCACTGGTTCACTACATCTCTTCATACCAGTTGACCTGTATCACTTCCAAGCTTCATATTGGTGCATACTGATGTACCTGCTGAGAATATCCTTTATAAACCAATGTAGCCTTATTCCTCACAACTTGTCCATCTTCATTCAATTTATTCCTTAACACCCATTTAGTCCCAATAACATTCCTATTTTTAGGCCGAGGAGCTAAAGTCCATGTATTACTCTTTTCTATTTGATCTAATTACTCTTCCATAGATTTTATCCATCATTCATCTTTACATGCTTCAATTACTGATGCCAGTTCTATTTGAGAAATTAAACATATCTCATCAACTTCCAACCTTCTTCTTGTTATCACTCCTTTATTCTTGTATCCAATGATTTGATCTTCTGAATGATTTAATGTAAAATACTTAGGAGTCTTCTATTTTTCTGTTCCTCTGCTATAATCTTCAATTACTGTTGAATTTTCTGATACTGTCGGAGTAACTGGTTCAACATTCTATTCCGGTGTAGGTTCTATCGGTTCAGTTATGCTCATTTCCACTTCTACTTCTCTCTCATAAGTTCTTATTTGATTTTTGGTTAGCTCATCCACCTTGACATTAGTGCTCTCCACAATTCTCTGCAATCTTTTGTTATAACATCTATATGCTTTTCTTTCATTAGAATAACCAAGAAATATCCCTTCATCACATCTAGGATCAAACTTACCAATGGAATCATATCTTTTGATATAGTATTTACTACCAAAGATTATAAAATACTTAACTGTAGGTGTATGACCAAACCATAACTCATAAGGTGTATTACCGATGTCTCCTTTGATATGAACTCTATTGAATGTGTATACCGTCATGCTCACAACTTCTCTCTAATAGATATGAGGCAGATTAGCTTCCATCATCATATTTCTAGCCATATCCAAGATGGTTTTATTCTTCCTTTCCATAACTCCAATCTACTGAGGTGTCCGAGGTGCAGATAACTATCTCCTTATCCTATTCTTTTCACAATAACTGTCGAATACACTGGATGTGAATTCTCCACCCTAATCAGACCTTAAGCATTTAATCTTCAATCCTATCTTTGTCTCAAATTTAGCTTTAAATATTTTAAACTTTTTAAATGCTTCAGATTTCTCCCTTAGAAAAGTAACCCACATCATTCTAGAATAGTCATCAATGATTAGCATAAAATATCTATCACCCTGAAAAACTTTTGATTCTAGCAGGACCACACAAATCAGTATGAATAAGATCAAGAACATCATTAGATTTGTCTCGTATACTCTTAAAAGAAGTTTTGACTTGCTTTCCCATTTGACATTCCTTACATACTAGATTATAGGGCTTCACAATTTTAGGTATATCTCTAACTGCCTTAGTATAACCGATCTTTACAATGCAATCAAAATTCACATGACACAACCTCTTATATCATAGCCAACTCTCATCAATTTGTGTAGTCAAACATGTCTTCTCACCAGAGTTCAAATGAAAGATGTTACCTTTAGTTTGAGTATCGATTGCAATCTCTAATCCAGATCTATTGATAATCTTGCATTTTCCATCCTTGAACTGTAACTGAAATCTCTTATCCACCAAATGTCCTACACTCAAAATATTATGCCTTAAACCATCAACATAATAAACATTATCAGTATCATGCTTACCATCCAATGATATAGTTTCTCTTCCCTTGATCATGCATGCTTTGTCATCTCCAAATCTAACCAAACTGCCATCAAATTATTGCAAAGACAAAGAATCTCTTTTATCTCCTGTCATATGATGTCTGTTGAAATAAAATGAATCCAAGAACATTGAGAGGGGGGGTGAATAATTGTTCTGTCGGTAATACAAGATTTTAACATTTTATAACATACACATATAAACCAGTAAATGAAGAAACATATAACATGAAGCAAATAAACCAGCCACGTGAATGAACACCATAACACACTGAATTTGTATGTGGAAAACCTCAAAGAGGAAAAACCATGGTGGGATTTGTGACCCACAATATCAATTCACTAGCCATATGAAAGATATTACATAGAATGGGGGACATATGCACATGCAGGAAGGCACACTGCCTAGAGCACACTGCTCAACACAAAAGAGTCTCACTAACTACAAGCTTCTACTGAGATAAAACAGTAATGGTGAACTCACAAAATGCATCTGCAATGCCAAAAAGAGTTCTAGTTATAGCTTTGTTCTGTACTAGTTCATAAACCCTCAACCCTTCTACCGATATCTTCTTTCCTCCATGAATACTTTACAAATCATCTATTGATCATAGCATGATATTACTTTTGCATACAAATGACCTACATACATATCCTTCGCATCACTTTTTTCTTCTACCTTATCATATATCAAAATGACCTAACAGACTCACTTATATACCCTCTACAAACAATATGCCTTATGTCGGATTACAATACAAAAGATATTCAATGTTGGCCCTATACAATAATTACAAAATGATTTTACAAATAAAACCTTCTAGATCCTAGATTGATGCCGGCTTCACTGAAGTGCTGGATGTTGGTGCCGGTGATGACCCTGATTACTCCAATGTCGGTATCTACTGGTATATACCTCCAAATGTCGGTATCTGTCAGTATATGTCTTCTATAGAATCTTGTTGCCATCAATGACAACATATGAATCCAATGAGTGTCAATTGCCAACAATCTCCCCCTTTGGCATTGATGGCTACACTCATGTGAAAAATGGATTCCCTGTCAGTTCAGCTGAAACATGCTCCCCCTGAGCTGATTGAATCTATCTGCAATATACTCTGTTTGATATCCTCATATACATATACACATTTTCCACATAATATACACTCCCCATTTGGCATCAATGCCAAAGACTAGTGAAATAATTGTTATAGATAAATTTACTAGAGCTTGACCAATTTCAAAATTTTTGGGTAAGCTTTCTCTAGCAACTGTATATAGGTATCCTAGCTAGTTTTGAATGTTTCAGATATGGATACAAGTCCACTCAATAAATGTGCAATTATTTCTTTCTCAGTGACTTCTGCTGGTGTGGGCTTCACAAGCATATTCATACATTCCCTCTTATATACACCAAGTGAATCTAATCTTGGACTCACCAAACCTCTCAGACTTCTTGCTCTCTTAATAATCTTGTCTCTTTCCTTTTTAAAAGAAAAAATTTGTTTCTCCAAAGTCAAAATTTGTCCATTAATAGATGTTGTAAGTGAAGTTAGTCCATCGAAAGAATTAGCAATATTAGCAATCTGTTCATGTAACTCCTTTATCCTCTTATCTACATTTGTTGTAAGAATTTCTATATTACAATAGACACTGTAGATGTTAGTACACTGTTTCAAATAATTTTCAATAAGAATAAGTTTCTCTTCAACCTTCCTCTTCTCTATATCAATAATCTAGTCAAAAGAAGCTTTCTTGGCCAGAGCAAATCTTTCAAGTGCTTTCCTGTCGAAAATTTGCTATAATGATTGAAAGTTTTTAGATATAAGCCCTACCAATGCCTTAAGCTTTCTGGAAGGGCTTGCTTCATTTTCGATCATACAATCAGGAATCAATATATGCAAAACTGTTATTGATTGATCTATTATTCCTTTTTCTACAGATCCTTCCTTCATTAACTTTTGAGTAGCCATTATCATTAGCTCTGTGGGAATCATCTCTGTGATTGATTTCTTCTCAACTTGAGAAGTGTCAATTGCCAAAAGTTTTGCTAGGGAATCAACTATCTATATGGTACTGGGTGTCTTATCAGTCTCATTTTCCTAATCCTCTCCTAGTGTATTCCTTTTCTCATCCTCTTTTGCACTGGTGGCTTCACCACTTGGTGTAGTATCTGTTATTATCGGTGGAGTATTATCCACAATATTATCAGTAACCTGTACATTATCTATTTTTCCTTGCTCAGACTATACAAATGTTGTCTCTACTGGTTTAGTCTATACCCTCTCATTATTTTTAGGTTTAACTACCGGTTCACTCAAAATTTGATTTGAACTTCCCCAAAAAAATTTCCCTTTAGATCTGTCCGGAATGGTGGGAGTTGTTGCCTTAGCAAATTCTTCTTGAGAAGTAAGGAAATTAGGATTATTTTGGAAGAATTTAGCCCAACCATCTTTGGTCTCATTTATTATTTCATTGACTCTACCCATCATTAATTTTATTTGTCGGGGTTTGCTACTAAAGATTGTTGTATTTCCAACTTCTATACATCTTTTCATTTCCTCATTATTTATAGAACCACACATACTCAAAAGTTCAACTTCCTTAATCTTTTTGTCCCTCTTGATTGCATCTAATCTCCTTGCATCTAACTTATTATACAATGATAAAGGAATTTCCTTCAAAATCTCTACCAAAGCCTTCTTATATATGTCTAAGTGTAATTAAATTGATTCTTCCATTTTATTTTGCTCATTATCATATAAATCTTCATAGAAATTTGACACATTATTAAAAATTCCATCTTTAGTTACCTCATCTATCAATTCTGCACAAGTCATCAAGGTGATGATGGTAACATTACCAGATTCAATTGCTTCATCTATCACACTCTTTTTCTTCTTGTTGGGGTTGCAGGAATGGATGGAGCAGGCCACCTCTTCTGAGTAGGTTGCCTTGTTAGAGGTGTGGATGCTATTGTTACCTTTCTTACTAGATTCCTCCTTGGTTCCACCTTCTTCTCTTCTACCGGAGGCTTGTCAGCTTTCTTCCTCTATACCCTTCTGAATGCAAGAGGTTGATTATGCTCTGGATCAGAGTTAGAAGTGATAGAAGAAATGAAAGTCCCAGGCCTCTTTGCCTCAGTAGTACTAGCTACTACCGGTTGATCTACTAGTTTAGATCCAGAACCTAGTTCTGTATCTATCCTGTGAATTACATTTTGAACAAATGTAGACATTTTGTCTATTTTCTTTTCCCTCCTTTTCTTTTTGAAACCAATTTTAACCTCAAGAGCCTTCTCCTCTACAGTGCCAAAGTGTTCAACCTTATCATCCAAAGGAGTATCAATCAACATTTTAGCATATAGCTCCAAGATGTTGTCATCAAATTCATAACCTAATTGAGTAACTCATATTGTTCTAGGTTCCACTGCTTCCATTAGTGTCTCATCTATTTTTACCATGAAGCAAATATCAATGGAGTATTTCTCAAAAATGTGTTTGGATATTCTCTCCCTCAGTCTCATGTTCTCCTGAAAAGTTTTAAAGTAGCCCCAAAGATTCTCATCCTTGTTACTGCCAAGACTGGTGATTGCATCTTTGATCTGCATACCTACTGGTATGTCATGAGCCCAATGTTTCTTTCCCAAACCCAGTAGCTCATTCATGAAATATAGCATCAAATAGACAATAAGATTACCAAATCGAAATGTTGCTTTTTTAACACCTTTGATCTTGCCAAGATTTAAAATTAATTTACTTCTTAACCATTCATACAAGTCATACTTTTTATTATTCTTTATCATTTGGTATGCAACACGGATACAGGAACTGGCAACAAAGTTCAATCCACTTGATTGAGTTACCTTGTAGCCGATGATCATGCTAGCAAATTTCACATCTATATATTTAATGGTGCTGACCCTCATTGATCTTCCATCATGGGCTGCATCAGTGAGCTTCTCAACCGCAGTGTTGGAGATCTTCTTTCCTGTCCAACTTTGGGTAGGTCAGTGACTGCCTAAATTACTTCTTTGGTGATCATGTGGGGCCGGTCTAGCCAGATGAATTTATTATGGACCCTATTTAGGACATATCTGATCACTTCGTCCTTGAATTCAGGTATGTACAGGATTCTAGTTAACCCTAGGTTTTCAATGATTTGATATTCTAACTTGATTGTTCTAGATCTACCTATTATCACAAATTGATACATTCTCTTGATTTCCTCAGTGCCTAAATCCTCCAAGGTGTAGTGAATATAGGCCTTGACATCTTCCACATAAACTATGCCATCAGGAACCCTCAAAAATGCGCCGGTGGAGTATTCCTTCATAGAAATGTGGGGAACTTCCTTGAAAATAGGTCTAAGCCTATCCTTAACCTCAAGAACAATGGGATTCATGATGAAAGTAGGAGAAGATGATGATCCGGATGCCATTTTAAATAAATACCTAGATAATAGTCATCAGTTGAAAGATCTTGATTACTTCTTAGATAACTGCTGGAAATCCTTTGGAATGCCTTTTCTTGCTCTTGATTGCCTAAGATTAGCCTTTTCTTCTCTCTAGTTTTCTTGAGTGCTGGGTGAGTGAAAATGATTCCATTTTCCCTTTTTATCAGCGAGTAAACCCTAATTCATCACTGTCATAAATGCTTAGCGATGTGCCCTGTCGGATGCCAGTTTCATAGTTTTATGTCAAATAAACCTTGATCAGTGATCAATACCACTCTCTAGATCTCTTTCTAGATCTCTTCTAAGGAATATGCAATATTTTCAATGAATTTGCCAACCCCTAAGGTGTATGCCTTAGTTACCGGTTGAATTTCCTACCAGTGTAGGAATGCTTTGTTCTACCGGTGGAGTTAATGGTGTAGTTACTGATGTAGTTGCATCTCCACTTGGTTCTTCAGAGTTTCTAACCCATCTCTTGGTTTGATCTTGTTGTATTTCATCTACCTTCAACTTTCCTTTCTCATTTGCTTTATCATTGCTAAACTGGTGTAGTCTTTCTTCTACAGTACTTAGCAATATGACCTATTTTGTTGCATGCATAACATGTAACATTATTCTTTTGAATTTATTTGACATATCCGATGTCATTACTTGACCTACATTGATTATCCAAATGTCCAAACTTTCCACATGCATGACACTTAACATTCATCCTGCAATCTTCTAACTTATGACCATATTTATTGCAATTTGTGCATTGACCGGGAACTAATTATAGTTTTTATTTGATCTATTTCTACATTGTCTAACCATATGCCCAAATTTGATAAAAGCAAAGAGTCTACCATAGAATTTATAAGCATTAGATTGCCTTACTGGTTTCCTTTGGTCTGATGAGTTCGACATACCAGTTGACTGATCTTCATTTGCAGTACCGAAGCTTTCGCCTTGTACAAATCCAAGTCCTCTAGAATCTTCACTCCGTCTTTGTCTTTTCAAGAAATCATCCAACTGTGCAACACTAATCCTGAATTTTTCTTTATACTCACTTGTAGTAGTCAGATCATCTCTTAGACTCATTATTTGTCTCTCTAGCTCTTGTTCATTATTTCAAGATTGTACCAAAACAGTTCTCAATAGATTATTTTCATGAGCCAATCTGCCACATTCTTCAAATTTGTTCTTCAGAGATATAGCAAGATTTTCTTCCTTCTTCTTTCTATCCTCAATATCTTTTGACATCCTCATAGTCAGGTCTTGCATTTCATTTTTCATGAGCATGTTTGCTTGACTCAGTTTCTGACATTGTTCCTTAAGTGCATTTTTCTCTTCATCATCTTGGTTTTGGAAAATTTCCTTCCTCTTAGCTTGAGCTGATGATAACCTTTCTTGCAGAACAAGAGTGAATTCATTAGTATAATTCAATTCATCTTGTAGTTTTAGGTTCTTCATCCTTTTAGCATCATAATCCTCAAGTGCCATCTCAAGTTGCTTCTCCATAGACATGTTCAATGATTCCAGTTTTAGGATCTTCCTCAAGCTATTAAACTTCCTCCAAGGTACTAGGCTTTGATACCAATTGTTGGAATACAATAAATCCAAGAACACTGAGAGGGGAGGGTGAATCAGTGTTTTGCCAGTAATACAAGATTTTAACTTTTTATAACATACACATATAAATGAGTAAATGAAGAAACATATAACATGAAGTAAATAAACTAGCCACATGAATGAACACCATAACACACTGAATTTATACATGGAAAACCTCAAAGAGGAAAAACCATGGTGGGATTTGTGACTCACAATATCAATTCACTGGCCATATGAAAGATATTACATAGCATGGGGGCCTACACATGCACATGCAGGAAGGCACACTGCTCAACACAAAAGAGTCTCACTAACTACAAGATTTTGCTGAGATAAAATAGTAATTGTGAACTCACAAAATGCATCAGCAATGCCAAAAAGAGTTCCGGTTATAGCTCTATTTTGTATCGGTTCATAAACCATGAACCCTTCTACCGGTATCTCCTTTCCTCCAAGAATGCTTTACAAACCATCTACTGATCATAGCATGATATTACTTTTGCATACAAATGACCTACATACATATCCTTTGCATCACTTTTTTCTTCTACCTTATCATATATCAAAATGACCTAATAGCACCCTCTACAAACTATATGCCTTATGTCGGCTTACAATACAAAATATATTCAATGTCAGCCTTATACAATAATTACAAAATGATTTTATAAATAAAATCTTTCATATCCCACACTGATGTTAGCTTCACTGAAGTGTTGGATGTCGATGTCGGTGCTGGTGATGACCCAAATTACTACAATGTTGGTATCTGTCGGTATATGCCTCCAAATGTTGATATCTGTAATACCCTAAAAAATGGTCATCTAAACCATGGGCCCCTAATCTCAGCAACATCACCAAGGTCCTAACCAAAGGCAATTAAATCAATCTTGAGCACATAATTAATTCTTTAATCACCAAATATCACATGGCAAATCAATTACTCAATATTAATTAAATATTTATTTAATTAATTGAATCATTCCAACAATATCATTTTGATCAAATTATCCTACTTTAATTTATTAAATATCCTTGCATATTTAATTAATTAATAAATTTACCATTTAATCATGCAGCAAAAGGAATTAATCTATCACAAAAGAGGAATTAATCACAAAGCAAGAGTTGAATTGAAAATAAAATAAAAGAATTGAATTGAGAGAGAAATCAAACTTGAGATATTATTTCTTTTTCTAAATTAAGAACTTGAAATCAAAAAAACAATTAATTGAATTATTGAATTATTCTCTAAAATTGGAACTCAAAGCTTTTTCAGAAAAAGAAGTTCAGTTGCATTGAAAAGACTCTTTTCTTGAATAAATCGCATAGAATTATCTATTTTTATCACAAATGCATGGAATTAATTTATTATTATTTCTAATGCAACTTGAACTTCTTATCTAAATGCATTTCAATTAAACTATAATTGGAATCTATCTCAAGGTTAACTGAATCTGATTTCTCAATTATTTTCAATTAATCCTAAATTGGGCCTTTTTTTATCATCTCTCTTATAATTCTCTATAAATTCAGCCTTCAGCTCTCATTGCAATTTACCCCAGAGATTTTTGAGAACATGCTTGGAGATTATTATCACACTAATTTCGCTCTAGAATTATTGAAGATCATTGTGCTTTTTTAGATTATTTGCATCCATATTGCTTGAATCCATTGTTGCTTGAATTTGTTATTGCTTGAATTATTCATCTATCTTGCATTTATATAGTTAATATCATATAGATTAAATCCTTCGTCTTGGTGTAGTGTAGTCACTGGTATTGCTTATAAAAATCTAAGAGCAATCTTATACTTGCATCTTTTAGAAGGAAATTAGTCACTTTATTATGGTTTATTACTTATTGATTATTGATTTACTAACCATACATGTAATGACTTAATTGAAGTGTTGTGCTTGCAGCTATAGACCCTTTTTCACACACACATATCTGGCACCCACCGTGGGGCAAAAGACTACATTTTTTGGCCTCTAAAACTGATTTTTTGTTATTTTCCAGATTTTAGATTTTTTAGATTTTCATCTGTACATATCGTACAACATTTCCCATAAGCTAAAATGACAAACTGTAGGTATCGTACGAACTAGAATCCTATCTCGTATGAGCTAGAATCCTATCTCGTACGAGCTTAAATACTTTCGTACGATTCTGTAAATTTCTGGTTAAAAAGAGGAAAAAAGAAAATTTCATGATTTTGGTTTTCTATTCAAATTGACTATTCTAGCGACTAACCTTGGTTGTTTATCTGTCTATCTTAGAATTTTTCATAGCCTAATCAGTTTTTGTAGAATGCCTACCAAAGAATATGCTTGTCACACAAAGACAATATGACTACTGATTCGTTGTCTTTGCAGGTTGCGTAAGGAAAGTCGACCAAACATCGTGTATTCTTTCAATTCATTTTTAGGCACCTAAATTGCTATCTAGTTAAAGAACAAATTTGTCATTCATGTTTTTAGAAGATTCTGAGAGGTAGGAGAGTATGCTCTTGTCTTTTTCTAGACAATCAAAAATCCAAACCCTTGAGGATTTTTCTTTGTTTGAGATTTGTACATCTTTAGTAGGCCTGCCCTCCCAAGGGGTTGAAAAACTCTTAAAGCCATTATGGCTGGTGTGAGGGGAATGACCTAAGTGGGAACAACTAAACACCAAGTACTCCAATCCACTATAAAATAAATGTGATTTGATGAAAATCAATTCAACGATAGTGCTCAGGAATAGCTCTCCTTTGTACCTTCGGGTATATTAAACCTTGGTTTTCAAGGCTGGGAGACCTCTTAATTGAGTTTATACCTCGACACACTAAACAAATCCCCTACTAGTTCCAATTAAAAATTAGAAGCTACTTGGATCACCTTCGAAAGGGGGATAATCTTTGTGCAAGAGAGATAGTAACTCTCCCAAGATACTTGTCATTTCATGCCCCAATTAACATTTGGAGTCGGATAATACGACGTTGACAATCCATTGTGTGAGACTCAATGGCCATATTCTGATTAGCTATTGGTTGTGTACCCAAGTCTACAAGAAAAGGTTTTCTTCTCTCACCAAATTCCTTAGGGCTTGCTTGTTGTGATTGGAGTTACTAATTATACAACGTGTCTTCTATGTTTTCATCCCTGAAACAAAAACTGAAATACCAAAATTGGAGAAAACAAGAAACAAGCTCAGTGATCAAAAACTTTGTCTGTGTCAGAAATTGTCCATCCTAAGTCAAAATTTTGTTCAAAACTAGTCTATCTTGGTAAAAAATCAGTCCATTTTCAAAATTGATCATACTTAGCAATCGAAAAAACTCAGAATTTTAGTCTCGACCCTATAAACAATCGTACAAATCTAATCATTTATCGTCCTACACCACATCCTGTATCGTACGAGTCTTGTGATTTCTCATCCTACACCGTATCCGATGTCGTACAAAACCCAGAAGTCTATCGTCTGGAGCAAAAATCCTATGTCATATGAAATAGAACTAAACTAGAATCTTTTGTCATCATGCACATACCCATCTATCGTACAGTACGAGGCAGCAACTCATACAAAACAGAACTGTTGTCATCTTGAAGCTGCTAAATTGTCATCCGGTTTAGTAAATCCTATCATACGAATTTTTGGTTTTGTCAGTACAGAACAGGCAAACTTGCCTAAAAATAGTCTACAATGAACATAATACTAGTTATCATCATCCTAAGGATAAACAGATCAAGACAGTGTATCTTTGTCATTTGCATTGCACGATTTGGTCGATCATCTTTCAGCTAGTTCAATCAACTACCTATCAAACTTAAGTCACTTAGATAACATCTTACATAGGATAGATCATTCATGAAACTAGACCGAATCTTAGTCACTACTCTCAAATCAACCTAGATAAACGTCTTATATAGGATAGATCTTTCCTGAAACCAGACTAAATCTTAGTTATTTCTCTCAAACAATACATTAACCAAACAAACTAGCTCTGAAATTGATCTTGACCTCTGCATCACAAACAACTTTAGGTCACACTAATCCATAAAAATGCCTATTCAAAACAGGAGTTCACGTAACAAAGAGGCCAAAGGAAAAGGAATACCCTTTTCATACAATGATAATCCATTTTATGAAGAGGACCCTCTGACTGATAAACCTTCATCATCAGGAGTATCGGTTTTTGATGAACTTGAATCTCCCACTATATATGAGACATAATACAATGACAAAGACAACCTTAATGTTCATGAAACCGATAATGATTCATCATCAAGTGAGGCTGAAAAAGACACTGAACCTCCAAAAAAAGATATTCTTAACTGTCAAAAGGACAAAGACTTTATAAAAATGATGAAAGCTATCCTGGCTCGAGAGAAGGAACACTATTTATTAGAACCAGCAAAACAAGGTGCCAAACTTCCTACTAGATATGATGTTTAGACACTCATTAATAAAAAGGAAGAATCATCTATACTCATGGTACACAAACAATTACAAGCCTTGCGGATGGAGATCACAGAACTGAAGAATAAGGATAAGTCCCAAAAACAATATTCTCTGTAAACAATATGTCCCTTTCCATTTGACAAAAATCTATACATGCCTCCATTTCCTTCACGAGTTGAGATCCCAAAACTTGACAAATATGATGGTACCTCGGATCCTCAAGATCATGTCAGGGAATTTTGTGTTGCCTGTATGGAGTTCATACATGATCAAATGTACTTCATGCGCCTTTTCCCAAGGAGTTTAGGGGGTCAAGCAATGGAATGGTTCTCAAGTCTACCCAAAGGAATAAAAATGTTTGGAGAACTAATCCAACTATTTTTACAACAATACTCATACAACATTTGACATCCTGTGACTATGATCGAGCTTTGCAATACTAAATAGAAAATAGGGGAGCCTCTTCTTACTTTCCTCCAACGCTGGAGATAGATGTTCTCTAGGTATTCTCGACCTATCCCAGACTCTAAGAAAATAGATATATTTGTTAATAACTTGGTCCCCAAATTGAATTATAGTATACAAATTCAAGTACACCCATCATTTAACAAAATGGTAGATAATGCCATTCGAATGGAAGATGTGCTCATAAAGAAGGGAGATATCTCAACTTGGAAAGAAACACAGCCAGGATCTACCTCTAAAGAGAAGAACAAGTATTGGAAATTTGGCAAAGACAATAACAAGAATATTGTTAATGATGGAGTAGTAGCCACTATTAAAACTAACTCAAAGCCCACAATATTCAACTTGGCTAGTGGTACACAAGCACTTAAAGCTGCTGAGGCTGTAGCAGAAAATCCACCAAAGAAAACAAAAGAATGGTTCAAATAAAAGCCTTGGCTTTCCAAACCTAAGCGTGATTTTACTCCTCTCAAAGAATCATATGAATCCACTTTCAAAACTCTATTGGCAAACAACTTGATAACGCTACCAGATAACTCTAGTCCATATGACCCAGAAGTCAAACCAAGATGGTGGAGAGAAAATGAATGTTGTGACTTTCATTAGAATAAAGGTCATAACATAAACAATTGCATGAAGCTAAAACATGAGATTCAAGATCTCATAGATGGTGGTAAAGTTTTTGTTGGGAATCATCTGACCAATGCTGATCATAAAGCATTTAAAAACCCTTTACCTATTTATGAACAAGGTGATTCCTCAAAGACCAAAGGAGGTGCCAAAGTAAATTATACTTATACCAGCAATGCCAATGTCATTAACATGATTGAGCCTTCCCAATCAGAATATTGCAATGTGATTATAGTCCAAGATGAACCGAATGAATCATGATATGCAAGAGCTCTGACCCGTTCTCAAAATAAAGTCACTCTCCAAGGAGCTAGTTCCTCCAACTCGGCTCAAGCAACATCAGACCCACCAACCCAATCAAACAAACAAAAAGAATCAACCTTGGATAAATTTAAAAGGCTAACTTCAACATCATCCTCTGGATATAGCGTTGTTGAGCAATTAAAAAGGACAAATGCTCAAATCTCAATTTTTGAATTGCTAAACTCTTGTTTGCTCATAAAGAGATCCTAGACAAAGCATTGCTCACCACTAATGTTCCCAAGGATTTAGACATTGATCGGTTTCAGTCTATGGTGGGTCATCTGACTTCACCTCACTATCTGACCTTCTCTGAAGAAGATGACAACTCGCTAAATCATCCACATAACCAACCATTGCATATTGAATCCATGATCCATAAACACAAGGTCAAACATGTTTTTATAGATGGAGGCACGGGGTTGAATATCCATACTTACAGTCTGCTTACACAACTAGGATTATCTGAAAATGTCATTGATCTTGGAAAGAGAATAACCATAAAAGCCTATGATGAAGAAGAAAGGACCTCTAAAGGTCTGGTATCATTACCTATCAGAGTGAGACCTATAGAAAGAGATGTCCTTTTTTAGGTACTTGATATTCCTTTGTCATACAATATCTTACTGGGCAAGTCGTGGATTCATGAAATGAAGGACCATCAATGCTTAAAGTTTTCTTATAATGGAACATAAGTCAATATTCTTGCTAATACGAATGTCATCTATAATGCATTGACAAAAGGTGTAGATACTTTTGTGCCTCATAATAGGGCAGCCTCTACAAATGAAGATCCAGAAACACTGATGAAAGATTTGGAAAAGAAATTGAAAATTACAAATACCGACATGGATGGCTATAAGATAGAACATGTACTTTTATTAGTCTCTCTCCCTCCATCACCAAAATAGTTGGGTAAACCATCAGAGCCTATGAGAATGCATACTTCAACTCTGAATATCATATATGATGGTCTTTTTGTACAATCTTCTACTTCCTTGGTAGATGAAATAGAAGAGGATACTATTCTTAACTGGCTCTTTAAGGAAGATAGTCAAAACGAGGAGGTACGACATTATGAGATTTCCTCAAACCAATATGGTCCTGGCTACAAGATGATTCAACACATGGGATATTTAGGTACTGATCCCCTGGGTAAACATCAAGAAGGTATTACTGAACCAATTCAGCTACAAACAAAATCCACAAATGATAAGGCTGGACTGGGGTACAATCCGAAAAAGACATCAGATCACAAACATGTTTCTAAGTCTAAGTGGCAGGAAATGATATCACCTTCAACATTACAAGAAGCAGACGCTCAACAAATAAAACTAGAGTGTAGAAAAGAGAAAGAGGAATCAATAGTCAAGAAAGAAGAAATAGTTAGTGCTCAAACTTTGATGGTGTCAACTACAATAATACAAGAATTTGAGGTCTTAGAGCATATAAGAGATGAAGTAGTAAGAATCATAGAATTGTTTGCACCACTAAAAGTTCCAGTCACATACACTAGTAGGCAGCAACTAGATGATTCAAAGAATAACTCAAATGAGTATGAATGGGGTCTAGATCACCTCTCAGATACATCCACTACAGAAACTCTAGAAGAGTCTAGCGGTGTCATAGATGATACTCAAGAGCTGCTGCACATAAAACTAGAGAAGGAAATATAGGAAATTAGACAAAAGAGACAAGAAAACTATGAACAAGAACTAAAAGAAGGAAGAATACCAGAAAATTTCTTATCTATGTGCCCCTATGCTAAAACAGAACAAATCAAGTCTAGCACTACACAAGAAGAGTTAGAAGCTATAGAACAAGAACCAGTTATCAGTCCAGAAGAAGTTGAATGGAGTAGACAACAACGAATCACAAAAACATCAAGATCATGTCAATAGGTATGTCAGATACAAATGACAAATGAGCCACAACATGAAGGAACTTGTAGCATTAAAGATGTTGGTGTTGATACCATACATATGCTCACTAAATCACTTGAAGAAGATTCAGGAACTTTATCTGATGACTCTGACAATAGTCCTATTTAGGACAATATCTACTCAACATCAAAATTTGAATCATCTAATGTAAACAATGAAAATTTGTTTACTGATCTTATCACTGTCAAATAATGATATAAAGTCCAGTCTGGCGTAGGGAACGGCGTTACAAGTATATCTATTGGATTAGATCAACTAAATATTAACATGAACTTTAATAATCATATTTTGACTCTTCTTTGTCTCGAGACACTTACGCAAGGTATCCTTTTGGAACTCAACTTTTCGATCTGCAATTGTGATGACAATACCGTGAATGCTCTCGAACCTATCCAATATTTATCCTTACTACATCAGAACTAATTGACTATACTTTATAGAACCAACCCATGAATATACCTACTTTTTCCAATGTATATACGTTAGCCTATTATCTCAATGTAGTTGAACCCATGTACTCTTCCACTAATGAACAGAGTGAAAACATGACTAAAGCGGATATCAAGTATCTTAGTCGCAAAAACAAGAAAAATAAAAATAAAAGATCTGATGGCGAAAACAACATTGTGGCAGTGTCAGAATATAAAAAAGAGAAAATAAAGGATGTACCTAAAGGTGAAAACCTCTTTGAGGCACCTGAAGGTGCGATACTTGATGTACTGCCAAGTCATTTCTAGGAAAGGTCTTCCATATTGATTGAGCCAACTCAGCCAGTGAACACCGGGAGTCAAGAGACACCACACATCATTCATGTATCTCAATCACTATCAGCAGAAGAAATTAAAGATTTCACTCAACTGTTCTCAAAAAAGAAAATAAACTTTGCATGGACATACTCTGATATGCCAGGCCTAGATCCTGATCTCATCATGCACCATCTTTCTATCACACCAGGAGTTAAACTAGTCAAACAAAAACTCCATAAGATGCACCCACATGTGGCACTACTAGTCAAGGCTGAGATAGAAAAACTATTAAAAGATGGATTCATTAGAGATGATAGTTCTAATAATTAATGTTAAGTACATATTCCAAGCTAATAAGATGAGAGGGGGGTGAATCATACAAACTTAATCTTCCATAAAAACAACAGATTCAACCTCGGTAACATATACTTCAGTAATATAACCAAAACTGTTAAACATGCAAACTCATAAGCATATAAACATCATAACACTCATAACACTAGATTTAACGTGGAAACCCAAATAGGGAAAAACCACTGTGGGATTTCAGACCCACTAAGAAATATACTCTTCTAGAGTATGCTCGGTTAAAAGCAAATCCTATTAAAGATTACAAACACATTGCTAGATGTGACTCGGTTAAGGGATTTCCCTCAGATCTATTAGGATCTTCACCTTGTTAGAAGTGACCTTGTTAAAGGATTTCAAACACTTAATCAGAATGTCACCTTGCTAGAGGGTTTTACAAATAAGACTGTTAAGTCCACTTAGTTAAGACATTTTTTGTCACTTTACAAAATAACAGTAATAAAAATCTATCTGCAACTTCACATCTAAAATGCTAAAGCAGATTCTTATTTGCTCAATACAATAGGACTTGTCTTGTCCATCCGCTAGGCTCTTTACTCAGTTATTCAAACAGGTCTTCAAGTTTCTGTGCTCGATAATCAGTATGTAGCATCCCTATGCATACACTTGTCCGCATACATTGTTTATCAACATTTCCTTATTTATAAACAATTTTCCAACTGCTTAATCTCCTTGATCACATTTCCCATGATCAATCATAGCCATTAGATCTTCAAACTTGACCAGGTTCAATGTATCCTTCGATCTGAAAATGTTGTACCCCACCTTGGAACTTGTATACATTTCTTGGAACTTGTGCTAGGGTATTGCGGTTCAATCTGAGTTATAGATCTTCCTGTCGATTTTCCTTTGCCATAGATTCTTTAACAAACTTCATGCACGACATACCAATCATTTAATCAATTCCAGCTCATCAGCTTCCTTCATTAAATAATGCTTTTATTCATTCAATGCATTCTGTTATTACTCAGTTGCAACTCGGTAAATACTAAACTTCACTCGGTAGACATTCTGCCTTCATTAACCGATAGCGATAACCTTAGGGTTTACCGACTATGTTCCTTAGGGTTTACCGACTAGATTCTTTGCTCGGTAACAGTATAGTATTAACCTTACAATCAACAACATATGTAGGATATCAAAACAATCTAAACATCATGATCTCATCATTGTCCAACTCGATAATAGTTGCCCATTGAATAACTTATTTCTCCCCTTATTCATCACATTCTGTGTCTTTTACCGACATCTTTATACTCATCAAATCATACTTCTTAAGATATGGCAACATCATACTGAATTAGAAAATCAATTTCTTGACATCAATGATAAAATAATAATATTAAGACAGTAAACATCCTTAATCAATTATATCCATATTCATCAACAACCTTCTCAATATCCTTATTGAAATGCCAACAATCTCCCCCTTTGGCATTGATGGCAAAACCAATTGATTTGACCTAATTGATTTTGATTGCTATGAGATTCTAAAATGCTCTCCCCGTATCATCAATCTTCTCCCCCATACATTAGTCTTCTCCCCTTTTCTTCAGTCTTCTCCCCCTTTGACAACAATGCCAAAAATTAAAGAACTAAAACATAATTTCTTCCTGTATGAAGTGATTTCCTATTGTTACGTGTCAACTTAGTCTCGGTCAGAGCATTTTGTTTTCAATTCCTATTATTGTTTACTGCACACCTTTAGAGAACATCCTAAAGTGTGTAAATAAGTATCAACTCCTAAAAGATATTCTGTAGAGTCATAGAATAGATGCTTTCATTGAACTCGGTCAATGAATGGAAGATAGGGGTAGGACCCCTAACTTAATTCTGAGATACTCAAAAGTGTCGCTTGGTAGTGGCTTGGTGAAGATATCTGCTATTTGTTCCTTTGTGCAAACATAATCCAACACCACTTTCTTCTCTTGAGCTTCTTCTCTAAGATAATGATATTTGATAGAGATGTGCTTTGTCTTAGACTGCATAACGGGATTCTTTGAAATGTTAATGGCACTAGTATTGTCACAGAATATAGTTACTGGCTCGGTAACTTTCTCATTTTTACCTTCCAACAGTTGTTTGATCCATGCTATGTTGGTACAATTCAATGCTGCAACAACATATTCAACTTCTGTTGTTGACTGTGAAACACATCCTTGTTTCTTGCTAAGCCAACTCACTAGTCTTTCTCCTAAAAAGAAATCTCCTCCACTTGTGCTTTTTTTGTCATCAATGTTGCCTACCCAATCAACATCAATATAAACTTTTAAATCAAAGTCATTTCCTTTCTGATATACTAAGCCATAATCCTCAGTGCCTTTCAAGTATTTGAAAATTCTCTTGATTGTTGTCATGTGTGTTTCCTTGGGATCTACAGACAATCTTGCAACTATACCTATAGCATGTGCTATGTCTTGTCTGTTGTGAACAACATATTGTAGCTTTCCAATCATGGTCGGTAAAGTGTCTCATCAACAGATGTAGATTCATCATTCTTTGATAGTTTTCAGTTGGTAGTCATAGGAGTACTTACTGGTTTTGAATCCTCCATTCCAAATTTCTTCAAAATTTCCTTTATGTACTTGGATTGAGTAATGAAAATATTATCTTTCATTTTCAGTATTTGTAAACCTATAAAATACTTTATCTCGCCAATTAATGACATCTCAAATTATTTGCTCATTTCATTTCAAAAGTTCTTGCATAGAGAGTCATTTCCACAAAAGATAATATCATCAACAAATATGGCTAAGATCAATATTCCATTTTCATCATTCTTCATGTAAATATTGTTGTTTTCACTTGTTCTTATAAAACCAATCCTGATTACATAAGAGTGTAATCTTTCATAGCATGCTCTAGGTGCTTGTTTCAGACCATATAAAGCTTTGTTCAATTTACATACCTGATCTTTATTCTTGTCTTCAACAAATCCTTCAGGTTGTTCAATAAAAACTTCTTCTTCTAATATACCATTCAGAAGTGCAGATTTGACATCCATTTGATATACCTTGAAATTCTTGTAAGCAGCATATGCCAACAATGTTCTTACTCCTTCAAGTCTTGCTACAGGTGAAAAAGTCTCACCATAATCAATTCCTTCTTCTTGGGCATAACCTTTGCAAACTAGTCTTGCTTTGTTTCGAATGACCTCACCTTTTTCATTCAGCTTGTTTTTGAAAATCCACTTGGTACTGATTACATTTTTGTCCTTCTATCTTGGGACCAGTGTCCATGTGTCATTCTTCTTGATTTGATCAATCTCTTCTATCATAGAATTTATCCAATCTTCACTGTTAAATGCCTCTTTCACTATCCTCGGTTCAAATTCAGATATCAAACTTGTGTTCTGTCTCAGTTTGTTCCTTGTCATCACTGGATCATCCTTATCTCCTATAATCTGACTTGATGCATGATGTCTTCTGACATACTTGGCTACTATAGGCTCAGGAAGCTCTGTATGATCTTCTTCATCACTCAGTAACTAGACATTATCTTAATTTCCTTCTGCAGTTTTCTCAGTAGGACTTGTCAGTTGAACATAGACAAATTCATCATAATCTGTTGGTTCTTTGGAGTTTCCTTCATCATTTCTTTCTATAAATTCATCAATTTTCACATTTGTACTTTCTATTATTTTGTTAGATGATTTGATTAGACATGTAAATGCTTTACTTCTAGAAGAATAACCAAGAAATGTTCCTTCTTCACTTTTCTGATCAAACTTACCATTTCTATCGTCTTTGTGTACATAACATCTACTTCCAAAGATTTTAAAATAACTTGCGTTAGGTTTCTTGTCATACCAGATCTCATATGGTGTCTTCAAAGTTCCTTTCTTTAGTTGTACTTGGTTCAAGGTGTAAACTGTTGTGCTTATTGCTTCTCTCCAAAATGTTTGTGGCACTTTCTTTTCAATCATCAGGGTTCTCACACAATCCACAATAGATCTGTTTCTTCTCTCAGCTATTCCATTTTGTTGTGGATTTCTTGGTGCAGAGACTTGTTTTTTTATACCATGATCATTGCAAAATAAGTTGAACTCATCAAATGTGAACTCTCCTCCTCTATTTGATCTAAGACATTTCAGTTGTCTTCCTATTTCATTTTCTACTCTTGCCTTGTACCATTTAAACATTTGAAAAGCTTCTGATTTTTCTTTTAAAAACATAACTGACATCATCCTTGAGTAATTATCCACAAGTAATATGAAATATTTATCACCATAATAACTTTGAACTTTCATAGGACCACAAAGATCGGTGTGCACAAGATCTAAAATTCCCTTAGCAGTGTACGAATTACTTGTAAAGCTTGATCTTGTCATTTTACCCATTTGTCATCCTGGGAACATAGCATTCATAGGTTTTTCAAGACTCGGTAGACCTCTTACTTGGTGCTTCTTGCTTATTTTGATCAGATTATCAAAATTTAAATGACA
The DNA here is from genome assembly GCF_030272615.1 of Cryptomeria japonica. NCBI lineage: Eukaryota > Viridiplantae > Streptophyta > Pinopsida > Cupressales > Cupressaceae > Cryptomeria > Cryptomeria japonica. The sequence continues at coordinate 690,498,168 of NC_081412.1, forward strand.
AAACCTTTTATGCCACAAGCAGGTATCATCTATATTTGCATACAGACACTTGTTCTGAGTTGAGTTAAGGTGAAATGTGTTACCTTTTGCTTGTGTCCCAGTAGCAGCTAACTTTCCATGCTTGTCATGAGCTTTGACAATTCCTTTATGAAATTCTATTCGGTATCCTGTATTGTTTAGCTGTGCTACACTCAACAAATTGTATTTCAAACCTTCAACCCAATAAACATCATTACATTTAGCATTGTCAAGAAGTGTTATAGATCCTTTACCTTTTACCAGACATGGTGCATCATTACCAAATCTTACATTGCCTCCACCATAATCTTCTAACATAACAAACTTGTGTTTATCACCCGTCATGTGATGTGAGCATCCACTATCTATGATCTAAGAATCATTAGTATTTATGTGAGATATTAGGGCTTTTTCTTCATACCTTTCTTCATTTGATCCATCTTTGATGGCCACATAAACTACTTCCTCTGTATCAGTTTCATCTGATTTATCATCATTGGATTCCTCATCGGCTATTAAGCATACTTTCTATCTCTTCTTCTGAAGTCTCGGTGTCCTCTGTAATGATTATCTTTCTATCTGTCATCTCGGTAATCTCTCTTTTCAGTAGAATCTTTGTTACGACAGTTAGAAGCCATATGTCCTATCTTATCACAATTGAAACATTTCAAAGGTAGTTTTCCTTTATACTTACCTTTGCCTCTCAGTAACCTTCTGGCTAATAGTGCTTCAAGCTCTTCTTGCTTTCTGATTTTCTCATACAGTTTGTGTACTTCCTCCATGTTCTTGTGAAATATTTCACTTGCTCCACTATGATCCCATTTATTGTAATTACTCATTCTATCATTGTAATCATAAGATTCACCAATATGAAAAGAACTAAATCCAGATTCAACTTTATTTACCGAAGACCCACTGTTATCAAAGTTACTTAACTCAAATGCATGTATCTTACCAATAGTAGCATCTAAAGAAACTAGCATATTGGGTACAAACCTTAATTCATTGATTGCAGAGACTCGGATTGCATAAGCTGGTAGAAGGGTTCTTAACAACTTACTTGTTATATCCTTTTCTTCAATAGTTCCACCTGCTCCTTTGATTTGATTGACAATCTCCTTTAGTTTTGTACTATACTAGGTTATGTTCTCACCTTCATTCATCCTCATAGATTCAAGTTGTCCTCTTAGACTGTCCACCTTTTCTCTTTGAACATGTTCATCTCCACCATACACAGATATGAGCTTGTCCCACATTGCCTTTGCATCATTGCAGCCTTCTAGATCATTAAACTCTGAGTCAGTCAATGTAGATGTTATTTCAATCATTGCTTGGATATGTTCTTGCTTTGCCTTTATCTATTCCATTGTCAATAGATAGGTTCTCGGTGTAATGAAATTATTCTCTAGATAATATACAACATATTCTCCAACTCCTGATAGGTGCAACTTCATCCTTTTCTGCCATGTAGAGAAACTTGACTTGTTCAGCTTTGGTGCATCCCTCTTATACATCTATGGATCTTTGCCTCAAGTACCTTTAAACTTTTCTTTCAGAGTCCAAAGGTCTAATACCAATTGATAGTTCTGATACTTAATGTTAAGTACAGATGCCAAGCTAATAAGATGAGAGGGGGGGGTCAATCATACAAACTTAATCTTCCATAAAAACAATAGATTCAACCTTGGTAAAATATACTTCAGCAATATAACCAAAACTGCTAAACATGCAAACTCATAAGCGTATAAACATCATAACACTCATAACACCAGATTTAACGTGGAATCCCAAATAGAGAAAAACAACTATTGGATTTTGGACCCACTAAGAAATATACTCTTCTAGAGTATGCTCGGTTAAAAGCAAATCCTGTTAAAGATTACAAACACATTGCTAGATGTGACCCAGTTAAGGGATTTCCCCCAGATTTGTTAGGATCTTCACCTTGTTAGAAGTGACCTTGTTAAAGGATTTCAAACACTCAATCAGAATGTCACCTTGCTAGAGGGTTTTACAAATAAGACTATTAAGTCCACTCAGTTAAGAGATTTTCTGTCACTTTACAAAATAACAGTAATAAAAATCTATCTGCAACTTCACATCTAAAATTCTAAAGCAGATTCTTATTTTCTCAATACAATAGGAATTGTCTTGTCCATCTGCTGGGCTCTTTATTCTGTTACACAAACAAGTCTTCAAGCTTTTGTGCTCAGTAATCACTATGTAGCATCCCTGTGCATACACTTGCCCACATACATTGTTTATCATCAGTTCCTTATTTATAAACAATTCGCCAACCGCTTAATCTCCTTGATCACATTTCCCATGATCAATCATAGTCATCAAATCTTCAAACTTGACTAGGTTTAATGTATCCTTCGATCTGAAAATGTTTTACCCCACCTTGGAACTTGCATACATTTCTTGGAACTTGTGCTAGGGTATTGCAGTTCAATGTGAGTTGTAGATCTTCCTACCAATTTTGCTTTGCCATAGATTCTTTAACAAACTTCATGCATGACATACCAATCATTTAATCAATTCCAGCTCATCAGCTTCCTTCATTAAATAATGCTTTTATTCATTCAATGCATTCTGTTATTACTTGATTGCAACTCAATAAATATTAAACTTCACTCAGTAGATATTCTGCTTTCATTAACCGATAGCGATAACCTTAGGGTTTACCGACTAGATTCTTTGCTTAGTAACATAGTATAGTATTAACCTTACAATCAACAACATATGTAGGATATCAAAACAATCTAAACATCATGATCTCATCATTGTCTAACTTGGTAATAGTTGCCCATTGAATAACTTATTCCTCCCCTTATTCATCACATTCTTTCTGTGTCTTTTACCGACATCTTTATACTCATCAAATCATAGTTCTTAAGATATGGCAATATCATACTGAATTAGAAAATCAATTTCTTGACATCAATGACAAAATAATAATATTAAGACAGTAAACATCCTTAATCAGTTATATCCATATTCATCAACAACCTTCTCAATATCCTTATTGAAATGCCAACAATCTCCCTTATCTGTTATAATGCCAACAATCTCGCTTGTCTATTATAATGCCAACAAGATCTATAGATTATACTGAAAGGATTTCAAGCATAGTACCTATGTCAAAGGAAGACAAATCTATCAGAGTTTGCACCGACTTCAAAGATCTTAACAAAGCTTGTCTAAAGGATGACTTTCCATTACCAAATATTGATATGATAATTGACTTGACTATTGGATATGAGATGTACTCACTAATGGATAGATTCTCCAACTATAATCAGATCAAAATAGCTCCTAGAGATCAAGAAAAGGCATCTTTCACCTGTGCATGGGGAACATTTTGCTAGAACATCATGCCATTTGGGCTGAAGAACACAGGAGCAACTTATCAAAGAGCAGTAACTACTATATTTCATGATATGAGGCATAAGAATATGGAGGATTATGTTGATGACACCTTAGTGAAGACTATGAAGAGATCCACGCATATTCATAAGCTAGGTCCTATACTAGACAGAATGGAAAAGATTAAACTCTGGTTAAATCCAAAGAAGTGTGCATTTGGAGTAACATCTGGTAAACTAATTGGCTACATCATTTCAAAGAAGGGAATTGAGGTTGATCCTGAGAAGGTCCAAGCCATAATGGAAATTCCACCTCCGAAGAACATCAGTCAAATGAGAAGTCTACAGGGACATCTCCAATCCATCAGACGCTTCATTTCTCAGCTAGCAGACAAAGCTCAACCTTTCACAAAAGTATTGAGGAAAGGAATAATATACAATTGGGATCAAGAATGTGAACAACACCTTTAGAAGATAAAAGAGTACCTTTCTAATCCACCAATATTGATGTCGCCCATTCAGGGTAAACCATTCATCTTATACATATTAGCAACTGATTCATCACTGGGGGCACTTTTGGCACAACAGGATGACAATAAAAAGGAGTAAGCCATTTATTACATCAACAGAACATTGGTGTCTTATGAAATGAACTACACTATAATAGAAAAAGCATGCTTGGCATTAGTCTTTGCATCACAAAAATTGAGACAGTACATGTTAGCACATTCAATCAAGCTGGTTGCTAAAATTGATCCGCTCAAGTATCTACTCAACAAAGGAACACTAAAAGGAAGATTGGCAAAATGGGTCATGATCCTTACAGAGTTTGACATTGAATATGTGGAACACAAAGCCATAAAAGGACAGGTAATTGTTGATCAACTTGCTGAAGCTCCACTTGAGGACACTCAACCACTGCATATAGAGTTTCCAGATGAATCAATAATGCATCTTACTCAACAACCTTGGAAGATATTCTTCGATGGGTCTTTTACTCAAAATGGTTCCAGTGCTGGAATACTATTTATCACTCCTCAGAAGTATTCAATCCCAAAGTCTTATAAGATTCTATTCCCTTGCACAAACAACATTGCAGAATATGAAGCTTTGGTAAATGGGATAAAGCTAGCTATTGAATGGAAGGTTGCATAATTACACATCTATGGAGATTCTCAACTGATCATAAATAAAATCAATGATACATATCAGACTCGAGATGAGAAGCTGATGCCTTATAAGAGAATGGTTGATGATCTTAAGAAGTATTTTGCTTTTGTATCATTCCAACAAATTCCTAGATCCACAAACAGAGCAGCAGATATTATGGCCACCTTGGCATCTATACCTAAGTTACAAGAGTCCAATTTTCGCTTTGAATTCCTGGTGGAAGAGTTACACTACCCGGCCTATGATTCTCCTAAGACCCAAATAGTCTTTGCTATTATTGGACATGATTTATCCTAATACAACCACATCTACTCTTATCTACGAGACCAAATTATCCTTGAAAATCTTACCCGTAATGCGAAAAGAAACCTAACTGGAAATGCTTCACGGTATGTTATCATTGCTAAGGATCTATTTAGACAAGGTTTGGATGGTACATTGCTTAGGTGTCTAGAAACTAAAGAATATAAACATGCGTTATCAAAAGTTCATGAAGGTATTTGTGGATCTCATTCAAATGGTCTTACTTTAGCTTAGAAACTACTACGGACTTGCTACTACTGGCCAGACATGGAGAAAGATGCTATTAAATTTTCTAAGACCTATGAAAAATGTCAGCTACACAGAAATCTCATACATGCTCCAGCAAGGGATCTTATACCCTTCACTACACATCGACCTTTTCAGTAATGGGCCTTTGATCTCATTGGTCAGATATATCCTGCTTCATCTAATAGACATAAATTCATCATAACTACCACTAAGTATTTCACTAACTGGGTAGAAGCAGTTTCGCTCATCAAAGCAACTAGTAAATAAGTAGCTCTCTTCATCTTAAATTATATCATCTGCAGGTATGGGATACCTTCATCCATCGTGACTGATAATGGAGGATAGTTCAAGAATAAAGATCTGGACGAGCTCTATGAGAAATTCAAAATAAAATAACACTGGTCATCAGTATATTACCCTCAAGGTAAGGGACAAGCTGAGGCATCTAACAAAAACCTATTGACTATCTTGCACAGAACAGTGAACAAATCTAGGAAGGATTGGCATCTGGAGCTCAGTCCTGCACTATGGGCTTACAAAACAAGTATCAAAACAACTACTAGGGCTACACCTTTCTCTTTGGTATATGAGTCCAGGGCAGTATTACCTATTGAAGTAGAAATACCATCTCTAAGAGTTTCCTTGCAAGGTCTTGTTACTGATGAAGATCATAGAATATCTAGATTGCAAGAACTCAAATTGCTAGATGAGCATCACCAAGTGGCATTTGATCATCTCAAAGTGTATCAAAAGAGAATGTCCAAAGGATATAACAAGAAGGTTAGACAAAGAGAATTTCAAGTTGGTAACCTAGTTCTGAGAGAAAATCCTAAAAATCAACAGCTTCGAGACAACAAAGGGAAGTTTGAACCCAATTGGCTGGGTCCCTATATCGTTACTGTAGTATTCAGCTCTGGTGCCTATCAACTCTCAAATTTGGAAGGAGAACAGCTCCGTGAACCAATTAACACCATCCACTTGAAGAAATTCTTCGCTTAGCATTCTCTGCTCTAGCAACATGTATAGCGGAAAACGTATTGAAATTTTTTTTTTTTAAATAAAAAAAATCATAAAGTAAAAAAATAAAAATATAAAAAAATAAATAAATAAAAGAATAAAAAGAGAAAAAAAATATAAAGAGAGAAAATGCCCTGGGTGAAAACCTGGTAAACAAGCACCTTGGTAAAAAAAAATGAATCTCTGCCAAGCAGGTGAAAACCTGGTAAACATGCGCCTCTTGTACTTGAGCGCTCCATCTATCAATGCAACGGTGGCATTTATGCTTTCATGCATCTTTGCTTTCGCTTGTACATATATTTCAGTCACTTTTGTGACATCCTGGTTCGTTGGAACCCTCATGGCTTGAAACTGATCAACGTCCTAGTCTTAGGATGATTGACTGAGCATATTACATATCCTAAGAAATGTCAACCAAGTCATCTTTTCGTCAGTGAATCGTGGTCGTACACTCTAATTCAGTCACCTGTCTCCTAACTACCAAAGAGTTTTATCACAGAGTACACAAGCAAAACAACATAACAGAAAACAATCACTAAACAGTTTGAGCTATGAATGAAAATTTTCTTTGTGTGTTGTCTTTTATATTGGTTTTTTATTATTATCCCTCTGAGTAACTTGAGGAATTCTATTGTGGCTAAGAGGAGAAAAGATTGGGTGCATAATATTTTCTTTGTTTTCTACTTGTAGGAATGATCCCAATGATCTAGAAACATCTAAATTAGTTGGGTGTCTGTGATAAGAGCCTTCACATCAAGGTGAAATCACCTCACATACCTCGACTCCGCTTATTTGTATGCTATAGGGAGGTCCACATCATTTCTTTGTTTGTTTTGAGGGAATTTCTTTATGATGCAATTCGGGTCCCTGCGAAATCTGTCCAAGGATATGAATGAAGAAAAAGGATCATTGCGAACAAGATAATTAATATTGCACATTGAAAAAGAAAGAAACTCTAACCTACCTGTTGTGTTCGTTATGCTCGGTGATGAATCTTAAGCATGTTAAATCCAGTGGCTAGGTTTAGGTTGCATTTTGCATATCATTCTGCATTTTTTGTGAATTTAGAGTGATTTTGGTATGGTAATAATCTCTTTATCTTTTGAATGAGAGCTGAAAGCATCATCTTTTCTCACACTAAGTGGTCTATTTTTCATCATTTTTTTTCGATTGAGTACTTGTGTTTTTGAGATGTTTAGCTGCATACATAAACATTTTATATATATTCATACAATTCATTATTCACTCATTTGCTTTCATCTTATTGCATAGAAAATAAAAATTTGCATTTCGTATTACTCATTACACATTCATCTATTTGCATATGAAAAGAAACAAAAATAGACATCCATAATCATTTGCATTACATACTGACAAGAAATAAATACATGTAGAATAAAGCATATAAAAGACATCTCATAAACAAATCAACACAAGTACGATGAAGTCAAATCCGATCTTATATATATATATATATATATATATATATGTTGTATAAAGTCTAAGAGTACAAAATGATGTTAAATGACATATACAAACTCCCATTAGAGCAAGAATCGTACAGGCTACAAAAAATGGGTGTGTCTGCCAAAAATATCCGAGCTACAAAAAGAATATCTAGCTCTCGGCCTCTCCCTCATCGCCTGGTGGAGGAGGTGGGGCCTGCTGACCGGGATCCTGATGAGGTGCCTGATCTCCCTCAGACCGTGCCATATACTACAAGTAGGGGATAACCTATTGCGCAACTAGAACTATGATGCTATATGCTACAACATAGTAGGCTGCCCTACTCGTCTGGTGAAGGACCTCCTGTCATAAGGCCTCTATCTCTGCTCTCGTCTTTTCTCTCATCTCTAAGATCTAATGATCATGATCAACCCTATGATCTGCAAGTTGTCGGTCTTGCTCTGCTAGCTGAGTTTGAGCCACTATCAACTGTGAGTGCATCTCTTCAAGACGTGCTCTCATCGACCATCCCATGTCAGTCCCCTACTCTCTCGCAAGCTCTCCATGCCCATCTCCACCTCCAACTCCACCCTGCTCCTCACACCACTATCGGACCTATCTCGGAGCTGCTTGCTCCTCCTCAGCTCCACCCAATCTCACTCCTATCCTCCCAAGGGATCCGCCCTCACCCCTCTATTGTCCAACCCTAGTTGGAACCCTGCTGCTTCTAGCACCAGGATCGCCACCTGCCTGCATCTAAGCCTCGGATCTCTATCCTCATTTCTATCTATGTCCCTGGCCCTGTCTCGGTGTAGGGGAATCATCCTCAACATCCTCTATATGAGGAGCTTGCTCAACTAGATCTATGAATCTAGGGAATGGATGCTGATGGAACCAATCCCTGAATTGGGGCAATACCCCCGCATCCGCAACATCATCTAGGTAGTCCCATCTCAATCATTTTAGACTAGTCAGCTCCTGCATACTCAAGCCACAGGATAACCTCGATGACCATCCTCGCCTCTCCTCATCAACATATCGGGCATACGCTGTGAACTCCCGTGACACCCCCTGAGGCCTGCCATATTGCCTCATCATCTGTGATACTACAAATAGCTCCACTATAGTTTGTGATCTATTGATAAGTGGGTGCATAACAAAAATATCCTGGCGTACCAATCGCCAGTCATCCCATGGCTCTAGGTCCCTGTACAACCTCCATACCACGACTTTCAAGTCATCAAGCTACCACCGCCAAAAATTGGTCTAGCCCAGCTGGGGTTGTGTAACATAGCCTACATACCTATATATAATCAGCTGCCCAAGCTCTCTACTTGATAGTTCTGATACTTAAAGATAAGTACAGATGCCAAGCTAATATGATGAGAGGGGGGTGGTGAATCATACAAACTTAATCTTCCATAAAAACATCAAATTCAACCTCAATAACATATATTTCAGTAATATAACCAAAATTGCTAAACATGCAAACTCAAAAGCATATAAACATCATAACACTCATAACACCAGATTTAACGTGGAAACCCAAATAGGGAAAAACCACTATTGGATTTTGGACCCACTAAGAAATATACTCTTCTAGACTATACTTGGTTAAAAGCAAATCCTGTTAAAGATTACAAACACATTGCTAGATGTGACCCGGTTAAGGGATTTCCCTCAGATCTCTTAGGATCTTCACCTTGTTAGAAGTGACCTTGTTAAAGGATTTCAAACACTTAATCAGAATGTCACCTTGCTAGAGGGTTTTACAAATAAGACTATTAATTCCACTTGGTTAAGAGATTTTCTCTCACTTCACAAAATAACAGTAATTAAAAATCTATCTGCAACTTCACATCTAAAATGCTAAAGCAGATTCTTATTTGCTCAATACAATATAGACATAGAACTAATCTTGTCCATCTACTAGGCTCTATACTCTATTATTCAAAACAGATCTTCAAGCTTCTGTGCTTGGTAATTACTATGTAGCATCCCTGTGCATACACTTGCCCGCATACATTGTTTATCAACAATTCCCTATTTATAAACAATTCACCAACCGCTTAATCTCCTTGATCACATTTCCCATGATAAATAATAGCCATCATATCTTCAAACTTTGACCAGGTTCAACGTATCCTTCGATTTGAAAATGTTTTACCCTGCCTCGTAACTTGGATAGATTTCCTGGAACTTGTGCTAGGGTATTGTGGTTCAATTTGAGCTGTAGATCTTCCTGCCGATTTTCCTTTGCCATAAATTCTTTAACAAACTTCATTCATGGCATACCAATCATTTAATCATAGCCAGCTCATCAGCTTCCTTCATTAAATAATGCATGTAATCATTTAATGTATTCTATTATTACTTGGTTGGAACTCGATAAATACTAAACTTCACTCGGTAGACATTATGGCTTCATTAACCGATAGCGATAACCTTAGGGTTTACCAACTAGGTTCCTTAGGTTTACCGACTAGGTTCTTTTCTCGGTAACATAGTATAGTATTAACCTTTCAATCAATAACATATGTATGATATCAAAACAATCTAATCATCATGATCTCATCATTGTCTAGCTTGGTAATAGTTGCCCATTGAATAACTTATTTCTCCCCTTACTCATCATATTCTTTTTGTGTCTTTTACCGACATCTTTATACTCATCAAATCATACTTCTCAAGATATGGCAACATCCTACTAAATTAGAAAATCAATTTCTTGACATCAATGACAAAATAATAATATTAAGACACTAAACATCCTTAATCAGTTATATCCATAATCTGTTACTACCTATCAAATTGCCATTATTTTTTATATTCAAAGTCATACTATGTACTCTAGTTGGTTAACACTACCGAATCATGCAGTCGGTACACATAGAGAAGCCGGTATGCATAGTCTAGTCTGTTACAGAGGAAAGTAGTCACAAAACGTAGTATACACCAAGTTGTCTATCGAGTATCTTTTTATGACTACCGAGCAGCAAAGATGACACACCGAGTTGATATACACCGAGTGAAACGTGTTACCAGATACATTGAACCTGGATATGCATATGAAAACATGTTACAAGATCAAGGCACATCTAACCATTATTACATTGGAAATTGCACCAGAAGATTGTGTATGATTTTGAGATCAATCTAACCAATGAAATATTTTGTATAGTTATTCATTCAAGGAATATTGTTTGTAAGATCGAAGCAATGAATTGGATCACCATCTTAAGAGATCTATTTATACAACATGAGTTAAGGGTGTCTACATGTGTGTAAGAAGACTGTTATAGAGACACAGAGGTCACCAAGAAAGTTTTCAGAGAATAGTCGAAGAACAGAGTAAACAGAAGGGTTTACCGAGTTACTATATGGGTTACCGAGGTATGCTATAAGCAAGGTAATCTTATTCTGAGCACATCGAATCTGCTATAACATTTCAAATGTAAAGTTGCAGATATTTGTAATGATTTTATTGTAATATTGTGAAGTTGAAAGAGAAACCTTTAACAGGGTAAAAGACTCTAACCAAGTCTATAAATTGTAGAGCCTCTAACCAGGTGCAACATTCAGAATAAATGTTGTAAAATCCTTTAGCAAGGTAGATCTAATAGATCTTGTTACTCCTAACAAGGTAAGCTATCAGAAATAGCTAAAATGTAGCTCTAACCAAGAACTTTTTATTATTGCAGTAGTGAAGTTGTGGGTGCCATCTCCACTGTAGTTTTTCTCTCTAACCAAGAGTTTCTGCATAACCAAAATATATGTGTTATGGAGTGAGTCATGTATGATTGTTATCTATTTGTTTTAACTTTATTTTATGTTACTGCACTATTCTATTTATGCTCAAGAGGCAGCAATAACACTGAGCACCAAATTGCCTAAGGGTAAAGTGTTGAAAAGAAAGAAACAAGACATTTCAAAGGCCCTACCGACTCCTCCAACAAAGAGACCTAATACAAGAGCATCAGCTGCATCACCGAGTAAGAAACAAAAGAGTGTTACTACTACCAAGGTAACCAAGACCTACAAGAAATCTACTTCGAGACTCATTCTGGCAAAAGAGTCTAGTGATACAGAATCTGAGGATGCCAACAAATTCCAAATTGTCAAAAGCAAGAAGGTAAATATACATAATGTTGAACATTTTTGTGCCAATCTAAAAGAATATGGTGGATTTGGTTCTTTTAGATATGTCAAGTATGAAACAAGAAATAATGATGAGAAGAGACAAATTGAAGAAGCTGGCATTTGCACACTTCTAAAGTTTCGGCTAGCTCCATTGGAACTAGTAAAGTCACTTCCAAATGAACTTTACTTGCATATTGATAACAGGTGAAAATATGCAATGGACTCAGAGAAACAAATCAGAGAAAGAAGTCTAGTCCATCTATTTCCTGATATGTCTATAGCAGAAATAAAGGAACATTTGACAACCTACAATTCAAAATTTCTTGTCAAACAGAGAGCCTTAAAATTGATGAATGGACTATATATTGATGTAGAGAATGAGACAAAAGAAAAATGGCAAGAAATCTTCAAAATTAAAGATGCCAGCGAACAATCTAAAGTTGAAATTGTTGATGTCACTGAGTAAGATTCTGATGTCACCAAGCACGGTCTTGATGCTACCAAGCAAGACCCAGCTGACACTATTCAAATTGATGAAGATGTAATGGATACAGAGGAACAAGAGCAGGAGATGATAGAAGGCACTACATATGCAAAACTTGTATCTAGTGAATCCATTTTAGAACAAGTTCAACCTTATCCACCGATCACTCAACCTGTCTCTACCAAAGCTCCTCAGGATACAACACAAGGCACCAAAGGTCACAAGTCTGCAAGAAGAGAAGAGACTACTCAGGAATAGACCTCTCAAGCACCCTCGAGCACTAAAAATGTAGCAACTGAGACACCCAGTACCGAGACACCAAAAGACACCACAACAGCTATAGGAACCAACCAAAATGTTACCTCTACTGAGCAACCTACCAAGGGTCAGCAAGCCTCTCAAGCTATTGTCTTGGTTCAACCAACCAAAGGTAAAGAGAAGAAGGTGAAAAAGCATAGTTTCAAAGTTGATTTATCTAAACCAATAGTGTTGCCCAATGTGGATATATCAAAATTAAAGGGGCAAGCACTCATTGATTTTGGTGAACTATGCAAAGCAAAGGCTGAACAAGAAAAATAGATGGCCATACAAAAGAAGAATAAATTACTTTAGAAGGTGAAGACACTGCTATCCGATATGCTACCTACAGCTACAGTGTCAACCGATGCAGCCATCCACATTCAACTGGATGAACTCCTCAATCAAATAGAAACATCTGTAGTTGATGCATCTGAGTACTTGAGAAAGCTAAAAGACAAGGAGCTTACTGCAAAAATGATTGAAGAGGTACAAAAAGCTCTAGCTATTGGGAAAGTCAAACTTGTCAAATTCATTGTTGAGTTGTCCCCTCAATTCAAGCATATTCTTTATTTATTTCAGAAACTTTGTACATTTTCTATATTCATTAAAGATATCAAGAATAAAATTGATGCAATTGAGAAAGAGATCACCGATCTCTCAAATAAGTTGACTCCTGAGCCCAATTCAGTTCAAAAATTTTATACCAAGCTTCAACAGCTCATGGCTCAACAATTGGAACTCAGAAATGAAGAACATAAAATCATGATGGATATAATGACACTCCAGACATTATTCCTTCCTCATCTTTCATCAGTTCAAGAACAGATTAACCAAGCCACATGCGTATCTACTACACAAGAGGGAAGCACTCTTGATGGCTTAATATCACTATTGGCTGATATTCAAGCACAAAATTCTTCAATGAAAAGTGTAAAAGATGCACTCTCTGTGACACTCACTGATGCCCAGAAGAAGTATAAATCTATTTTTTATCAGTTACCACCCCTGGATGGGAATTAAGTTTTTGATGTTTGTCAAAAAGGGGGAGTAATACAATATATTGAGTGATACTATATTCGGGGAATGATACAGTTTTGATACAATATTCAGAGTATTGTATATAGGGGGAGTATCCAAGGACAGTAAGCAAAGCACAGAAACACAGAACCAAGCATGCACAAATCAGAGTTATGTACAGTATAATGATAGGGGAGTATATCTGAATATACTATTTCATTGACTATTGTATATACTATCAAGTATAGTCATTTTGCAAAGTATATAGATTTTTGAGTTATGACTTTGAAAGTAGTTTTTGTCAAACATCTCAACTAATGTCAAAAGGGGAGATTGTTACTACTTATCAAATTGCCATTAGTTTTTATATTCAAAGTCATACTATATACTCTAGTCGGTTAACACTACCGAATCATGCAGTCGGTACACATAGAGAAGTCGGTATGCATAGTCTAGTTGGTTACAGAGGAAAGAAGTCACAGAACGCAGTATACACCGAGTTGTCTACTGAGTATCTTTTTATGACTATCGAGCAGCAAAGATGACACACCGAGTGAAATGTGTTACCAGATACATTGAACCTGGACATGCATATGAAAACATGTTAAAAGATCAAGGCACATCTAACTGTTATTACATTGGAAATTGCACCAGAAGATTGTGTATGATTTTGAGATCAATCTAACCAATGAAATATTTTGTATAGTTATTCATTCGAGGAATCTTATTTGTAAGATCGAAGCAATGAATTGGATCACCGTCTTAAGAGATCTATTTATATAGCATGAGTTAAGGGTGTATACATGTGTGTAAGAAGACTATTACAGAGACACAGAGGTCACTAAGAAGGTTTTCAGAGAACAGTCGAAGAACAGAGTAAACAAAAGGGTTTACCGAGTTACTATATGGGTTATTGAGGTATGCTATAAGCAAGGTAATCTTATTCTGAGCACATAGGATCTGCTATAACATTTCAAATGTAAAGTTGCAGATATTTGTAATGATTTTATTATAATATTGTGAAGTTGAAAGAGAAACCTTTAATAGGGTAAAAGACTCTAATCAAGTCTATAAATTGTAAAGCCTCTAACCAGGTGCAACATTCAGAATAAATGTTGTAAAATCCTTTAGCAAGGTAGATCTAAGAGATCTTGTTACTCCTAACAGGGTAAGCTATCAGAAATAGCTAAAATATATCTCTAACCGAGCACTCTTTATTATTGTAGTAGTGATGTTGTGGGTACCATCCCCATCGCAATTTTTCTCTCTAACCAAGAGTTTCTGCGTAACCAAAATATATGTGTTATGGAGTGAATCATGTATGATTGTTATATATTTGTTTTAACTTTATTTTATGTTACTGTACTATTTTGTTTATGCATAACAGTAAAGTTATTATTCAAGAAAAGTTTTGGAGTACTGATTCTCCCCTCCCTTCTTAGTATATTAGCTTTCCATATTGGGCCTAACCTAATCATCAACAATCTTCTCAATATCCTTATGAAATGCCAACAATCTCCCCCTTTTGCATTGATGGCAAAACCTATTGATTTGACCTAATTGATTCGGATTGCTATGAGATTCTGAAATGCTGAAATGCTCTTTTTCTATCATTAGAATTCTCCCGCATACATCAGTCTTCTCCTCTTCTTTAGTCTTCTCCTCTTCTCTTCTGTCTTCTCCCCCTTTGACAACAATGCCAAAAAGTAAATAACTAAAACATAATTTCTTCTTGTATGAAGTGATTTCCTACAGTTATGTGTCAACTTAGTCTCAGTCAGAGCATTTATGTCTTCAATTCCTGTTCCCTGTATTATTTCCTGTACACCTTTAGAAAACATCCTAAAGTGTGTAAATCAACATCAACTCCTAAAAAGATATTATGTAGAGTCATCAAATTGATGCTTTCACCGAACTCGGTCAGTGAGTAGAAGATAGGGGTAGGACCCCTAACTTACTTCTGTGATACTCAAAAGTGTCCCTTAGTAGTGGCTTGGTGAAGATATCTGCTATTTGTTCCTTTGTGCTAACATACTCCAACACCACTTTCTTCTTTTGAGCTTCTTCACTAAGATAATGATATTTGATAGAGATGTGCTTTGTCTTAGAGTGCATAACATGATTCTTTGAAATGTTAATGGCACTAGTATTGTCATAGAATATAGTTACTGGCTCGGTAACTTTCTCATTTATACCTTCCAACAGTTGTTTGATCCATGCTATGTTGGTACAATTCAATGTTGCAACAACATATTGAGCTTCTGTTGTTGACTGTGAAACACATCCTTGTTTCTTGCTAAGCCAACTCACTAGTCTTTTTCCTAAAAAGAAAGCTCCTCCACTTGTGCTTTTTCTATCAACAATGTTTCCTGCCCAATTAGCATCAGTATAAACTTTTAAATCAAAATCATCTATTTTCTGATGTACTAAGCCATAATCCTCAGTGCGTTTCAAGTATCTAAAAATTCTCTTGATTGCTGTCATGTGTGTTTCTTTAGGATTTGCAGAGAATCTTACAACTATACCTACTACATGTGCTATGTCTGGCCTACTGTGAACAACATATTGTAACTTTCCAATCATGGATCGGTAAAGTGTCTCATCAACAGATGCAGATTCATCATTCTTTGATAGTTTACAGTTGGTAGTCATAGGAGTACTTACTGGGTTTGAATCCTCCATTCAAAATTTCTTCAAGATTTCCTTTATGTACTTGGATTGATTAATGAAAATCTCATCTTTCATTTGTAGTATCTGTAAACCTATAAAATACTTTATCTCACCGATTAATGACATATCAAATTCTTTGCTCATTTCATTTCCAAAGTTCTTACATAGAGAGTCATTCCCACAAAATATAATATCATGAACAAATATGGTTGAGATCAGTATTCCATTTTCATCATTCTTCATGTAAATATTGTTGTTTTCACTTGTTCTTATAAAACCAATCTTGATTAAATAAGAGTGCAATCTTTCATACCATGGTCTAGGTGCTTGTTTCAGACCATATAAAGCTTTGTTCAATTTGCATACCTGATCTTTATTATTGTCTTCATTAAATCCTTTAGGTTGTTCAATAAAAACTTCTTCTAATATACCATTCAGAAATGCAGATTTGACATCCATTTGATATACCTTGAAATTCTTGTAAGTAGCATATGCCAACAAAGTTCTTACTCCTTCAAGTCTTGCTATAGGTTCAAAAGTTTCACCATAATCAATTCCTGCTTCTTGGGCATATCCTTTGCAAACTAGTCTTGCGTTATTTTGAATGACCTCTCCTTTTTCATTTAGCTTGTTTCTGAAAATCCATTTTGTACTGATTACATTTTTGTCCTTTGGTCTTGGGACCAGTGTCCATGTGTCATTTTCTTGATCTGATCAATCTCTTCTATCATAGCATTTATCCAATATTCACTGTTAAATGCCTCTTTCAATATTCTCGGTTAAAATTCAGATATCAGACATGTGTTCTATCTTTGTTTGTTCCTTGTCATCACTGGATCATCCTTATCTCCTATAATCTGACTTGGTGCATGATGTCTTCTGACATATTTGGCTAATACAGGCTCTGTATGATCTTCTTCATCACTCGGTAACTGGATATTCTCTTCATTTCCTTTTGTATTTTTCTCAGTAGGACTTGTCGGTTGAACATAGACAAATTCATCATAATCTTCTAGTTCCTTGGATTTTCCTTCATCATTTCTTTTTGCAAATTCATCAATTTTCACATTTGCACTTTCTACTATTTTGTTAGATGATTTGATCAAATATTTAAATGCTTTACTTCTTGAAGAATAACCAAGAAATGTTCCTTCTTCAATTTTCTGATCAAACTTGCCATTTCTATCATCCTTGTGTACATAGCATCTACTTCCAAAGATTTTAAAATAACTTACATTAGGTTTCTTGTTATACCAGATTTCATATGGTGTCTTCAAAGTACCTTTCTTCAGTTGTACTTAGTTTAGGGTGTAAATTGTAGTGCTTATTGCTTCTCTCCAAAATGTTTGTGGCACTTTCTTTTCAATTATCAGGGTTCTGGCACAATCCACAATAGATCTGTTTTTTCTCTCAGCTATTCCATTTTGCTATGGAGTTCTCGGTGCAGAGACCTATCTTTTTATACCATGATCATTGCAGAATAAGTTGAACTCATCAGATGTGAAATCTCCTCCTCTTTCTAATCTAAGACATTTCAGTTGTCTCCCTGTTTCATTTTCAACTCTTGCCTTGTACCATTTAAACATTTGAAAAGATTTTGATTTTTCTTTTAAAAACATTACTAACATCATCCTTGAGTAATCATCCACAAAGAATATGAAATATTTATCACCATAATAACTTTGAACTTTCATAGGACCACAAATATTAGTGTGCACAAGATCTAAAATTCCCTTAGAAGGGTAAGACTTACTTGTAAAGCTTCATCTTGTCATTTTACCCATCTAGCATCCTCGACACATACCATTGCAAGGTATTTCAAGACTCGGTAGACCTCTTACTTGGTGCTTCTTGCATAATTTTATCAGATTATCAAAATTTACATGACCTAACCTTTTATGCCATTAGCAGGTATCATCTATCTTTGAATACAAACATTTATTCCGAGTTGAGTCAAGGTGAAATGTGTTACCTTTTGTTTGTGTCCCGGTAGCAGCTAACTTTACATGCTTGTGATGAACTTTGACAATTCCTTTATGAAATTATATTCGGTATCCTGTATTGTTTAGCTATGCTACACTCAACAAATTGTATTTCAAACCTTCAACCCAATAAACATCATTGCATCTTGCATTGTCAAGAAGTGTTATGGATCCTTTACCTCTTACCAGACATGGTGCATCATTACCAAATCTTACATAGCCTCCATCATAATCTTCTAGCATAACAAACTTGTGTTTATCACCTGTCATGTGGTCCGAGCATCCACTATCTATGATCCAAGAATCATTAGTATTTATGTGAGATATAAGGGATTTTTCTTCATACCTTTCTTCATTTGATCCATCTTTGATAGCCACATAAACTACTTCCTCTGTATCAGTTTCATCTGATTTATCATCATTGGATCCCTCATCGGCTATTAAGCATGACTTTCTATCTCTTCTTCTAAATTCTCAGTGTCCTCTGTAATGATTATCTTTCTGTCTATCATCTCGGTAATCTCTCTTTTCAGTAGAATCTTTGTCAGGACAATTAGAAGCCATATGTCCTATCTTATCACAATTGAAACATTTCAAAGGTAGTTTTCCTTTATACTTACCTTTGCCTCTGAGTAACCTTCTAGCTAATAGTGCTTCAAGCTCTTCTTGCTTTCTAATTTCCTCATACAGTTTATGTACTTCCTCCATCTTCTTGCGAAATCTTTCACTTGCTCCACTATGTTCCCCTTTAGTGTACTTACTCATTCTATCATTGTAATCATCATGAAAAGAACTAAACGCAGATTCAACTTTATTTACCAATGACCCACTGTTATCAAAGTTACTTAACTCAAATGCATGTAGCTTACCAATAGTAGCATCTAAAGAAACTCGCATATTAGGTACAGACCTCAATTCTTGATTGCAAAGATGTGGATTACATAGGTAGGTAGAAGGGTTCTTAACAACTTACTTGTTATATCCTTTTCTTCAATAGTTCCACCTGCTCCTTTGATTTGATTGACAATCTCCTTTAGTCTTGTACTGTACTATCCACCTTTTCTCTTTGAACATGTTCATCTCCTCCATACACAGATATGAGCTTGTCCCATATAGCCTTTGCATCATTGCAGCCTTCTAGATCATTAAACTCTGAATTGGTCAATGCAGATGTTATTTCAATCATTGCTTGGATATGTTCTTACTTTTCTTTTATCTCTTCCATTGTCCATGGATAGGTGCTTGGTGTGATGAAATCATTCTCCAGATAATATAAATCATATTCTCCAACTCTTGTTAGGTGTAGCGTCATCCTTTTCTACCATGTAGAGAAACTTGACTTGTTCAACTTCGGTGCATCCCTCTTATACATCTTTGGATCTTTTCCTCAAGTACCTTTAAACTTTTCCTTTCAGAGTCCAAAGCTCTGATACCAATTGATAGTTTTGATACTTAAAGATAAGTATAGATGCCAAGCTAATAAGATGAGAGGGGGGGGGGTGAATCATACAAACTTAATCTTCCATAAAAACATCAAATTCAACCTCGGTAACATATACTTTAGTAATATAAACAAAACTGCTAAACATGCAAACTCAAAAGCATATAAACATCATAACACTCATAACACCAAATTTAACGTGGAAACCCAAATAGGGGAAAACCACTGTGGGATTTCGGACCCACTAAGAAATATACTCTTCTAGAGTATTCTCGGTTAAAAGCAAATCATGTTAAAGATTACAAACACATTGCTAGATGTGACTCGGTTAAGGGATTTCCCTCAGATCTCTTAGGATCTTCACCTTGTTAGAGGTGACCTTGTTTAAGGATTTCAAACACTCAATCAGAATGTCACCTTGCTAGAGGGTTTTACAAATAAGACTATTAAGTCCACTCGGTTAAGAGATTTTCTCTCACTTCACAAAATAACAGTAATTAAAAATCTATCTGCAACTTCACATCTAAAATGCTAAAGCAGATTCTTATTTGCTTAATACAATATAGACATATAACTAATCTTGTCCATCTTCTGGGATCTATACTCTATTATTCAAAATAGATCTTCAAGATTTTGTGCTCGGTAATCACTATGTAGCATCCATGTGCATATACTTGCCCGCATACATTGTTTATCAACAATTCCCTATTTATAAACAATTCACCAACCACCTAATCTCCTTGATCACATTTCCCATGATCAATCATAGCCATCCAATCTTCAAATTTTGACCAAGTTCAATGTATCCTTCAATCTGAAAACATTTTACCCTACCTCATAACTTGCATACATTTCTTGGAACTTGTGCTAGGGTATTGCAGTTCAATCTGAGCTATAGATCTTCCTGCCGATTTTCCTTTGCCATAGATTCTTTAACAAACTTCATTCATGGCATACCAATCATTTAATCATAGCCAGCTCATCAGCTTCCTTCATTAAATAATGCATGTAATCATTTAATGTATTCTATTATTACTCGGTTGGAACTCGGTAAATACTAAACTTCACTCGGTAGAAAATATGCCTTCATTAACCAATAGCGATAACCTTAGGGTTTACCGACTAGGCTCCTTAGGGTTTTACCGACTAGGTTCTTTGCTCGGTAACATAGTATAGTATTAACCTTTCAATCAATAACATATGTAGGATATCAAAACAATCTAATCATCATGATCTCATCATTGTCTAGCTCGGTAATAGTTGCCCATTGAATAACTTATTTCTCCCCTTATTCATCATATTCTTTCTATGTCTTTTACCGACATCTTTATACTCATCAAATCATACTTCTCAAGATATGGCAACATCATACTAAATTAGAAAATCAATTTCTTGACATCAATGACAAAATAATAATGTTAAGACATTAAACATCCTTAATCAGTTATATCCATATAATCATCAACAACCTTCTCAATATCCTTATGAAATGCCAACACTACTATCATCTACTATTGGCTGACAAACTGGGAGGTGCTCCCAAGCCCAAACCTGTAAAATAAATACACCTGTAGCTAGGCTTATGCCATCCCTATATACAATCTCATGCATCTTGCGATACATATGGGCCAATATACAAGAACCCCAACCTAGTCTCTGAGGGGTCTCCATCAATCTCTCCAGCATCCTGCCCCATCCACACTGGAAACCCTGCTGTCCTCTATTTGGCATCAGAAAATAGCCGATAAATCCTGCTAGAACACATGCAAGTGAAAAATCCTCACTATATCTTCTCATCATAATGTCCCAACTAATGGAACAAGTCAAAATGTCTGGATCCCTAAATACATGTCTAACCACCTATAGTCTAGGTAATAGTGCTGCATCATAATCTACCTTATCCCTAGCAAAAGGGATACGAAGGATCCTATATACATCCTCGAGAGTGATGGTCATCTCCCCCATTAGAAAATGATACATGTTATGCTCTAAATGGAAACATTCAACCAATGCTATGAGCATACTGTGATTCACATGGATATCTGGTAAACCAAGAAGATGAGTCAAACCACATGAATCAATATGAGCCTGATCAACCTCTGATAAATGTCGTACTAATGTCATCATGGGAGGATAAACGCATCTGAAAAGACAAAAGACAAAAGATAATTCAATAGTTTGTCGTACGAGACAAGATCCTATCTCGCACGACAAAACGTGAAACCCGACTTCAAACATGCCAAAAACTTGAAAAATGAATAAAAAAATTCAAAATTGAGAACATAAAGAGGCTTAAGATTGACCACTTACCGCTGGCTCATAGTTTCAGGGTTGATTATGTCATCTCTGGTGCTCAAATCAATCTTCACAAGTAGGGACCACCATTTTCTTTGCAGAAGGCTTTTTGAATTTTTAAACCTAGAGGGTTAAAATGATTTGAAAATGACACTTTCCTCCCATATATAGCCAAAACCCTAATTTTTCAACTTGCTCCAATGGACATGAAAATTGTATCCTTACCTAATTTGCCCATTCTGATTCCATTTTTGGGATCAAAATTAAAATTCAAGATCATTTTGCTAGTCAATTTTACAAAATTTTGACCACTTAGCGCTTTTCATCAAAAGCTCATTCTTTCTTCAAATTAAACTCAATTTCTCATGAATCAACGCTGAATCTCAATTCAATTTTCATTCTATAAATCAACTTATTCTCAATTTCTTATCAATCAATACCAAATTTTCAACAATTCCTCTGAATTATTCTTTCTTCTTAAATAACTTATCATCGCTGAAAATTGCCTATCATCATGTACCTTCGTTATCTTTCGATTTCACTCCTAAGGGGGCATACTCATGACCTTATGACCTCACATCTCACATGTCGAGAAACTTTTTCAAATCTTTATCAAAATTCAAGCAAAAATCTTTTCAACTAAAGACAATCAATCAATTCTTATTGTTAAGGGGCATCTCAGCTTCATCACTTCACATCAAGTTGAGATCTCTCGATCATCTGAATCAAATCAATCACTAGGGGCATATCAGTTTCAACGCTTCATATCAAGATGATATTTGTCTTTTTTGAATCAATCTCTTAATATTAATTAGTTTCATCACTTTACACCAAGCTGATTATTCATTTAAACTCAATCAAAAGTTTAAAGAGTATCTTTGATCACACGCTAAATCTAAGCAGGTGTTCAGTTTCATCGCATCGAATCAAGCTAGACATTTTATTCTTTGCTCATCATATCTTGATCAATCAAGTTCAAGATCAATTTTTATCTTCGTTCACTGTGTCTAGATCAATCAAGTTCTAGATTAGTAAGATCCACTTCTTGATCAATCAAGTTCAAGTTTGATATCTTTTGTTCTCTATCGTTCCTCAATTCAATCAAGTTCGAGATTGATATTGCTTTAATTAGACTTCATTCAGCTTCATCGCTTTGAATCAAGCTAAACACCTTGCTCTTCATCTGGTTCGTGATCAATCAAGTTCAGAACTGGCATCTCCTAGACATCACACATTCTTTGAACCAACTTGCTGCTTGCACATTAATTCAAAGAGGGGAAAATGTAATACCCTAAAAATGGTCATCTAAACCATGGGCCCCTAATCTTGACAACATCACCAAGGTCCTAACCAAAGGCAATTAAATCAATCTTGAGCACATAATTAATTCTTTAATCACCAAATATCACATGGCAAATCAATTACTCAATATTAATTAAATATTTATTTAATTAATTGAATCATTCCAAGAATATCATTTTGATCAAATTATCCTACTTTAATTTATTAAATATACTTGCATATTTAATTAATTAATAAGTTTGTCATTTAATCATGCAAAAAAAGGAATTAATCTATCACAAGAGAGGAATTAATCACAAAGCAAGAGTTGAATTGAAAATAAAATAAAAGAATTGAATTGAGAGAGAAATCAAACTTGAGATATTATCAAGTGCATCAAAAGATCTTCAATAAACCTTTGTTGGTAAAACCCTTACCGGTGACCAAAAGGATTACTAGAACAAATGATAGCTCTTGAGTCATCAAATCCTGAACCAACTGATCGTCATACACATATGAATAGCATGAATGACAGATCCTAACCAATTCGATAAACCAAAACATACCAAAGCATATTGGATCAATATCATAATCCAACCGCTCTACCGAAACCTACCAAAAATTGGTAAACAACCAAAACAGCCAATGTTGCCATCAATGACAAAACATCAATGCAAAACATAATCAATTCCTCCAATTTTCCAACAATTGTTGCAAGGTGTGCACCCTTGGTCTCCTTGTGCTGTGTAGCACAATGCTCAGGTTTGTGACATGGCTTAACCACCTCTTGTGGATTATATAAGTCTAGTGGTTGTATTGGGAATTAACAGGTCAATCTTTTGGTGCAACGACAACCACACTTGTAACAAGTTTTATCAGATCTTGGTCATAGGTTCAAACCCCTTGCTTGTGCTAGGGGGTTGTTGCAAGGTGTGTGCCCTTTTTCTCCTTGTTTTGTGTAGTGCAGCGCTTGAGTTTATGACATGGCTTAACCACCTCCTATGGATTCTATGTCTAGTGGTTGTATCAGGCATTAACAAGTTGATCTTTTGGTGCAACGGCAACCACACTCATAACACCTTGCATTAGTCTCACTCTTATTTACCCATGTCTTCTTCATTTGATTCCTAATCTCATCCACCTTCACTTTTCCTTTATCATTTGTTTGCACATTCTTGTTCTTGTCCGTCAGACCCTTCCTATTCACATTCTTGCTTCTACAGAATCTTGCAATGTGACTAGACTTGTTGTAATTGTAGCATACAACATTTCTTTGTCCAAATCTATTACTCACTTGATTTCCTCTTGATGTGCACTGATTAGAAATGTGACCAAACCTATTGTATGCATAACATCTAATATTCCTTCTATTGAAGAGTTAATCATCACACTTCTGCATTCATTTGACTCATGTTCATACTTATTGCATTTCAAACATTGATCAAAGAAAGATGAACCATTATGATTCATTCTACTTCTGCGTTGAATATATTTATAAATAAATTTATTGAAAATAAAGGAATTACCATTTAAGGATGGATACCTTTGAGCATTAGATTGTCTTACCATAGACTTTCTAGGTTTGTTCTTTTGATTTACTGACTTATGATTGCTTTGACCAAATCTGGGGCTTTCACCATTGTCAAATCCAAGACCTTTCTTGTTATCTGTGCTCTTCTGGTTTTCAAGCATCATATCAAGTTTAGTTGAGCTAATCTTGAACTTCTCCTTGTACCTATTTGCAGTCACAAGTTCATCCCTAAGAATGACAATTTCCTTTCAAGCTCTTCCTCCTAGTGTTTGGATTCTTGCAGGTCAAGCTTCAATTAGTCCATCTCACAATAAAGTCTACAACATTCATTAGATCTATCTTTCAAAGAGTGATTAATATTCTCTTAATTCTTCTTTCTTCCTTCAATTTCCTTGGTCAACCCCATCACAATAGATTCCATCTCATGCTTCATGGATGCATTTTCTTTTGCAAGCTTCTCACATTCTTCTATCTTCTCATTCAAGACTTAACTTAGGTGACAATCTTCCATGCTTTTTCTTTCTTTCTATTTCAGCTTCTCACAAAGTTCTTTCCTCTTTTCCCTAGACTTTTTTAGTTTCTCTTTCAATGATTGAATGAAATTCTCAACATCCTTAAGACTTCCTTGTGATTCCCAAATTTTGATTTTGGACTAATCAAGATAATTTAGTACAACTAGGAGTTGTTGATCAAGACCATAAAAATCCATTGAATAACCCTCCCAGATCTTTCTCAACTTGTTAAACTTCCTTTGAGGAACCAGGCTCTGATACCAATTGTTGGAATCAAGGAACACTGAGAGAGGGGGTGAATCAATGTTCTACAAACTTTGATATTATCAATATGTTCCTTCAACCATTTAATGCATTTGATCAAAAGAAAGATGCAAAAACATAAAATGAACAACCACAACACCATAACAAAGGGATTTTATATGTAGAAATCCCGTTAGGGGAAAATCCATGGTGGGGATGAAACCCAAAAGATGAGTATACTCAAATAAAAATTTTACAATGGGAATGCACATGCATTTAGGCACACTGCCTAGAGCTCACTGCCTAAAAAATATTTAACAAAAGATATCTGAAATGTCTAAATTGAAAAACAACATCTACAAATGTCAAAGTACAGTTCCAATCTTAAGCACAATACACTGATTTCTTACACTTCATCTCTCACTGCTCTATCACAAATCCAGAGCATAGATCTCTAACTTGTGCACATGAAATTGTATATAATTGATCACACAACCTATCCCATACTCAAAATGATCAATTACATCGATCATATATATCCGCAACATGAAATTATATCCATCGCTAGTCGGCTCAGCAAGACTTGGGACATTTTCTAAATGTGTATAAATAGTTCGTTGAAATAGAACTCCAATACATATGTGGACCAAAAAGAATTGTCCACATGCTTCCCAAATTTCAGCCAAAATTATTGGATCGCAAAACCAATCACTAAAACTGCTCCATCAATTTTGCACACTGATCAACTACACAAGTCAGCTAGATATTCACTAGCAGACCAAAAAATAGTACTCAAAGGCTTCTAACGTGCATACCAATTACCACCGGAGACCAAAACTCGGGAATAAGGGTAATCCAGACATCTATCTACCTTCCCTTAGATCTGCAACACAAAATATACAATAAAAATGAAATTATAACTGTAAAGTGGAAAATTGGATCCTAGTGACTCCCCACCTAGGAGAGAGAAAGGAAGACACTAGGATGATTTTCACTTGGAAAGGAACTTTACATTCAAAAGAGGGGCTTGAATCTACTAGATCCAAATCCAAGGGAAACAAGGATGTGAATTATGAGTGGATTGCAATTGGTTGATGTGTGATTTAGCCTCTTTTATAAATGAGAAAGTTGACTTGTTGACTATGTGGAAAAGAAAGAGGAAATGAGTGAAATGAGGAGCTGCTAGTTCAGGTCACGTTGTAACTTCAGATCTGAGCTAATTGGACTGATACAAATGTTCCCTACAAATTTGGAGAAAAGTCATCAGGACCGTGGCGGGAATGTACATGGTCAGCCAAACAATCCACAAAATGAAAAGGGTTCTTTCGTCTCTGCAAATGAAGTCCAAACCTACAATTACAGTTGTGCACCTGTAACCTACACACAAAAAAGAGAGGGATAAGGGTTGTGGATAGGGGTTTGCCTTAGTCAAATCCCAGTTGAGGAATCAACCCTGAAAGAAAGTAATTGCAAATGCTTGAATGTAAACAATGGAAACGTATACCTTGTAGATCTGTAACTTGTTGATTATGATTTCTTTTCTTCTTGAATGTAACCACAAATGTTGTATGAAATGGCATGTAACATGACAAGACCCTAACACACAGACATGCTTCCAAGTGAATATTGTAAAGTTGCTTCAATGGATGAATGAAGAAGACTTGAATGCTTGAATGCTTGATGATGACCTTGAAATCATGTATCTTTTCCTTATTCTCTTTATCCCTTATCATCTGTCTATGTGTTGTCCATCTATCCTCTATCTGTCCTTCAATGAGGGAATTGGATTCCTTTTTATACATGCCTCAAGGTATAATTTTCAACCATCGAAGGCCGACAAAGAGGAATTACAAACCCCAAAGACAAGAAATGCATAGGAGATCGAGTAGACCAAACATAGGGCCAGCCTAATGGGTGGGGTCAAGGGAACCATGCCCTTGTCCTACCCTATTTTGGGGACCATACAGGGTCTAGAGAAGACATAGGATATGAAGGAGGAAAGGTGAAGGGTTGGAGATGCAGAAATAGGTCTTGATTAGGGAGGAGATGTCGTTGCCAAGGTGAGGACCTCAAATATGGTTAAAATTGTAGGAGGCAAAGATTTTATAACACTACACTAACCAAAGTACTAAACTTTGTCAGATTCTCTATTCAAAGGTTGTCGGACTTGAACAAATCACAAATCTAACTTCCAGTGTGAGAAAATCATGCAATATGGATGGGATCATTGACTTGGGTTACCATCAGTGACAACACCTTACTAGATATGAAGTGTCTCTTGCCAACATCAACAACTAATATCATTCTTGAAAAACTCCATCTCATGAACACGAGAAACCACATAAAAGAGAAAAGAAAGTATCATCCATGAACTATCAATAACAAAACTATGAGTTCGTGAGACGAAGAAGAGAGAGCATCGGTACATGCTAGATGTGTTTATCTAGGTGATCCATGAGAAGAATGATGAGAAAGGGCATGGACTAATCACCCCTAGATGTATTTATCTAGGTGATCCATGATGAGAAAGGACATGGACTACTTGCCCCTAAATGTTTTTATCTAGGTGATCCATATTGGGGAGGAGAGTAGGAATAGTATAGTTGGTTTTAGCTAGTTCCACTCATCCTCATGCATGTGTGCAAGTGATGTCTAGTTTCAAGTGTATATCACCCGATTTAAGAGTTTGTTTCCTCTAGTTTTGAGTGTGCTTCAACCTGTTTGAGACATGTACTGTAAATTCATATTCCAAGGGGGTGATTGTGTGTGTAAATGTGTGTGCTAATTCCAAGGTGCGAATGATAGATACATGCCTGGTTCTGAGGACATCCCACATAAGAGATTTACTTTGGTTTCAGTGATGTGTAACCTCATCTAAGACATATATCAAATGTTGCATCTAGTTTCGGGTATGAAGCATCTCACTCTAAGAGTTTGTTTACTCTGGCTCCAAGAATTAACACCCCTTTTAAGACATGCAAAAACTATATGCAAAACATATAGTACAATATGATACAAAGGGAGGGATATGGGTGCCCCCTCTTAAGATGTCAACATATCCCTATGTTAATGTCTTAAGGAAGCTAGAAACAAGGATACCAACCTTCAACACCAAGGAGATATCCTTTAGGAAACAATACCATAAATCCAAGCTAAAAAAGAAGTACTCTTATAAGCAAGGATAAGGTAGTTGAAAAAGAGATATCTTGTAACAAGTGTAAAGGAGATTCTTGGAGGAGAAGAGATCTTTTCTCAAAAGACTTATCCTCCAAGAGGAGTTATCTTGAACAAACATAACATCTTCTACTGAAAGGAGAAAAAGAACACATACCTTCCTCCTATTGCTAGGTGAAAGGGATTCTTGATGAAGGATGACACACTTTTGACCCAGTGTGAGGGTGGTAAGTTTATAATAGATACACATTGCCAAGTGAAGAAGAGGTTGTAGCCAAGGACTTACACCTCTTTCATAAGAGAGAATCCTTGAGTAAACAACAACTTCACACAAGGAATAACATCAAATCATGAACAAACACCACTCAACAAAGGAAAAGTAGATCATTAGAGAGAAGAGAGGAGGAGAAATCATTGCTCCCCAAGTGTGAGGACAATGAGAAGAATTACACATCTTCTAAAGATAGATTATTCATAAAAAATATACTGTTTCAAACCAAGAATAGGTCCTCACAAGGGACACACATGTATTTGCATGAACAACAATCCTTATGTAAGAAAGGACATCAATTTATGAAAAATGCAACAAAAGAAAGATGTAATATTTGAAGAGAAAGAGTGAGAAGAAGAATCACATAAATCTTCTAAAGGAGAGATTATACATAAGAAAATGCACAATATACTCACATTAAATAAAATAAATCCAATGTAAGAAAAGACATTAGTATATGTAGAATGCAACTCAAAAGAAGATGCAATCTTCAAAGAAATTGAGAGAGAGGGAAATAACAATCATATTCCATTGAGGAGGGATTAATCATAAGAGACATACCATTTCAAGAAAGGATATCAACACATGAAAAATGCAACCACTAAAGGGAATAGTGATACTTTAGATAGAAAGAGAGAGAGGGAACAAGCCATCCTTTCCCCCCAAGAAAGAAGACAAGGATAGATAAGGGGAAAGAATCACACATTTCCCTATGAGATATTATTAATAAGAGATGTAACATTTCAAACAAATAATAAGTTCTAACAAGGGACACATATGTACTCACATCAAGGATAATTCTATGCAAGAAAGGACATCAAGTTATGAACAATGTAATCCATGTTGTTCCCTACTGATGATTGGGAGGGGGGGGTGAATTCGTTACCTACCGGTTATACAGAATTAAAATATTTTATTCAAGTCTACACTAACTTAATATTCATCAATACTAATAGTTATTGTATAACATGCATGCATGAAAAGATACATAATAACACCAATAGTTATCTCGTGGAAACCCAAATGGGAGAAAACCACGGTGTGAGTTGATGCTCACAAAGTTTGTACTCTTCTGGAGCATGCTCTCTGAGGAGCCATCCTTGTTAGGAGATTACAAAAATATTGTTAGGTGCCACCTAGTTAAGGGATTTTCTTTAAGGCCTATTAGTGCCTTCACCCTATTTAAGGTAGCCTTGTTAAAGGACTTAGGAACATCAATTAAGATGTCACCCGATTAAGGGATTTTATAAAGGGACCTGTTAAACTCCACCCAATTAAGGGATTTTGAGTTGCAATGGTTAGAAAGCAACATGAAGTTGATATGCTAGAATAGCTACTGATAGTTTGATCAGATCACAATGAAACTCATACTCTATCTGCATTGGTCGTGTCTGCTCTACACTACACCAATTCTTTGCTCATACCCTCGGTTCTGCACTCTTCCAGTCTACTTCACACACATTCTTCTTTGCTAAAACACTTAGCACTTCCTCACTCTGTACTCTGCACTTTGGATCGCCTCTCACACGATTCACACTTTGTAATTTTTTCGATCAATCATTTTGGTTTTCACCAAAAAACTTTTATAGCATATTTTGCCAACACACACCCATTGATTCCTCAATTAGTTTACACCTAGCACTTGGTAGATTTGAAGTTCAAATCTTCCTGCACTCCCTATGTGCTCTCTCCATCAATCTCGCCAGTAACTCATCCTTGACTGCCTCTGCAATTCATAATTTCACCAACCTCTAGGTCGTGTTCTGTCTTTTTAATGCGAACTAAAAAATCTGCACAAATCTCACCTAAACTGGTTGTTGACTGTTGTATACTTCACTATCCATTTTTTTGATGCTATCTCACCATGACTGACTCACTTTTGGTCATCCCATCTAGCTTACCGATCACTACTCTGAGATTCTTGGTGCATATCATCCTTCAACCTGTATCACCAGTTCACTGGTGTAACTCTGTTATCTTTTGCCACCGGTCATTGATCACCAAGCAGAGTGATCACTTGTTTGTCCAAAGAGCTCCGGTCATGAATAAGACTACTAAACTTCAGTCTGAGTCAACTCTTGTGACTGCATCATCATGTCAACTACTTCTTATGGTGACTTCTTTTTTATCTGGTGGGATTTCTGTTATTTCGTATCCAAACATCCTTCAACATATTGGTTGTCGGTTAACACTAACTCACTTGTAAGTTGGAAACAATGCACTGCCAACATATCCTATACCAGTTTGTAGT
This sequence comes from Cryptomeria japonica, assembly GCF_030272615.1. Classification (NCBI taxonomy): domain Eukaryota; kingdom Viridiplantae; phylum Streptophyta; class Pinopsida; order Cupressales; family Cupressaceae; genus Cryptomeria; species Cryptomeria japonica. The sequence continues at coordinate 690,529,331 of NC_081412.1, forward strand.
CCTTGCACAAGTCAACACTAACTTGTGTATCGATGACTCCAAAGGTCTCACTTACCAGTGAATATGAAATACATCTCATTAAGTATGCAACAATAACAATACTGCACAAACATTTCTTATATCGGTAACCATCCTATATCGGTTGACATCAATGACAATCACAATGCCAATAATATCCCCCTTTGGCATTGATGGCAACACTTTTGACTCCTCTTTAGCAATCACTCACTTTTGCTTCTACTGAACCACTCTTTGGGTAATGATCTTAATCCCCCTTTCAACTGGCTTCCATTCATATTACTTCTGACTTCATTATCACATCTATATTCATCTTCCTTCATGTTACATCATTCATTTTCAAACTTCTCCCCCTTTCACAACAATGCCAAAGGTGTAGTCTAGAGACCCTATTTCACAAATTGCACTGACTGGTCCCCCTAACAAGAGTAGTCCATAATCATCAATCCAAATAAATAGATTTTTCATGAAAATAATACCAAATTGATGTTGTTTTGATCTTTACTTACCTTAGAGTATGCAAGGGAATTACCACTAGATTACCTCTGAGATATCCAAAGGTGTCCTTTGGTAGTGGCTTGGTGAAGATATCTGCTACCTGTTCTTTTGTTGGTATATACTCCAATCTTACTTCCTTGTCTTGAACCTTTTCTTTGAGGTAGTGGTATTTGATAGCTATATGCTTTGTCTTGGAATGAATCACCGGATTCTTGGATATGTTGATAGCACTGGTGTTGTCATAATGAATCACCACAAGTTCAATCACCTTTTCTTAGATACCTTCCAATATCTGCTTGATCCATACTACCTGTGTATAGTTGATTGTAGCAGCCACATACTCTACCTCAGTTGTGGATTGAGACATGCAACTTTGTTTCTTTCTTGTCCATGACACAATCTTGTCTCCAAGAAAGAATGCACCCCCACTAGTTCTCTTTATGTCATCAATGTTCCCTACCCAATATGCATCAGTGAAGATACTTAAGTTGAAATATCCCTTATGTGGATACCAGAGACCATACTCACCAGTCCCCTTAAGGTATCTAAATATTCTCTTAACCACCACCATATGAGTCTCTTTTGGATTTGTAGTAAATCTAGCAACAAAGTCAACTGCTTGTGCTATATCCGGTCTACTATGTACTGCATACTGCAACTTACCGATCGTGGATCGGTAAAGTGTCTCATTTACTTCATTAGCCTCATCATTTTTGGAAAGCTTGCAACTTGTAACCATTGAAGTTCCAACAGGTTTGGAATCTTCCATTCCAAAAGTCTTCAATATTTCCCTTATGTACTTGGTTTGGCTAATGAATATACCATTCTTTAGCTGAGATACTTGCAAACCGATGAAGAATTTTTTTTCACCGATCATGGACATTTCAAATTCTCGCTTCATTTCATCTACAAAACCTTTTCTCATCTCATCATCTCCCCCAAAGATGATGTCATCTACAAAAAACTCTGCAATTAGATGTTTTCCTTCTTCTCCAATTTTCAAGTACAAGTTACTATTGTCACTCGTTCTTATGAATCCTATACTTAGTAGGTATGAGTGCAACCTCTCATACCAGGCTCTTGGTGATTTCTTTAGTCCATATAGAGCCTTCTTTAGTTTACCCACCATATCTTTTCCATCTTCTGAAGAAAACCCTTCTAGTTGCTCTATGTACAGTCCTTCTAGAACACCATTCAAGAATGCCAATTTTACATCCATTTGGTAAACTTTGAACTTCCTGTAAGAAGCATAAGCAAGCAAAATTCTGGCCCCTTCCAATCTGGCCACTGATGCAAAGGTCTCTCCGTAATCCAAACCTTCTTCCTCTGCATACCCTTTGCAAACTATGTGTGTGTGAAAAAGTGAACATGTAGCTGCAAGCACAACACTTCAATTAAGTCATTATATGCATGGTTATTAATCAATAATCAATAAGTAATAAACCATAGCAAAGTGACTAATTGCCTCCTAAAAGATGCGAGTATAAGATTGCTCTCAAATTTTTATAAGCAATACCAGTGACTAGACTACACCAAGACGAATGATTTAATCTATATGATATTAACTATATGGATGCAAGATGGATGAATAATTCAAGCAATAATAAATTCAAGCAACAATGGATGCAAGCAATAATGAATGGAAAATGGATGTAAACAATCTAAAAAGCACAATAATCTTCAATGACTCCAAAGCGAAATTAGCGTGTTCTCAAAAATCTCCGAGGTAAATTGGAATGAGAGTTGAAGATTGAATTTATAGAGAATCACAAGAGAGTGATGAAAAAACTTAATTTTGGATTAATTGAAATAATTGAGAAATCATGTTCAGTTAACCTTGAGATAGATTCCAATTATAGTTTAATTGAAATGCAATCAAATTAGAAGTCCAAGTTGCATTGGAAAATAATAATAAATTAATTCCATGCACATATGATGAAAATAGATACTTCCATGCACATATTTGATTTATTCAAGAAAAAGGTCTTTTCAATGCAACTGAACTTCTTTTTTCTGAAAAGCTTTGAGTTCCAATTTTAGAGAATAATTCAATAATTCAATTAAATTGTTTTTCTGATATCAAGTTCTAAATTTAGAAAAAGAAATAATATCTCAAGTTTGATTCCTCTCTCAATTCAATTCTTTTTGTTTTATTTTCAATTCAACTCTTTGTAATAAATTAATTCATCTTTTGTAATAAATTAGTCCTTTTTGCATGATTGAATGGCAAATTTATTAATTAATTAAATATGCAAGGATATTTAATAAATTAAAATGGGATAATTGATCAAAATGATATTATTAGAAATGATTTGATTAATTAAATAAATATTTAATTAATATTGAGTAGTTGATTTGCCATGTGATATTTGATGATAAAAGAATTACTAATGTGCTCAAGATTGATTTAATTGTCTTTGGTTGGGACCTTGGTGATGTTGTCGAGATTAGGGGCCCATGGTTTAGATGACCAATTTTTTCGTTTGAACCTACTAGTTTTGTCATATGGGGTCCACCCTCGTGTCGTACGACAGGTCTGTTAAAAGACCATTTTGTCATGTGATGTGTAAAAGTTTATCGTTCAAGGTTGTTTTCTCGTATGAGAGCCATTCCTAACTCGTACGAGATGCTGCTTGACTATGTTTTGTCATTCAAAAGATAGTGATCATTTTTGAAAGTGTAAACATGAAATTTTGGTTTTGCATTTGACTTATTTGGATTTGCATGATGTTTAACTTCTCTTGTAGGCTCATTTGGAATGTTTTCTGATGATCATTTTTGAGTTTTTGCAGGTTTGATTACCTCATGTGCTCTTCAGATGTGTATATCCACCTACGATGGCATTAGTCCATCATTTATCTGAGGTTGAGAAGGCTCATGTTGATTTATGTGGCTTGACTCATCTATTGCAATTACCTGATATCCATGTGAACCACAAAATGCTCATAGTATTGGTTGAGCATTTTCATTTGGAGCATAATACATTTCATTTTTCAGTTGGGGAGTTGACTATCACTCTTGAGGATGTGTACAGGATCCTTCGTATCCCTTTTGCTGGGGATAAGGTGGATTATGATACCACGTTGTTACCTGGACTACAGGCACTTAGGAACGTATTCAGGGACCCAGACATTTTGACTTGTTCCATGAGTTGGGACATACTTATGAGCAAGTATAGTGAGGAGTATCCCCTATCATGTGTTCTAGCAGGGTTCATTGGTTGCTTCTTGATGCCGGATAGAGGGCAAAAGGATTTTTAGAGCGGATGGGGCCAGATGCTAGAGAGGTTGATAGAGACCCCTCAAAGACTTGGTTGGGGCCCTTGTTTATTGGCCCACATGTATCGGGAGATGCATGAGATTGTTTACAGAGATGGGAAGAGCATGGTCACGGGTGTATACATTTTGCAGGTATGGGATTGGGAGAACCTTCCCATTTGTCGATCAATTGTAGATGATAGTAGAGAGCTCAGGCAACCAATTATTTATAGGTATGCCGGATATATCACACAGCCCCATCTGGGTAAGATAGATTTTTGGCGACGACAGCTCGACAACCTTATAGCAGTTGTCTGGAGACCATACAGAGGATTGGAGCTATGGGATGGCTGGCGGAGGGTTTGCAGGGACCTTTTTGTGACACGCCCACTGATCGGGAGATCATAGACTGTTGTGGATTGATTCATCATTTCATGAGTGATGAGGTAGTACGGTCGGCCTCAAGGGATCTCGCAAGAGTATATAGCCTACACACACTATGCTGATGAGGAGAGGCAGGGATGGTCTCCATGATTTTCATATGCTTTGGCTATGCAAGAGCTGATAGGTTTACATTGCCTAGAATGGGATTACCTGGAGGATGTAGCGAATGCAGGGGTATTGCCCCAATATAGGGATTACTTTCAGCAGCATCTGTTCCCTCAATTTATAGATCCAGGAGAGCAAGCTCCTCATATTGAGGATGTGGAGGATGATGCCCCCACACCAGCACAAGGACAAGGCCATAAGAAGGGACAGGCATAGAGATTAGAGGCTCCACAATGGACTAGTGGTGATCCTGGTGCTAGGAGCAGCAGGGTGCCAGCTGATGTTGGACAGTAGAGGGGTGAGGGTGGATCCCTTGGGAGAGTAGGCATGAGGTTGGGTGGTGAAGAGGAGGAGCGAGCAGGTCTGGCAGTGGTGGGATGAGTAGAGTGGAGCCATAGGTGGAGATGGTGGTAGAGAGCTTGTGAGAGAGCAGGGGGCTGACATGGGATGGTTGATGAGAGTACGTCTTGTAGAGTTGTAGTCACAGTTGACAGTGGCTCAGACTCAGTTGGCAGAGCAAGACCGATAGCTGGTCGAGGTGAGGGCTGAGTGTGATTGCCAAACCATAGCATTGAGAGAAGATTCAAGAGAAGAGATAGAATCTCTATGACAAGAGGTTCTTCTCCAGAGAAGTAGGGCAACATATTATGTGGCGGCATATAGTGTCGCAATTCTTGTTGCCTAGCAGGTGCAACCCTATTCGTAGTATATGGCATGATCAGAGGGAGCTCGGGAACCATGCTAGGATCCCGGACATCAGGCTCCTCCTCCTCCACCAGGCGATGAGGGAGAGGGCACTAGCTAGATGATTCATTTGTAGCTCGGATATTTTTTTTGTAGACACACCCATTTTTTGTAGCCTATACGATTCTTGCTCCGATGGGAGTTTGTATATGTCATTGGACATCATTTTGTACTCTTATAATTGACATTATATATATACAAGATCTGCTTTGACTTCATCGTACTTGTGTTGATTCACTTATGAGATTTTCTCTTATATGCTTTATTCTATATGTATGCATTTATTTTCCATATGAACGTATGTATTGCAAATGATTATGAATGTATATTTTTGTTTCTTTGATATGCAAATAAATGATAATGCAAATGAATAATAATGAAATGTATGAAGCTATGTGAAATGTTATGTATGCAGCTAAAACATCTCAAAACACAAGTACTCAATCGAAGAAATGATGACAAAAAGACCACTTAGCATAAGTAATGATGATGCTCTCAGCTCTCCTTCAGAAGATAAAGAGATTATTACCATACTGAAATCACTCTAGATTCACAAAAATGCAAAATGATATGCAAAATGATGTGCAAAATGCAACCTAAACCTAGTCACTGGATTTAAAATACTTAAGATTCATCACTAAACATAAAAAACACAACAGGTAGGTTAGAGTTCCTTTCTTTTTTAATGTGCAATATTAATTATCTTGTCTGCAATGACCCTTTTTCCATTCATATCCTTGGATAGATTTCGCAGGGACCTGAATTGCATCATAAAGAAATTCCCTCAAAATAAACAAAGAAATGATATGGACCTCCCTGTAGCATACAAATAAGCAGAGTCAAGGTATGTGAGGCGATTTCACCTTGATGTGAAGGCTCTTATCATAGACACCCAGCTAATTTATATGTTTCCAAATCATCAAGATCATTCCTACAAGCAGAAAACAAAGAAAATATTATGCCCCCAATCCTTGCTCCTCTTAGTCACAATAGACTTCCTCGAGTTACTCAAAGGGACAATAAGCGAAAATCAATATAAAAGATAGAATACAAAGAAAATTTTCATTCATAGCTCAAAGTGTTTAGTGATTGTTTTCCATTATGTTGTTTTGCTTGTGAACTCAATGATAAACTCTTTGGTAGTTAGGAGATAGGTGACTGACTTGGAGTGGACGAACAGGTTTCACTGACGGAAGAATGACTTGGTTGACACTACTTAAGATATGTAATGTGCTCTGTCGAGTAACCTAAGACTAGGACGTTGATCAATTTCAAGTCATGAGGGTTCCAACGAACTAGGATGTCACAAAAGTGACTGAAAATATGTACAAGTGAAAGCAAAAGATGCATGAAAGCGGAAAATGCCAACGTTGCGTTGATAGATGGAGTGCTTGAGTACAAGAGGCGCCTGTTTGCTAGGTTTTCACCTGCTTGGCAGAGATTCATTTTTTTTTTTTACCAAGGTGCCTGTTTACCAGGTTTTCACCAGGGCAATTTCTCTCTTTATATATTTATATATTTGTTTCTTTTCTTTTTTTTTTGTTTTTTTGGATTTCTTCAGGACTTTTTTTGATTTTTAGGATTTTTTTCAGGACTTTTTTTAGTTGCACATGTTTACTGGAGCAGAGAATGCTAAGAAAAGAATTTCTTCAAGTGGATGGTGTTAATCAGTTCACGGAGTTGTTCTCCTTCCAAGTTTGAGAGTTGATAGGCACTAGAGCTGTATGTTGCAGTAACAATGTAGGGACCCAGCCAGTTGGGTTCAAACTTCCCTTTATTGTCGCGAAACTATTGATTTTTTGGATTTTCTCTCAGAACTAGGTCACCAACTTGAAATTTTCTTTGTCGAACCTTCTTGTTATATCCTCTGGACATTCTCTTCTAGTACCTCTGAGATGATCAAGCGCCACTTGCCGACGCTCATCTAGCAATTTGAGCTCTTGCAATCTAGATATTCTATGATCTTCATCAGTAACAAGACCTTGCAATGAAACTGTTACAGATTGTATTTCTACTTCAATAGGTAATACTGCTTCAAACCCATACACCAAAGAGAAAGATGTAGCCCCAGTAGGTGTTCCGATACTAGTTCTGTAATCCCATAGTGCAGGATTGAGTTGCAAATGCCAATCCTTCCCAGACTTGTTCACTGTTATGTACAAGATAGTCAGTAGGTTTTTGTTAGATGCCTCAGCTTGTCCATTACCTTGAGGGTAATATACTGATGACCAGTGTTGCTTTATTTTTAATTTCTCACAAATCTCGTCCATATCTTTATTCTTGAATTGTCCTCCATTATCAGTCATGATGGACAAAGGTATCCCATACCTACAAATGATATAGTTTAGGATGAACAAGGTGACTTGTTTACTAGAAGCTTTCATGAGCGGAACTGCCTCTACCCATTTGGTGAAATACTCAGTGGCAATTATGATAAATTTATGTCCATTGGATGAAGACAAATATATCTGACCAATGAGATCAAAGGTCCATTGTTGAAAAGGCCAGTGTGTTATAAATGGTATGAGGTCCCTTGCTGGGGCATGTATGAGATTTCCATGAAGCTGACATTTCTCACAAGTCTTAGCAAACTTAATGGCATCTTTTTCCATGTTTGGCCAATAGTAGCCAGCTCGTAATAATTTTTGAGCTAAAGTAAAACCATTCAAATGAGATCCACAAATACCTTCATGGACTTCCAATAATGCACATTTAGATTCTTCAGTTTCTAGACATCTAAGAAATGTACCATCCAAACCTCGTCTAAATAAATAATTAGCTATGATAACATACCGCAAAGCATTTCGAGTTAGGTTTCTTTTCTCATTATGAGTAAGTTTTTCAGGGATAATTTGATCTCATAGATAGGAATAGATGTGGTTGTATTGGGATGAGTCATGTCCAATTATAGAACAGACTATTTGGGTCTCAGGAGAATCATAAGCAGGGTAGTATAACTCTTCCACCTGGAAATCAAAGCAAAAATTGAACTCCTGTAGCTCAGGTATAGATGCCAAGGTGGCCATAGCATCTGTTGCTCTATTCGTTGATCTAGGAATTTGTTGGAATGATACAAAAGCAAAGTACTTCTTGATATCATCCACCATCCTCTTGTAAGGCATCAATTTATCATCTCAAGTCTGATATGTATCATTGGTTTGATTGATGACCAACTGAGAATCTCCATAGATATGTAATTCAGCAACCTTCCATTCAATAGCTAGTTTTATTCCATTCACCAAAGCTTCATATTCTGCAATATTGTTTGTGCAGGGAAATAGAATCTTGTAAGACTTTGGGATTGAATACTTTTGAGGAGTAATAAATAATATGCCAGCACCTGAACCATTTTGAGTAAAGGAACCATCGAAGAACATCTTCCAGGGTTGTTGAGTAAGATGCATTATTAATTCATCTGGGAACTCGATGTGTAGTGGTTGAGTATCCTCAAGTGGAGCTTCAACAAGTTGATCAGCAATTACCTATCCTTTTATGGCTTTGCATTCCACATATTCAATGTCAAACTCCACAAGGATCATGACCCATTTCGCCAATCTTCCGGTGAGTATTGCTTTATTAAGAAGATACTTGAGTGGACCGATTTTGGCCACTAGCTTGACTGAATGTGTTAGCATATAGTGCCTCAGTTTCTGTGATGCAAAGACTAATGCCAAGCATGCTTTTTCTATTATACTGTAGTTCATTTCATAAGACACCAATGTCCTATTGATGTAATAAATAGCCCGTTCCTTTTTGTTGTCATCCTATTGTACCATAAGTGCCCCTAGTGATGAATCAGTTGCTGATAATATATAAGATGAGTGGTTTACCCTAAATAGGTGGCATCAATATCGGTGGATTAGATAGGTACTCTTTTATTTGTTGAAGATGTTGTTCACACTATTGATCCCAGTTGTATATTATTCCTTTCCTCAATACCTTCGTGAAAGGTTGAGCTTTGTCTGCTAGTTTAGAAATGAATCTTCTAATGGATTGGAGACGTCCCTGTAGACTTCTAATTTGACTGATGTTCTTTGGAGGTGGCATTTCCATTATAGCTTGGACCTTCTCAAGATCAACCTCGATGCCCTTCTTTGAAATGATGTAGCCTTTGGATTTAATCAGAGCTTAAATTTTTCCATTCTGTCAAGTATAGGACCTAACTCTTGAATATGCGTTGATCTTTTTATAGTCTTCACTAAGGTGTCATCAACATAATCTTCCATATTCTTATGCATCATGCCATGAAATATAGTTGTAACTGCTCTTTTATAGGTTGCCCCTACGTTCTTTAACCTAAATGGCATAACGTTCCAGCAAAAGGTTCCCCATGCACAGGTGAAAGCTATCTTTTCTTGATCTCCTGGCATGATTTTAATCTAATTGTCTAGAAAATCCATCCATTAGTGAGTACATCTCATACCCAGCTATCATGTCAACTATCATATCAATATTTGGCAATGGAAAGTCATCTTTTGGATATGCTTTGTTGAGATCTCTAAAATCTGTACAAACTCTGATAGATTTATCTGCCTTCAACACAGGCACTATGTTGGAAATCCATTCAGCATAATCTATTACTCTGATAAATCCAACTTTGAGCAGTTTCTCTAGTTCAGCTTTGACTAATAACGCTACATGTGGGTGCATCTTACAGAGTTTTTGTTTAACTGGTTTTACTCCTGGCGTGATTGAGAGATGGTGCATAATGAGATCAAGATCCAAGCCTGGCATATCAAAGTACATCCATGCAAAGTTTATTTTCTTCTCTAAGAATATCTGAGTGAACTCCTTCAATTCTTCTGCTGATAGTGATTGAGCTATGTGAATGATTTGTGGTCTCTCTTGATTCCCTATATTCACTGGCTGAGTTGGCTCGATCAATATGGAAGACCGCTCCTAGAAATGACTGGGCTGTATACCAAGTATCTCACCTTTAGATGCCTTAAAGAGGTTTTCACCTTTAGGTACATCCTTTATTTTCTCTTTTTTAGATTCTGACACGGCCACAATATGGTTTTTGCCATCAGATCTTTTATTTTTATTTTTCTTGTTTTTGAGACTAAGATACTTGATATCCAATTCAATCATATTTTCACTCTGTTCACTGGTGGAAGAGTTTATAGGTTCGATTGCATCGAGATAATAGGATAATGTATAGTCATTGGCAAAAGTAAGTATATCCATGGGTCGGTTTTGTAAAGTACAGTCAATCAATTCAGGATGTACTAAGGATAAATTTTGGATAGGTTCAAGAGCATTCACGGTATTGTTATCACAGTTGCAGATCGAAAAGTCAAGTTCCAGAATGATACCTTGCGTAAGTGTCTCAAGACCAGGAAGAGTCAGATCATGATTATTAAAGTTTGCATTAGAATTTAATCGATCTAATCCAATAGACATACTTGTAACATCATTTACTACGCCAAACTGGACATCATATTGTGGTTTAATAGCAATAAGACTAGTAGGCAACTTTTCATTATTTGTATCAGATGATTCAGAATTTGATGCTGAGTGGATATCATCATGAATAGGATTGTCATCAGAGTCATCAAAGTCATCAGATGGAGTTTCCAAGCCTCTTTTAGGTGATTTAGTAAGCATATGTATGGTATCAATACCAACATCTTTAATGCTACAAGTTCCTTCATGTTGTGGTTCATTTGTCATTTGTATCTGACACACCTATTGACATGATCTCATTTTTTATGTGATTTGTTGTCATCTACTCCATTCAACTTCTTCTAGATTGATGACTGGTTCTTGTTCTATAGCTTCTAACTCTTCCTGTGCAGTGCTATAACTGATTTGTTATGTTTTAGGATAAGGGCACATAGATGAGAAGCTTTTTGGTATTCTTCCTTCTTTCAATCCTTGTTCATAATTTGCTTGCCTCTTTTGTCTAATTTCTTGTATTTCCTTCTCTAGTTTTATGTGCATCATCTCTTGAGTATCATCTATGACACCACTAGATTCTTCTAGAGTTTTTGTAGTGGATGTGTCTGAAAGATAGTCAGGACCCCATTCATACTCGTTTGAATTAGTCTATGAATCATCTACTCGTTGCCTGCCAGTATATGTAACTGGAACTTTTAATGGTGCAAACAATTCTCTAATTCTTACCATTTCATCTCTTATATCCTTAGGAACCTCAACTTCTTGTATTATCGTAGCTGATACCATCGAAGCTTGAGCACTAACTATTTCTTCTTTCTTGACTACCGATTCTTCTCTCTCTTTTCTACACTCTACTTTTGTTTGTTTATGATTTGCTTCATGTAATGTTAAAGGTGATATCCTTTTCGGGGACTTAGACTTAGAAACATGTTTTTGGTCTGATGTCTTTTTCGGATTGTGTCCTAGTCTAGCCTTATCATGTGTGCATTTGGTTTGTAGCTGAATTGGTTCAGTAATACCTTCTTTTTGTTTTCCCAAAGGACCAGTACCTGAGTACCCCATGCATTGAATCATTTTGTAACCATGACCATATTGGTTTGAGGAAATCTCACAATGTCGTACCTCCTCATTTGGACTATCTTCCTTAAAGAGCCAGTTAAGCACAACATCCTCTTCTATTTCATCTACCAAGGAGGTAGAAGACTATATAAAGAGACCATCATATATAGTATTCGAAGCTGAAGTTTGTGTTCTCATAGCCTCTAATGGTTTGCCCAACTATCTTGGTGATGGAGGGAGAGAAACTAATGATAGTAATGGTTCTATCTTGTATCCATCCATGTCGGTATTTGTAATCTTCAATCTCTTTTTTAAGTCTTTCATCAATGTTTATGGATCTTCATTTGGAGAGGATGCCCTATTATGAGGCACAAAAGTATTTGCACCTTTTGTCAATGCATTATAGATGACATTTGTATCAGCAGGAATACTGACTTTAGCTCCATTATAGGGAAACTTTAAGCATTGGTGATACGTTGATGGTACTGCCTTCATTTCATGAATCCACGACCTGCCTAGTAAAATATTGTATGACAATGGAATATCAAGAACTTGGAAAAGGGCTTCTCTCTCTACCGGTCCCACTCTAATTGTTATTTTCTTGCCTAGATCAATGACATTTTCAAAGAATCCTAGTTGTGTAAGCAGATGATAAGTATAGATATTCAACCTCGCGCCTCCATCTATCAAAACACGTTTGACTCTATGTTTGTGGATCATGGCTTCAATATGCAATGGCTGGTTATGTGAATGATTTAATGAATTGTCATCTTCTTCAGAGAAGGTCAAATAGTGAGGTGAAGTCAAATGACCCACCATAGACTGAAACTGATCAATGTCTAAATCTTTTGGAACGTTGGTAGTGAGAAATGATTTGTCTAGGATTTTCTTGTGAGCATATGAGATTTGTAGCAATTCAAAAATTGAAATTTGAGCATTTGTCCTTTTTAACTGTTCAACCACGTTGTATCCGGAGGATGATGATGAAGTTAACTTTTTAAATTTGTCCAAGGTTGATTCTTTTTGTTTGTTTGACAAAGCTATTGGATTTGATGTTTCTTGAGCCAAGTTGGAAGAACTAGCTCCTTGGAGGGTAACTTTCTTTTGAGATCGGGTCAGAGCTCTTGCATATCATGATTCCTTTGGTTTATCTTGAACTATAATCACATTGCAATATTCTGAGTGTGAAGGCTCAATCATGTTGATAACACTGTCCTGGCTGGCATAACTATAATTTACCTTGGCACCTCCTTTGGTCTTTGAGGAATCACCTTGTTTGTAAGTAGGCAAAGGGTCTTTAAATGCTTTATGATCATCATTGGTTGGATGATTCCCAACAACAACTTTACTAGCGTCTATGAGATCTTGAATCTCATGTTTTAGCTTCATGCAATTGTTTATGTTATGACCATTATTCTGATGGAAGTCACATTATTCATTTTCTCTCCACCATCTTGGTTTGACATTTGGATCATATGGTCTAGTGTTATCTGGTAGTGTTATCAAGTTATTTTCCAATAGAGTTTTGAAAGCAGATTCATATGATTCTTTGAGAGGAGTAAAATCACGTTTAGGTTTGGAAAGCCAAGGCTTTTCTTTGAACCATTCCTTTGCTTTCTTTGGTGAATTCTCTACGACAGCCTCAGCAGCTTTAAGTGCTTGTGTACCACTAGCCAAGTTGAATATTGTGGATTTTGAGTTGGTTTTAATAGTGTCTACTACTCCATCATTAACAACATTCTGGATCTTTTTATGCTTAGGAAAATGATAACCAGTATTATGTTCGTTGTAAGTTGTTTTTAGGCAAGTTTGACTGTTCTGTTCTGACAAAACCATAGACTCGTACGACAATATTTTATGGACCAGACGACAATCTAGCAGCTATAGGATGACAATAGTTTTGTTTCGTACGAGTTGCTACCTCATACCGTATGACAAATGGGCATGTGCAGGATGACAAAAGACTAAGGGCAATTCTGTCTCGTACGAGATAGGATACAGTGCAGGACGATAGATGACTTAGACTCGTACGATAGATAATATGGTATAGGATGACAAACCAGTAGACTCGTATGACACAGGACCTAGTACAGCATGATGGATTATCAAACTCGTACAACTATTCATAGGATAGAGCCTAGAAATTTTGAGTTTTTATGATTGCTGAGTATGACTAATTCTAAGATGGACTAATTTTTGACCAGGATAGACTAGTTTCTGACTCGGACAGATTTCTGACTTAAAATGGACTAGTTTCTGAGACGGACAGAGTTTCAACTTAGTATGGACTAGTTTCTGACACGGACAGATTTTCAACTTAGGATGGACTAGTTTCTGACATGGACAGAGTTTCGACTCAAGATGGACTAGTTTCTAACATGGACAAAGTTTCAACTCACTGAGTTGTTTCTGGTCTTCACCAATTTCTGGTATGTCAGTTTTTGTTTCAGGGATGAAAACACAGAAAACAAGTAGTATGTATAGTGACTCCAATCACAGCATGCAAAACCCTAAGGAATTTGGTGAGGAAAGAAAACCTTTTCTTGTAGACTCAGGTACACACCCAATAGCTAATCAGAATATGACCGCTGAGTCTCACGCAATGGATTCTCAACACCGTATTATCTGACTCCAAATGCTAATAGGGGCACGAAATGACAAGTATCTTGGGAGAGTTACTATCTCTCTTGCACAAAGATTATCTCCCTCTCAGAGGTGAACTGGGTAGCTTCTAATTTTGAATTGGATTTAGTCAGGGATCCGTTCAACACATCGAGGTATAAACTCAATTAAGAGGTCTCTCAGCCTTGAAAACCAAGGTTTAATATACCCGAAGATACGAAGGAGAGCTATTCCTGAGCACTATCGTTGACTTGATTTTCATCAAAATCACGTTTATTTTATAGTGGGTTGGAGTACTTGGCATTTAGTCGTTCCCACTTAGGTCATTCCCCTCACACTGGCCGTAATGGCTTTAAGAGTTTTTCAACCCCTCGGGAGGGCAGGCCTACTAAAGATGTACAAATCTCAAACAAAGAAAAAGCTTCAAGGGTCTGGATTTCTGATTATCTAGAAAAAGACAAGAGCATACTCTCCTACCTCTTAGAATCTTCTAAAAGCATGAAAGACAGATTTTGTTCATTAACCAGATAACAAGTTAGGCTCCAAAAAATAAATTTAAAGAATACACGTTTGGTCAATTCTCCTTAGGCAACCTGCAAAGACAACGAATCAGTAGTCATATTGTCTTTGTGCGACAAGCATATTCTTCGACAAGCATTCTATAAAAACTAGTTAGGCTGTGAAAAACTCTGAGATAGATAGATAAACAATCAGGGTCATTCGTCAGAATAATCAATCCGAAATAAGAAAATTATGAAATTTGCCTCTTTTACCAGAAAATACAGAATCGTACGACACACACTTGACTCGTACGAGACAGGATTTAGTATCGTATGAAAGAAGATTGCTGATGATGTCTGCTTGTACGATAGGATATTGCAATTCATGCGACACCTGCAGTTTGTCATTTCAGCCTATAAAAATTGTCGTACAAGATGTACGGACGAAAAACCGAAAAATCTGAAATCTGGAAAATAACAAAAAAAAAAAAAGTGGTCAGTCTTGGAGGTCAAAAAAGTGAACCTGTAGCTACAAGAACAACACTTCAATTAAGTCATTATATGCATGGTTAGTAATAAATAACCAATAAGTAGTAAACCATAGCAAAGCGACTAATTGCCTTCTAAAAGATGTGAATATAAGATTGCTCTTAGATTTTTATAAGCAATACTAGTGACTAGACTACACCAAGATGAAGGATTTAATTTATATGATATTAACTATATGGATGCAAGATGGATGAATAATTCAAGCAACAATGGATACAAGCAATAATGAATGGAAAATGGATGTAAACAATCTAAAAAGCACAATAATCTTCAATGACTCTAGAGCAAAATTAGCGTGATAATAATCTCCAAGCGTATTCTCAAAAATCTCTAGGGTAAATTGGAATGAGAGCTGAAGATTGAATTTATAGAGAATCACAAGAGAGATGATAAAAAAGCTTAATTTTGGATTAATTGAAATAATTGAGAAATCATGTTCAGTTAACCTTGAGATAGGTTCCAATTATAGTTTAATTGAAATGCATTCAAATTAGAAGTCCAAGTTGCATTGGAAAATAATAATAAATTAATTCCATGCACATATGATGAAAATAGATACTTCCATGCACATATTTGATTTATTCAAGAAAAAGGTCTTTTCAATGCAACTGAACTTCTTTTTTCTGAAAAGCTTTGAGTTCCAATTTTAGAGAATAATTCAATAATTCAATTAAATTGCTTTTCTGATTTCAAGTTCTAAATTTAGAAAAAGAAATAATATCTCAAGTTTGATTCCTCTCTCAATTCAATTCTTTTTGTTTTATTTTCAATTCAACTCTTTGTAATAAATTAATTCATCTTTTGTAATAAATTAATTATTTTTGCATGATTGAATGGCAAATTAATTAATTAATTAAATATGCAAGGATAGTTAATAAATTAAAATGGGATAATTGTTCAAAATGATATTATTGTAAATGATTTGATTAATTAAATAAATATTTAATTAATATTGAGTAGTTGATTTGCCATGTGATATTTGATGATTAAAGAATTAATAATGTGCTCAAGATTGATTTAATTGCCTTTGGTTAGGACCTTGGTGATGTTGTCGAGATTAGGGGCCCATGGTTTAGATGACCAATTTTAGGGTATTACAGACTAACCTTGCTTTGTTTCTCACTACTTAACCGGTTTCATCCATTTTGTTTTTAAACAACCATTTGGTGCCTATCACATTTTGGTTCTTCGGTTTGGGCACAAGAGCCTAAGTTTCATTTTTGTCAATCTGCTCTAGTTCTTCCTCCATGGCTTTGGTCCAGTCTTCATCATTTAGAGCCCCCTTTGATAGTTTGGGCTCAATTTTGGAGAGCATACAGGTACTCTCTCTTTCTCTTCTTCTAGTCAATATTCCTACATCTTTCTCACCAATGATATTGTCACCAGAGTGATTGTTTCTGACGTAGCTTGCTAGTATCAGTTTGCTTCTTGGAGCTTCTTCTACCGGTTGTGTAGGTTCTACTTCACATGCTTCCTCATTTGTCACTACAACAAGATTCTCTTCAGCAATTTCAACCGATATAGTGTACTCAAATCCTTGATAATACTTTGGTTCACTCTTTCTATCCTATTTATTTTTCTCAAAGAAATCATCCACTCTAACATTGGCACTCTCCACAATCTTACTGGTCATTTTGTTTAAACATTGATATGCTTTACTCTTTGTGGAGTAACCTAAGAAGGTGTTGGTATTATGGATGTGTTGCATTAGTTTTGTTATTGATGCCAACACTTATCCTTCTGGAGATCTACATTGTTGATTTGGCATTATGGTTATATTGGTTTACTGTTGAACCGACACATTGTGTTCACCGGCAAGTTCAATGACTTATGCACAGTCATCGGTATATTGTTCACCGACACTGATGATGACTTGTTATCATTTGGAGATCACTTGATTATGTTAAAGACATGGTTTGGATAATTGGTTTTGGTGTTTTGGTTATTGGTCTAATCGGATTAATATATTTGTTTTTACTAGAAAATTGGTCTAGGTTATGGACCGGTATGTGTTATCTATTCCAAATCAGCATGACATGTTATGGAGATGATTTATTGATTGGATATTGTTGTTAATGTATTGAGCCGACATGATGCATCACATAAAGACTTATTTGTAATTGATTTTATTGTAATATTCTTAGTGAAGTCGACCTACACATTTATTCTTTGGTTTTGTATATATGTAAGATCTCATTTGTAAGATGAGACATGGGATATGATATGTAAGGTTATGGTATGGTACTATAACATGGTATGTGTGAATAATGAAGATCGTATGAGAAGACCATAGAGAAGGTTCAAGGAATGTATGAAGGTGTTTATTAGAGCTTAACTGGTACTGAATCCAACATTGGAGATGCTATTTTGAGCAGTATATTATTCTAGGATTTAACCATCCTACTGTAGTCATTGCGACTCCCATTTGAGCAGTGTTCTTTGGGTAGTTGGCCTTTCTGCATGTACAGACCCCATTTGTATACACATACTATCTGCAGTAGTATCATCTGATTGTGGGTAAGGTTTCCCACCATGGTTTTTCCCCTTACAGGATTTCCACGTCAAAAATCTATGTGTTATGTGTTGTGGATGTTGTTTCTCTTTTTGTTTCATGAATTAAGTTTCACTAGTATTGATATTAACTATCAATCTGTTTATCGGCATTAAGTTTGGTTTACCAATATTAAGTATCAAGTTTGATTAAGTTATAATTGGGTTGAAATTCATTAACAACTGATTCACCCCCCCCCCCTCTCAGTTGCCTTCTGGTTCCTAAAAATTGGTATCAAAAGTCAGCTATCAGCACCCCAGACACCTCAGCAAAATGGAATTGTGGAAAGGAAGAACATAACTATTCTAGAAGCAGCTAGAAGCATGATATTGGAGGCCAATCTACCTTATGTGTACTAGAGGGAAGTAGTGAATACAACGGTTTACACTTTCAACAAAGTTCACATCAAAGGTGAAACTGGTAGGACCCCTTATAAACTATGGTTTGGTAATACTCCTACTCTTAAATACTTCAAAAATTTTGGAAGCAAATGCTATATTAGGAGAGATGAGTATGTTGGTAAATTTGATCTTAGAAGTGATGAAGGAATATTTCTTGGTTATTCATCTAAGAGAAAGGCATATAGATGTTTTAATAAAAGATTGCAGAAGATCATTGAGAGTGCTAATGTGAAGATAGATGAACACTTTAGAGGAAATTCAAGGTTTGTAGATTCTGAACCAACAGTTGAGATGATCATAAATGAACCTATACAGAGTGCACCGGTATAGAATGTGGATCCAGTCAAACCGGCATCATCAAAGAATTCCATAGTGACTAAGGAACAACATCATGTGAATAAACCCAAGTATGTAAGAATGAATCACTCAGAAAATCAGATAATTGGGAATAAGTATCAAGGTGTTATGACAAGAGGAAGACTGACAAATGAGAGGTATGCTTAATTTCTCAAATTGAACCACTATCTGTTATTGAGGTATGTCAAGATGAACATTGAATTAAAGCAATGGAAGATGAATTAGAACAAATTGAAAAGAACAATACATGGACATTAGTTCCCCGACCTAAAGAAAAAAATGTAATTGGAATTAAATGGGTATTAAAAAATAAACTTAATGAAGATGGTAAGGTAATTAGGAATAGAGAAAGATTAGTGTGTAAAGGATATTCATCAAAAGAGGGAATTGATTACAATAAAATGTTTGCACGGGTAGCTAGAATTGAGGTAGTTAGATTATTTCTTGCATTCGCAGCTCATAAGAACTATAAAGTATATTAGATGGATGTAAAATGTGCATTTATGAATGGTGATCTTGAAGAGGAAGTTTACATTGAACAACCTGATGGATTTTCATTGACAAATGATAAAGATATGGTTTGTAGATTAAGGAAAGCTTTGTATGGATTGAAGCAAGCTCTTAGAGCTTGGTATGCTAGTTTGGACAAATATCTTTTGAAGCTTGGTTACACTAAAGGTAATGCTGACAACAACTTATATTTCAAAGTGACTAATGATGACATCTTGGTTATTAAATATTTTGTTGATGATATCATTTTTTGAGGAGAAGATGGATTGTGTAAGGACTTTGCTAACAAGATGTAGGAAGAATTTGAAATGTCTATGATTGGGGAGATAAAATTCTTTTTAGGATTGCAGATTTTACAAACTGATAAAGGGATATTCATATGTCAAACAAAATACTTGAAGGAACTACTGAAGAAATTTGGTATGGAAAACTCTAAACCGGTAAGTACTCCTATGACTACAACTAATAAATTGACATTGAAGGATGATTCAGCTCTTGTTAATCCGACAAGGTACAAGTCTATGATTAGAGGTTTACTATATTTGACACAAACAAGACCTAATATAATGAATTCAATATGTATTGTTTCAAGATTTCAGAGTAATCCTAAAGAAAATCATGAATCAACAGTAAAAAGGATTTTTTTGGTATCTACAAGGAACAACAAATCTTGGTTTATGGTATCCTAAAGATGAAAATTTTGATTTATGTGCATACACTAATGCAAATTGGGTAGGAGATGTAGATGACAGAAAGAGTACCACTGGCGGTGCATTCTTTCTTGGTAGCAGATTGATTTCATGGTTAAGCAAGAAGCAGAGTTGTACATCATTATCAACAATAGAATCGGAATATGTTGCAGCAGCAACTAATTGTGCTCAGGTATTATGGATTAAGCAAATGTTGAAGGACATAAAGGTAAAATGCAAAGAACCTATAATCATTTATTGTGATAACTCAGCAGCAATTGATATATCAAAGAATCCGGTATTTCACTCTAAAACTAAACATGTTTCTATCAAATATAACTATCTGAAAGAGAATGTTGAAGAAAAAGAAGTAAGATTGGTTTTATGTGAATGCTAAAGAATAGATTGCAGATATATTTACTAAGCCTTTGCCTAAGAAATTTTTTGAATATCTTAGAGAGAAGCTTGGGGTAATACCCCCACCGATAGAGACTTAGACAATTGAAGATTGGCATCAAACTGATAGAAACTAACAGAGAAATTTTTTCTGGCTTTGATGGAGGAGAGCTACTTCTCAGGGGGGGGAGTAGTTGGTTGTATGTTTTGGTATTTTTTTTATTGATTTGGCATTTGATGTCAAAGGGGGAGAGAGACCTATGGAAAAACATTCTTGGGATAGAGATCTATGAGACATTATTCAATGAGGGAGAGATATATACTCTTTGTATTTTGATTTTGATTTTTGGTATTGATCTATTCTGGAGATTGTTGGGGTTTTTGGTTTTTGGCATTCTGTTTTGGCACTTAGATGTTTTTTCATCTAGTGTTTCCATCAATTCCAAAGGGGGAGATTATTGGTATTATGGATGTGTTGCATTAGTTCAGTGACTTATGCACAGTCATCAGTATATTGTTCACCGAAAGGTTATATAGTTCATCGACACTGATGATGATTTGTTATCATCTGATGATCACTTGATTATGTCAAAGACATGGTTTAGATACTTGGTTTTGGTGTTTTGGTTATTGGTCTAATCGGATTGACATATTTGTTGTTACCAGTAAATTGGTCTAGATTATGGACTGGTATGCATTATCTATTCCAGATCAGCATGACACGTTATGGAAATGATTTATTGATTGGATATTGTTGTTAATTTATTGAGCTGACATGATGCATCACATCAAGACTTATTTGTAATTGATTTTATTGTAATATTCTTAGTGATGCTGACCTACACATTTGGTCTTAGGTTTTGTATATATGTAAGATCTCATTTTTAAGATGAGAGATGGGATATGATATGTAAGGTTATGGTATGGTACTGTAACATGGTATGTGTGAATATTGAAGATCATATGAGAAGACCATTGAGAAGTTTCAAGGAAGGTATGAAGGTGTTTATTAGAGCTTAACCGGTACTCAATCCAGCATTAGAGATGCTATTTTGAACAGTACATTATTCTAGGATTTAACCATCCTACTGTAGTCATTGTGACTCCCATTTGAGCAGTGTGCTCTAGGCGGTTGATCTTTCTGCATGTGCAGACCCCATTTTTTTACACATACTAGCTACAATAGTATCATCTGATTGTAGGTAAGGTTTCCCACCATGGTTTTTCCCCTTACAGGGTTTCCACATCAAAAAAATTTGTGTTATGTGTTGTGGATGTTGTTTCTCTTTCTATTTCATGCATTAAGTTTCACCAATATTGATATTAACTGTCAATCTGTTTACCAACATTAAGTTTGGTTTACCAGTATTAAGTATCAAGTTTAATTAAGTTATAATTGGGTTGAAATTTATTGACAACAGATTCACCCCCCCCTCTCAGGTGCCTTTCGATTCCTAACAAAAGGTTCCTTCATCACTCTTGGGATCGAACTTTCTAGAGTACTCATCCCTCTCGATATAGCACCTACTTCCAAATACTTTAAAATAGCTCACATTGGGTGAGTATTCACACCATAATTCATAAGGAATTTTATTTTTCCCTTTCTTCACCTATATCTAGTTCAAAGTATACACAACAATGCTTACTACTTCTCTCCAGAAGATATGTAGAATATCCTTCTGTATCATCAGATTCCTTGCACAATCAATCAAAGTTCTATTCCTTCTTTTAGCAACTCCATTTTACTGAGGTGTTCTAGGTGCAGACATCTGTGTCATAATCCCCTGTTCTTCACAGTAATTCATGAACTCTTGAGAGGTGAATTTTCCTCATCTATCAAATCTCAAAAATTTTAGATTCTTATCGGTTCCTCTCTCTACTCAAGCCTTGAAGACCTTAAAAATGTGAAAGGCTTCAAATTATTCTTTCAAGAACACAACCCACATCATTCTTGAGAAATCATCTACAAACAACATGAAGTACCGATCCCAATAAAAACTCTTAGTTCTCATAGGACCACACAAATCTGTATGCACTAAGTCTAGCACATTCTCAGATGAATAAGATTTTTTGTTGAAGCTAGATCTGGTCAACTTTCCTTGTTGACATTCTTTACACATAGCATTCTCAGGTTTCATATTGTCAGGCATACCTCTGACATACTTCATTTTACTAACCTTTGCTATACTATCCAAATTTACATGACACAATCTTTTGTGCCACAACCAACTATCTTCTACCTTTTCCATTAGACAACTACCTACAGTGGTATCTAGGTAGATCAGATTACCTCTAGTTTGTTTACCAGTAGCAATCAAACTTCTTGATTTATCATTTATTTTGCATATTCCTTCATTGAATTCTAACTGATAACCATTATTGTTAAGTTGTGCAACACTCAACCGAATATACTTTAGCCCTTCTACCCAGTAAACATCATCACAATTGGTTTTATCATTTAGGGCTATAGATCCCTTACCTTTTACTGCACAAGGAGCATTGTTTCCAAATCTTACCAATCCTCCATCACAGTCTTCCATGCTGGGGAATTTGTTTCTGTCACAGTCGTGTGGTGAGTACAACCACTGTCAATTACCTAGTCTCCACACTGGTCTGAACTAGAGATCAGTGTCATATCACTTTCCTCAGTGTTATCTTCCTTTACCACTACAAATAAAATTACATCTCCATCAGATCCTTTTGATTCTTCAATGATAACTCCTTCTTCTACAAGATAGCACTCCTTCTTTCTCTTGTCTTTGTAGCTTCTAAAATTATCCTTCCTATCAATGTCAGGACATTTGGATGCAATGTGACCTATTCTATTGCAAGAGAAACACTTCAAGGGGAGCTTACCTTTGTACTTTATTTTTCCTCTTGGTAGCCTTCTTGCTAATAGAGCTTCAATCTCATTTTGTTCTTGTTCTTCAGATAATAGGTTATCACATTCATAAGAATGACCAGTTCTTGTAGTAGAATTGTTTCTGGTTTCTTTTCTTCTTGTTGTTGGTGCAAGTATTGTGCAAGCTTTGAAGGCAGCTTCAATCTTTGGTACACTATTATCATAGCTTCTTAGTTCAAAGGTAGTCAACTTATCGGTCAATGAGTCAAGTGAAACACTAACTATTCCCAAGGATCTGAGTTCTTGAATTGCAAAAACCCTTATGGCATATTGTGGTAGCAAGCTTCTCAAGATTTTGCTGAACACATCATCTTCTTCAAGCTCTCCTCCAACACTTCTGATGGAATTTACCACATCCTTTATTATTTTGCTATACTGTTCTATATTTTCTCCTTCTTGCATCCTCATCTCATCAAATTTGCCTCTTAAGCTGTCAACCTTAGCCTTTTGTATATGAGGATTGTCATGCCAAAAATTTAGGGCAAGAACGGGATAATTTTTTTTTTAAATATCATCTATCTAACAATAAGTTCTCTAACACGAAACGCTCTAACAAAGTTTTGGTCTTAACTATATTTAGAGGTAACTTTATCTACTAACCCAAGTAAGTAAAAATAATTTCAAATTAGATACAGAAGGTTAGATGAATGGTTTTATTGACTCATCGATTTTATTCAATAACTAAATTAATAAATTAATTATCGTAGGTAACAATAAATCTCCAATGTCCATTATTTGATCTTAGGTTCTAATTAAATTAGACCTAGCACTTAGATTTGCAAGTGTCTATACTTTATCTAACAATACTTACAATGTGGTTTAAACTAACTCGATTTAAAAAGTCGATTAAAATTCATAAGGAAATTTTTTTTTATAAAGTTTATTCTCATCAAAATGACTTACCCTATTGGTCATAATAATTCTAAAGTAATTAAACTTCATAATACTTTAAATTTAAACATTTAATTTTCTTCTTTAATTAAAATCCATATGTTTATTAAAAACATAATTAAATTGTAACACTTAATAAATACTTAATCTAAATCCCGCCTTATTCTCTTATATATTTTCAGCCTATGAATATGTATTTACATATACATATAAATATGTATATATAATACATACCTATACTATATATTTAAATACTATAAAGATTTCCACATATTAAACAAACCTTCATGCAAACCCTAACTAAAAAACATATTATAAAATACCTCATATTTTACAATTTTCCTATCTCTTTTCTTTTCTAGCCTAGCCCTACCCGGGCTAGGGTTTTATATTTTTGTTATTGATTTTGACTGTTATGCAGGGGGGGCCGAATTATCCATGGTGGAGCGGCGGCTTTTTTTTTTGAAGCTCGGTAGTTTGGGGAAAGGCGGCCGAATGGAAGAGGTGGTGCTGCCAGTGGGACGACCCACTGTGGGGGTCACGGCCCACACAACGGCCTTGGCCGCTGTGTGTGTCGCGGCCCGCACAGTGGTTGCGGCCACTGGCGCGAACGCGGCCCACACAAGGAGCCGCAAGCCCTGTGCATTCCGCGGCCCGCACAGAGGCTGCGACCTCTGTGCTGGTCGTGGCCCGCACAGGGACTGCGTGCCCTGCACGGCCCTTCCCATATTTCATTCTTTTTTTTCTTTTTTTTTAATTATATATATATATATATATATTCAAATATATTTACATGCATTTGTAAAAAAAAAAAAAAAGAAATCCATTAAGTTTAATAAATCTATATATATATATATATACATTATATATATATATATATATATATATATATATATTTGTATATATATATTTAGGTTTATATCTACATTTGTTTCGCAGGTAAATTTTATGATATGTATATATAAATATATACATGAAATCTACATGTATATAATTATATATATTTATATATAACTTATATTATTATTTCTTTTCTTAAAATAAAACCGAATTCCTGAAAGACTCTGATTTTCAATTGTAGGAAAAGAAGTAAAGTAATAAATCTGTTTACTGTAGATATCAATTTCTAAAAATAAATATTGCTTGGATTTAAGATAAATTTCTATCTTTCTGAGGTAAATGAAAGAATATTTTCTAGAGCTTTATTGCACTATATTGCTTTTACAGAAAACAGAAAAATATAATTTATTTTTAATCTACATTATGCATGCAAGCCTAACTTATGCTTTTTTCTATTTTATTTTATTTTAAATGCTTAAGAAAAATGGAATTAAACTTCCTACAAATCTATTTATCATAACACATCAGATATATTTTTTTTTTTTTAACTTTGGGAATACTAAATTTAGGAATACATAATTCTTTTCTGCAATAAATACATTTACTGAATTTGCAATTACTACAGCAACTAAATATGATAATTTTATTAAAATCTAACAACAACTACAACTCATATTTTTGCAATTAAAATGAAGACAAATTCACAGATAAAAAGGGAAACACAGAATCAAATAAAATGATTTTTATTTTTCAGTGGGCTATTGCATGCAATTCAAAAGCATTTCTTTTCAAATAGAAAGAAGAATATATCTAGCTTCTTACAATCCAAAAAAGTATTCTACCAAATTTACAAGATGTTTCTTTATCTAAATAACAATAACTAATTCTCATGTCTTTATTTCTAATTTACAATTAGCCTCTCATTTCAACGAATAAGGGTATATTTCTCCTCTTTAAACTAATAATTACAGCTGCAAGTAAATATCTGCAACAATAATTCCTGCAACCTTTCACTTGTCCTATTCTTTTCTCCCGACAATCCTGCATATTAAATCACAACTATGACCATGGAGTGCTCACCTCCTAGCCTAGGCTAACTAGTAGCTACCCCCGAGCTCGGAGAACCAAGCCCTAGACGGGATACAAACATGCAAACACATAGAAGACATAATGCACACAGATTTCAAACACACACCCATCCTGGCTACACTGCACCACACTTTGGTGATGACCTTTTTAAGGGTGGTAGTGGACCAATACCCTGAGGAGAACTGCAAGTATGGAAAACATGTAGCCACCTCATGGCACAACAAATACATCAAGAATTTCAACCCCTTGTTCCTTATGCCCCCCAAGGCATTCTAGCCTTATATCCGTCCTTATGACCCCCATTGCACAAACAGGCCATGCAACAAGGGTCACACAAAAATCCCTTGTGATCGCTCTCATAATGAGAGTCTCTCACTCGAGGGTTGTCACTGCTACCACCCACAAGATCCTCCTCTCTCCCAAGAGTAAGAGGTCTTGAAAACTCCCAAAAACACATACAAAACATAATACAAAATACCAAATGAAATTCCCAAAAAAAAGACATACAAGAAAATAGATTTCTTACACCAACATACTTTCAAACACATGCAAAAAGAAGTCATTTTAAGAATAATGTAACCAACCTTAATATGCCCAAAGGTAGGTTAGTATGGTTGAGGAAGAGCTGCCCAAATCCACGGATCTTCTCCTTCTACCCTTAGCCAAATTTTACTATTCCAATCTATTCTATTCTTTTCAAAATTTCTCGTCTCCAAAAATGGAGAGTGGGTGATTACCCTCAAATTTTCAAATTCTTGCTTAAGAATCTCCTTCTCTTAGTTCTCACAAGTTTCTAAAAACTAAAGAGGAAGGTAAGACAGAATGGGAAAGAGAACTCTCATTCGAAAAGGAAAGTTTACAACTAGGTTCAAACTTCTAATTTCAATTTTCGCACAACTCAGAAAAGTCAAATTTTAGAGTGTCTAAAAGGTCACTTAGGAGTAGAAACTTGCCTAAAATTACCCCTAACCCTTAGGTATACCTTATGGGCTTTAGGAAACCCTATTAAACTACCCCTAGGTGTTCATTTAACCCATTTTAAACCCCTCTGAAGTTTATTTTCGGGTCAAACCTATGTTGACCACCCCAAAGATTCTTTACCCAAGGTTTTTATGACATCACGTTATATTAATTGAAAAAAACTATAGTTGAACACTTTCCCACCAAGAGACAAAAATAAAATTTAAACTTAAATCCACACGTGTCAAGTGACACAAATAAAACACATTTACAATTTAAAACATGAAATCGTCTCTTGTGGATTTTACACAAGTAAATTAAATACACTTAACACACATGCAGCATATACTGTTACGAATAAAATACAACACAAATGGGGTGTTGTCTCTCCAAATATACAACCCCTGGCTTACGAACATACATAAGTCTAGGTTTAGTTCTCCGTAATATTCCCATGGTCACATGGATAACTTCCTGCGCATCTCAATTTACACATTAGTACTTTCAAATATCCACATATAATATAATTCAAAGGAATAATAATACACATCATCACTTGCATACAATTTACATCTGAACAAATTAAATACATCTTTTATCCAAGCAATTTCACATAAGCAATTCATCCTAATTCACATAAACTTAAACATACATCATAATTCTATTATCATAGTAAAGTCCTGCAAATTCCATAACGACATTTATCACCGAAATTTCATCTTATTCAAAAATCATGTAGTGTTCTATCTCATAAGCATATAAATAAATCATCAATATATAGCAATGTTATGCAAATCCTGAAATCATATAAGTTCTAAATTCCAAAATGCATCAAAATAAAGTATCCATAATAGTCTAAATATAAAAATCACTGAAATGTTAGACTGAGTCAAGGTGAGGCCTCACAAGGATCTCCTCCATAAATAGTCTTCAGCTTATTCCACATCTCATAGGCTATTTTCAAATCTTGAACCTCAGCATACTCATTATTAGAGAGTACTAGCAATCACATCCATAGTTGCAATGTTGTCTTGCCTTTCTTTGATCTAATCTGCAGTGAGAACCACTGTAGGTTCATTGTACTCTATGCTTACATGATTCCAGTATTGATCCCCTAGGGTTTTTAGGTACAACTTCATTCTACCACACCATAATGTATAATTCTCCTTAGAGAACTTGAGGCCTTCCTTTTGCATCATCTTGGATCTTTCCTTAAGCTGTTAGGCTCTTCTGAATCTAAGGACCAGGGCTCTGATACCAATTGTTGGTCCCTACTAGTGACTGAGAGGGGGGGTGAATCAGTTACCTACCACTTATACAGGATTAAAATCTTTTATTCAAGTCTACACTAACTTCATATTCATCAATACAAACAGTTATTGCAAGAGAACATGCATGCATGAAAAGATACATAATAACACCAAGAATTATCTTGTGGAAACCCAAATGGGAGAAAACCACTATGTGAGTTGATGCTCACAAAATTTGTATTTTTTTGGAGCATGCTTTGTAAGGAGCCATCCCTGTTAGGAGATTATAAAAATACTATTAGGTGCCGCCTGGTTAAGGAATTCTCTTTAAGGACTGTTAGTGCCTTTACACTGTTAAAGGTAGCCTTGTTAAAGGACTTAGGATCATCAATTAAGATGTCACCCAGTTAAGGGATTTTAGAAAGGGACCTGTTAAAGTCCACTCGGTTAAGGGATTTTGAGTTGCAATGGTTAGAAAGCAACAAGAATATGATCTCCTAGAATAGCTATTGATAGCTTGATCACATCACAATGAAATTCATACTCTGTCTGCACTAGTCGTGTCTTCTCTGCACTACACCGGTTCTCTGCTCATACCCTCGGCTTTGCACTTTTCTGGTCTACTTCGCACACACTCTTCTCTGTTAAATCACTTAGCATTTCCTCACTCTTCACTCTGCAGTTTGGATCACCTCTCAGGATTTTCACTTTGCAAATTTCGATCAATCATTTTGGTTTTTGCCAAAAACCTTTATACCATATTTCGCCAACACATACCCATTGATTCCTCAATTAGTTTACACTTAACACTCGGTAGATTTGAAATTCAAATATTTCTGAATCTTCTTGCACTCCCTCTGCACACTCTCCATCAATCTCGCCAGCAACTCATCATTCACTACCTCTACAATTAATAATTTCACCAACGTCTGGGTCATGTTCTATCTTTTTAATATGAACTAAAAAATCTGCACAAATCTCACCTAAACTGGTTATTGATTGTTGTAGTCTTCACTATTCATTTGTTTGATGATATCTTGCCATGATAGAATCACCTTTGGTCATCACATCGAGCTTGTCGGTCACTGCTCTGAGATTCCCAGTGGATATCATCCTTCAACCTATATCACTGGTTCGCCGGTGTAACTCTGTTATCTTCTGTTACTGGTCATTGATCACTTGTCTATCCAGAGAGCTCTGGTCATGCATAAGACTACTAAACTTTAGTCTGAGTCAACTCTTGTGACCGCATCATCATGTCAACTACTTCTTTATCCGGTGGGAGTCCTATTGTTTCTTATCCAAACATCCTTTAGCATATCAGTTGCTAGTTGACACTAACTCACTTGTCAGTTGGAAACAATGCACTGCCAGCATATCCTATATCGGTTTGCAGTCCTTGCACAAGTCAACACTAATTTGTGTACTAGTGACTCCAAAGGTCTCACTTACTGGTGAATATAAAAGACATCTCATTAAGTATGCAACAATAAAAGTATTGTAAAAACATTTCTTATATTGGTAACCATCCTATACTGGTTGACATCAATGACAATCACAATGCAAACAATCGATAAAGGAAATGGTGAAACTTAAGAGATACAATAAGATAGAGGTAAGAGAGAAGCATTTTGCTACCCCAAGATATTTGACACTAAAAAAGAACCACCTCTAATGACAAAGAGCCCCCAATTAAGTTAACTACTTATTTCATAGGGTGAGGAGCAACATGAGGTGAGAGGAGTGCTAAGGCACTACCTTTTCATAAGGAAAGAGAGAAAGATCTATTGAAAGACATATACGAGCACGATCACATTGATCTTGAACAAATTCCTTAAATTATTTACACTTTCCAAGAGAATGATAACCACCATGATGAAAAATACAATATCCATTTCTTTCTTTATATTTAGTGCTAAACTTCACAAAAGGAAAAACAACATTCTTGTCATACTTCAATTTCCAAAAGATTCTAGTACCCAATTCTTCTTGATCATCGATAAGTGTAGGATTATTATTTTGTGATTGAGGACAAGAGTTATTATTAGAAGAAGGATTTTCATCCACGATTTTAACTATACCACTATTGATAAGTTCTTTTATTGAATTTTGAAAATCGAGACAGTCATTAGCATCGGGATCATGGGTTTGATGAAATGAACAAAAAGGAGGCTTTGAAGAAGAAGCACTTTTATGGGAACGAATGTCTTGTTGTCTTGCAAGATGATCTTTTAAATATTGAATCCTAAGGAGTTCATCCATAGGAGATTTATTATTGTTTCCCACACCTTCTGTGGTAACTTGTGTAGGAGGGTTTATAGGGACTCGAATTCCTTGTTCAAATTTTCCAAGTCCTTGTCCTCTAAAACCTTGTTTTGATATTATGTTAAATCCACTTCTGTAAGAATATTTTAATTGATAAGGTGGGGGAACATTATAATAAATTTATTTTAAGTTCGTAGTGTAAGGATGTTTAGATGGAATGAAAGGATTAGTAGATTACAAAAGAATATCTTTTGGAGGAGGATTTTTATTTCTTTCATCATTCATATCCTCGTTGATAGATTGGGAAGGAAGATCCTTATCATCTAAGGCCTCATCTTTTCTTAATTTTATGTGGGGAGAGAGATCATGAATAAAATGCATGACATCATCTTCTCGACAAATTTTTTGTTGTTTAAGATAGGCTCGAGGAGAATAAGGACGATCTAGAGAGATGGAAATGCCAATATTTTGATCTTGCTCCTCTTGTGCAAGAGTATGTGTATGAGAAGAAGATAAGGCCATGTTGCTCTTCAATTATTGCTCTCCATTAGAGAGATCATTGAGAGGAGTATTAGCTTTTACTTTATTCATATTAGATACCCTAGGAAAGGTACGAGTATTAGGTTTATCATTGTCATCTTTGGGATTGGGATCTACAAAAGCTTTTAGGTGATTTACGTATGAAATACTTTTTCCCAAAAACATTACCATAACAGAACGTACATGATAAATGCAAGCTTTGAGATATAATTGATGAAAAGGAAGCAACTTGGAAATCCTAAAAATGCAATATGTCCAAGTGCTATGAATGAAAAGAAATAACATGAAGTGGAAGAAGCCATTATCCAACACATGAGTGTATTAAATGTATGTAAAAAGCAATGTAATCATATGTGAAATAGAAAATAAATCAAATCCATTGATTTCCATGATGAATATTTAAATTTAGATCTAGGAATATAGTTAATAAATTAGGATTTCATAAATAAAACCTTTTAATTTATTTAAATTGATAAGACCCACAAATTTGATTCTTTTTTTTTTTTTTTGAGATTTAAATTTTGAAAAATGTGAGATGAAATTTGAAAATGAGAATTTGAAATTTGAAATTTAGAATTGAATAATGCAAAATTTTAGAAAAATGATTATTCAATTAATTGAAAGAATAAAATGCAATTCTCTAGAAAATTTACATTTAAAATTAGGATTATGTAAAAATAATCTCTTAATTTAAAATTAAAATTATCCAAAAGAGATTTAAATTTAAAATTAGGGCCTTGTAAAAATAACTTCTTCATTATTTTTTTCTTTCATACTCTATGTATCATTAGATTCTGATACCCTAAGGGATCTGGGCAAGACCAAAGGTTTTCTTCCTCCATTCTTTCCTATCGGTGCCCACACTGAATGGCGTATGTAATCTTTTTGAAATTGATAAAAATTATTTAGGCCCCGGCCTTTTACCGATCAATAAAAAAAAAAAGAACTTAATTTTAAAATTAGATCTAAGGTTGAAACTTGGAAATTGGGAAATGCACAAGGTTAATTAAAATTTAAAAATTAGGGTCTTTTTAATTAAGCACTTAATTTTAAAATTTAAATTTGAAATTTCATCCAAGATTGCAATTTTGAATTTGATGGAGCTCTAAAATGATAAGTTCAAAATTTAAACAACCCACAAGCTCAATTTCTTTTTAAAAAAATAGGGTTTTTTAAATTAACAACTTAATTTTAAAATTTAAATGTGAAATTTGACTTGTAGATGAAAATTTGAAATTTGAAATTGAAAAACACTTATAGCTGAAATAATTAACCCAAATTAAGCAATTCACAAGCTCAATTTTTAATTTAAAAATTAGGGTTTTAGTGAAATTAACTTCTAAATTTTTTAAGTTTGTAAGGAAATCAATCTTGTAAATGAAAACTTGAATTTTAAATTGCATAAACACTTAGATCTGAGAACATAAAACATAATTAAGGGTGTAAGGAGTCGGGTTCACCAAAATGTAAAGGGGAAAATTTGATTTGGCAATTTGCAACATAGGAGAAATCACCAAATCAAATTTTGCTTTGGGAAAGGAATTCCTTTACATTAAAAAGAGGGGAGGAATCCACTAGATTCAATCACAAATCAGATAAGGACTAAATACTAAGTAGATTGATTGATTATGATGTTTTGTTCCCTCTTTTGTAAGTTAAAATGTTGATCTAGGGGAAAGTGTTGAAATTGAAGACAAAACTGAGAAAATAATGAGCTACAAGTTCGGTATTTTGTCATGGACCTAGATCTGAGCAATATAAGATGATTCAGATCTACCCTACCAAAATGCCCTAAAAAGGCAAGGATCGTGATGCAGCAACACAGTCCTCTGAATTTTATGCAAGCCAAAAAGGGTTGTTCCGTCTCTGTGTCTGAAGCTTATTCTGAGGTACATTTGCACACCTATTTCCTACACACTGAAAGAAAGGAAAATGGGCAGGGAATATGGGTTTTCCTAAGTCAAACCCCAGTTGAGGATGTTGGAATTTGCATGAAGATTGACTATAATGCCTATTAGAAGCATTGTCTTGTGGAGTATCTTGTGGTTTCAGTCTTAAGTCAAACCCCAGTTGAGGATGTTGGAATTTGCATTAAGATTGAATATATATTGGATGTCGAACCAGGAGATGTATCTGCAGTATGTGTAAAGAAAGATAGGAGCATGAAAAGGATCTAATCAAGCAGAGTAGTGCTATTCACTAGATCAGCAAACCCCTATTGTTCTCTAACAATTACAACAGTCAAATCCCCTAACAGGGTAAGCTCTAACATGCTTAGTGTTATCTAAATCCTCTAGCCAAGTGATCCATTAGCTTGGACTTGAAATCCTCTACTGAGGTTACTCCTAACAGGGTATTGCTTCTAATAGGGCATTATAGTCAATCCCTTGACTGGGTGGTCCCTAACAGGATCTGTTCTTAATAGGACTTTTGTAAAAGCTTTAATAGGCCTGACTCCTAACAGGGCGAACTTTAGAAGAGTTCAGAATACTTGTGGGTATTCATCCCCACTGTGGTTTTTCTCATTTGGGTTTTCATGTCGAAATCATTGTGTCAAGTGGTGAATGTTTTTATGGTTATGTTTGCTAAGGTTAATTTCCTTAACTGCTAAACCCACTTAGATATGATATGATGACTGACACCAATCTAAAATGTTCTTTTACTTTTGTCAATAATGTATTTGGATGTTTTGGTCAAATGGTTTGAGAATTTCAGAGTTGTTCTACTGTTATTCTGTTATGACAGTCAACTGGTGTACTTGACAATGATATTGTATTTGTTAGTTCAGTGCTTGAACCAGTCAGTTCTGAGTTTGAGTTGACAGGTTGTTTTTTTTGGTGAAAGTTTAGTCAGTTTTCTATCTATTGATTCACCCCCCCTCTCAATAGTTGACCGGATCCTTATTAATTCATCATACCATCAGAGGAATCAACCTTGAATGAAATGTTGCAAATACCGAAATAAATAATGGAAATGTATACCGTAGATCTGCAATGACTGATAATGATCCTTTGCTTCTTGAAGGTAATCACATATGTTGTATGAAATGACATGAACATGACAAAAACCTAATTACACATACATGGTTGCAAATGAATGATGCAATGTTGCTCCACAATGGATAAATGAAGAATATGTAGCCTTGAAGACCTCTAGAAATGCTTGATGATGAATGCTTCAGTGATTGAATGATTGATTTATTGACTATAGTTATCCCTCTTATCCTTGCCTTATTTCCTTATTGTCACCTTCATCCAAATGAGAGGGGAAGACCTCCTTATATATTTGTCTGTTGTCAAACATATTAATTTTCCAACATGGGCCAACATGAAGAAGTAATTCCCGCTCAAATTTTGGATAGGGCCTAAGGTTCAAATTAGGTCCCAATTAGGGAGGACCATGGTGTGGCACCACAGTCCCAGTGAAGACCTAGGCACCATACCCTAGTCCTACCCCAAATTGGGCCAAGGTTAAGGGGTCCCAGCAAGGTAAAATATGAAAATATGATGTTATTGCATGGTGGAGGCACAAATGGGTCCAGATCAAGCGTGAGGATTAGAAGAATAAGATGAGGGCCCTAAATGTGATTAAAATTGCAAAGGGTGCACTTTTAGGACACTACACAAATAAATTTAAATTTTATTCTAGTCTACTAATTTACCTACTAACAAGAGGTGTAAGTAAAATGTTTTACACTTCAAATTAAAATTTAATTACTAAGTTGAAATACATAGAGAATATATGGAATGTACAACTCTTGTACAAACCAATGAGAATTAAAATAATAATCTAGAGGCCTAGTATTATGTGACACACAAGATCACTATTTGTTGTTTTTTAACAATTATTCAAAGTTGTTGGCATTTTTACAAGATTTGACGCAAGGGAGATAGAATCTCTCATTTGTAAACTCTTGACCACAACCAAGTTGTAATGAAGGTTAAATAAAAAAAGAATATTTTCAAGACTAAAAGGTTGTTACATGTTATAATAAAACAATAAAACTGTATTTGCAATTGCAAGATCAATTCTATGATTGTGCAGGGAAAATTTATATATAAAAGTGTTCTAGACATAAAAAAACATTTTTTTATAAGTTCCAATACATTCCAATACTTTTTTTTGTTTTATAAGTTCTAGTACATTCATTTGGCATACCTTATTGAATGTTCAAAAGCAAAGGTGAATAGTGTTTAAAACAAAAAAAAGTTGTTACATATTATATTCAAACAATAAACTAATATGTGCAATTACAAGATCAATTATATAGTTGTGCAGGAAAAATCTACATTCATGAAAGTGATTTGAATAGAAAAACGCACTATTTAATGATTCCAATACTATCTTAATTTCTATGCAAAATAATTTGACAAACCTAACAAAATATACATCTAGGATTAGGAAAAAACAAACTATTTTATATGTTTAATAAAATACACTTATCACTTATCAATCCCAAACTCTTTATCTATATATTAACTTATTTAGTTAAACTATCCTAATTTCTATGCACTTTATGGTTGTCATATGTCCATGTCTTATTCAAATTTTGTTTTTGGTGTTTGACATTAAACTTGGACAAGTTAGTTGTGGTTGCTTTTTATATGAGGAACCCACATAAAATACTTGTAGATGCTTTACTGCCCAATCTTCCTCAACTTATAACCATCAAATTCAATCCCTTAGTGCAAGTACATAGACGTTTAACTATAGGTTGTGCCTGTCAATTCTAATAGCATGGGTGTGAATGTCACATAATAATTTTTTTTATTGATTCCAATACATTCACTTGACATATCTTAATGAACATTCAAAAGAAAAGGTGACTACTTTTCAAAACAAAAAAGTTTTTACATATTATATTCAAACAATAAAATAATATCTACAATTGCAAGATTAATTCTATAATTGTGTAGGGTAAATCGAGATTTATAAAAGTGATCTAAGTAAACACATTATTTATAGATTCCATTACACTCACCTAACATGTCTTAATTTCTATGATAAAAACAAAATAATTTGACAAACGTAATAAAGCATACTTCTGCACTAGAAACTAAGACTATTACATAATACATTCAAACAATAAAATCATATATACAATCGCAAGATCACTTCTTTAATTGTGTAGGTCAAATATACATTTATGAAAGTGACATTAAGATTGGAATAGTTAGTTATTGTTGCTTTTTACATGAGGAATCCATATAAAATGACATCTTCCTCAACTTATAACTATCAAATTTAATCCCTTCCTAAAATCATTCAAAATACTTAAGGAATATATGGAATATACATCTCTTGTAGGCACTTATCTAGTGGTGTTAGTATTATGGGACACACAACATCACTATTTGTTGTTTTTTTATCATTATTCAAAGTTGTTGACATCTTTACAAGGTTTGACACAAGGGAGATAACATTTCTTATTTGTAAACTCTTGACCACAAAACCAAGTTTTAATGAAGGTTTAAAAGAAAAGATGAATATTTTCAAGACTAAAATATTGATACTTGTTATATTAAAACAATAAAATTATATTTGCAATTGTTAATTCTATAATTGTGTAGAAAAAATCAACCTATATGAAAGTGATCTCCAAACAAAGAAACAAATTTTTTTATTGGTTTCAAGTTACTCACTTGACATATCTTAATGCCCGTTCAAAAGCAAAGGTGAATTGCGTTCGTTTGAAACAAAAAAGTTGTTACATATTGCATTCAAACAATAAAATCATATCTACAATGGCAAGATTAATTATATAATTGTGTATGGTAAATTGACATTTATAAGAGTGATCAAAATAAACACATTATTTATTGATTCCATTATCCTCACCGAACATGTCTTAATTTCTATGACAAAACAAAATAATTTGACAAACCTAATAAAACATACTTCTACACTAAACTAAGGCTATTACATATTACATTCAAACAATAAAATCATATATATAATTGCAAGATCACTTCTATAATTGAGTAGGTCAAATCTACATTTATGAAAGTGATCCGAATAGAGAAATATACTATTATTGATTCCAATACATTCACATGACATGTCTAAATTTCTATTACAAAATCAAAACAACTTAACAAACATAACAAAATATAAATCTACATAAAACTAAAAATTATTTTATATATTTAATAAAATTTACTTATCAATCCCAAACTCTTCATTGACTTATTCACTTAAACTATCCTAATTTCTTTGTACTTATGATTGTTGGTAATATGCCCATGTCCCATTCAAATTTTGTTTTGGGTATTTGACATTAAGCTCGGAATAGCCAGTTATTGTTTTTTTGTGTGAGGAACCCACATAAAATACTTGCAGATGCTTCAGTGTCCCATCTTCCTCAACTTATAACTGTCAAATTTAATCCCCTAGTGCAAGTACAGAGAAATTTAAGTATCCGTCCATATTAATAGCATGGGTGTCAATGCCATTTATCCTTCTCAAAATTTGTGACTCCATAACCAGTATGCTTAGATTTTAACATTACATAATATAAGTTAAAAAACCCAGATGACTTTGAATGTTCATGCATTGTGCTCCATTCATTTTAGCATATATTTATTGTATGTAAGAAAACGACGTGCACTGAATTATTGAGGCTGAAAGTATGCCCTTTGAATGGTCTCTGCAATGTTTCAGTCTATTTCTGAATATGGGTGGCATCATTTATCATTTATAAAAACATAAAGCAAGGGAATATACAGCTGCATTTTATGGGCAAAACGGTAGATGAGTGGATTGGTGAATGGAAAGATGGGTTGTAGATAGATGGAATACGAAATTATTGTCTATGTGATATAGATTTTATTGACAGGTTCCTTGGGTTAATAAGATAAATCTGCATATTAAAAGATGCGGGGGTTTAGATGGAATAGAATATGGATCAAATAAAATCAGAATGTAAATATATGTTATTAATAGTAATAATGAAGGATAATCTTCAGATTAGGAGATGGTTTGTTATGATGTTTGGAGAGCTCAAAATCATTGTTTAGTGGGAGTTTTAAAAGTGATTGTGGATTCATCACTCAGTGATGAATGATCTTGTACAGTGGTTGATGGTGTCATGGAGGAGCTCTTGAATATTATAGCTCAGGTGGGAGTTCTTTTGGCATTTTTAGTCTCATTGTCAAGGAATGGCGATCTTTGTGTGATTGGAGATGTTTCACATCTTGGTTAGCTATGGAGGACTCTTGGAGTCTTTGGTTAAGCTATCAGGTTATTCTTGCTTGAGAGGATGTGTTCTAGTATTGTGCCATGATGGATTTGTGGTTACACATTACCGTATTGGCATGATATTGTAAGATCATGATGTCATCATGGGTTCCTAATTCTGCAATTAGAGCTTTGATAGTGGTTTGGCTAGTTCTCTTGGTTTTGAATGCATTGGTCATGCACTTGATAGCTTTATGAGAGTGTAGTTTTACATTTGGGTCTTATCATGAGTTGGTCGATTGTTGATGCTCGTGGATACTTGGAGACTAGGGTGATGCATTTATTAAGACAATTACCCTTTTGAAGTTTTAGCAGAAAAGTTTGAGGATCCTTTTCACCTAGACATGGATGCAAACTGTCCATGATAGACCAAAGAGGAGGCTTTTCATAGAGAAATTCCATGAGACTTGCTTTATCTTGGAGGTGCAATCTCATTTCCCACTCTTGGTCTACTCAACAGATAATCATCTAAAAGTTATATATAGCCCATTGTGATTTCATACGTATTGTGTCTTATGATTTCTCTTCTCATAGAGATGGATCTTGAGCCATAGTTGCTAGTTTTTGGAGGGTTGATTTGATGGGTTTTCAACATGTTTATCTCTTTGGGAATGTGGTTTCCATTTATGAGGATCATAGGAGATGGTGTATTGGGCTGATTTTTTTATATGAGAAATGGATTTAGTTTTGTCTTCTTTGGCTTGAGAGGCTTGCATCCATGTTGCTTACATCACACATATGCTTTGTTTGATCTTTTGAGATTGAATATATTAGGTGTTGTTGAAGATTTTCTTTTGGGGTTATAAATGAGATTTTGTACTCTACATAATTTTCTTTTAGAGATGTATGTAGGACATGCTACGTGTTTTTGATTTGCAGGATCTCTTCTAGTCTTTTTTTATCTTCTTGGATGTGAGGTTTTGTGTGGTGCTATGGTGATCACTATTTTGTGTTCACTTGTTCTTTGGGTGATGACATTGATGTTTCTTTTATCTCTTTTCTATGTTGGATGTGAAGAACATGAAAGAGCTTTGGAGACTTGTTGACAAAGATGCTTTTTGCAGTAGTTTTATTAGAAATATTTACATATCATTGTAGATGTTCATTGGTACTACATGGTTACACTCTCTATTTGATATGATTGGTAGACTTGATATGCCTTGGTCTTATCGAGATTTGTATTATCAATGCAATAAGAGTTCCTAAACGTGTATTTTCTTCATTGACAATTTTTTATGCATGGAGCTTGTAATTGCATTTTATGAGTTGGATATATTGTTGGTATGAGTTATACTAATGTTTCTGGATAGGTCTTTGGTCTGGATAATTGGATGGATTATCATTTGTTGTGTTTGGTTTTTCTAGCCATGTAGGTTTGTTATTTGGATATAAGCAATCATTTTTTAGTGTTGTTTAAACTAGTGCTCAATCTTGTTATTGGCATGGAAATGTGTCATTTGTCACCAAGGTAAGCATTCTTGGGCAAAGGTTTTGAATGAATTCCTAGGAGGTGCAATTTTTGACACATTGCTTAGTACATTGAGTGAACTATGACATGATCCCTATTGTTTAGTGTAAGAAAGTTAAGTAGCAAAACAACTTCCTATACTAACCTTGAGAGGAGGGTAATGAATTTTTTTTTACATAAATTTATAATAGTTACATAAAATTAACATAAATAGACATAAATAGCATGCATACCACAACACAATGATTTATGTAGGGAAAACCATTTTCAGGAGAAAAAACACACACTCCAATTGTAATAACCCACCATAATTAACTCATATGATGAAAGGAGAGAACCTGGTTTGCTAAAGCTTGATGTTGAATCCTCTAGCTATCCTTGATCCTTCCTTGCAACTAGAGAGAGATCTTCCAACAATAACTTAAAAATTCCTGCAACAAAATGAGACTACCAAAATAAAACTTGGGAAAATTTCCTTCAAAACAAAAATCAACTCCCTTCTTTGAAACTTGCATATAATTTTATAAGAAAAATTCCCTCCATTCCACTATCTTGAAAATTTAATTAAAAAAAGAGATTCTTTCCCAATTTTGGACTTCATGCAAATTGATTAGACTTAGTGGGAGGAGTTACATGCAAGGTGGTGGAGAATCCTCTAGAAGCTTCTTATTCTTCCTACAACATGTGCCATAATTGGATGAGGAAAACTAAATAATAATTAAGAAAAATGTATATTTTTCATGTGTGTGTGTGAGTTTTATTATTTATCCTTTTATAATATTCATTTAATCATTTAAATAGCTTATCCAAAAAAAAAAATATAATAGAGTTTGTATTTTAAATCCAAAAGTGATAAAGGAGGGTTGTGACATCCTCCCCCCCTTAATTTGTGCATCATCCCGATGTACTTATTGAATGCATCCAAAAGAGTCTATAGTTCATGATTAAAACAAAAAAGGAAACAACTGCTGCATCTCCTTAGTATCTTCCCACGTGGCATTCTTTTCATCATATTGGTCCCATTGCACTTTGCACTGATCAACCTCTCTATTGCGCAACTGGCACTAACGCCTCTCCAAGATTCTGAATGGCTCTATCATTATTCCTCCCATTTCTTGGACCTATAAAGCATCCCAATTCAAAATGTGTTTCTCATCAGGTACATATTTTTTTAGAAGAGATACATGGAAGACATCATGGATTCGGCTCAACTGGGGAGGTAAGGCCAACCGGTATGCAACTGGATTAATCCTTCCCAATATTTCAAAGGGGCCAACATAATGAGGTGCAAGCTTAGTCTTTTTCCCAAATCTTATGGAACTCTTGTGTGGCCTAACCCTTAGGAAGACTTTCTCTCCTACCTCAAACTCCCTTGGTGTTCTGTTTTCATCTGCATAACTTTTCTACCAATCTAAGGCTTCCTTCAATCTTTGCCTAATTTCCTTAGTTTTCCTTTCCATCTCCTTCAACATATCTGGTCCAACAATTACTCTATCTTCAAGACTATCCCAACTCAAAGGTGTTCGACATGGTCTACCATACAAAGCTTTGAAAGGTGTCATTCCCAAGGATGTTTGATATGTATTATTGTAAGAAAACTCTACCAGAGGTAGGTACTCTTCCCATTTCCTCTGTTGGTCCATGCAATACATGCGAAGTAGGTCTTCCATAATCTGATTTGTCCTTTCTGTTTGACTGTTGGTCTCAGGATGGTATGCGGTGCTAAAATTTAGTTGAGTTCTTAGAGCTGATTGAAGAGTGGTCCAAAACCTTGAAGTGAATCTAGCATCTCTATCTGATATGATTTGCTCTGGTATTCCATGCAACCTAAATATTTCTTTAACAAAGCGCCTAGCCAAGGTAGGTGCATCATCTGTCAGATTCCCTGGTATAAAGTGTGCCACCTTAGTGAGTTTGTCAATTACCACCATTATTGCATCATGCCTATAAGGTGACATGGGTAACCCTTTTACAAAATCCATGCTAATAACTTGCCACTTATGTTGAGGTACATCGTGCAATTGCAACAATCCAGCTAGATGTCTATGTTTTGCCTTTACCCTTTGACACTCCAAACATTTAGCCACATACTTGACAATGTCATTCTTCA
This sequence comes from Cryptomeria japonica, assembly GCF_030272615.1. Classification (NCBI taxonomy): domain Eukaryota; kingdom Viridiplantae; phylum Streptophyta; class Pinopsida; order Cupressales; family Cupressaceae; genus Cryptomeria; species Cryptomeria japonica. Next base: position 690,570,982 of record NC_081412.1, read on the forward strand.
TCCCTTGCCAAAAGTATAACTTCTTTAGATCTGCATAAAGTTTGTTAACTCCTGGGTGTCCTGAATAAGGGGCATTGTGAGCCTCTGACAAGACTACTTCCCTTAAGTTCCCTGAATTAGGAATATAGATTCTATCATTGTATCTGAGCAAACCATCTTCATCTAATGTATACCCTTCGATCTTAGGATTGGTTGGATCGTATTCTAAAGTCAATTTGACTTGCTCATACCATGGGTCATGTCCTTGTTCATCCATTACTTGCCTTTTGAAAGAAGTTTTGAATGTTGCTATAGTCATCAAGTGTCTTCTCCTACTTAAGGCATCTGCCACCCTATTTTCCTTCCCCTTAATATATTCAATTTCAAAATCATATTCACTTAGAAACTCTAACCACCTTCTTTGTCTGGCATTTAAGTGGAGTTGGGTAAAGATGTACTTTAGTCCTTGGTTATTTGACTTTAGCTCAAAGGGCTTCCCTAGTAAGAAGTGTCTCCCTTTTGGTAGGGCATGCACAATCGCTGCCAACTCTAAGTCGTGGGGTGCATAATTGACTTCATGAGTCTTTATCTTTCTGGATTTGTAAGCTACTACCCCTTCATCTTGGACAAGTACTCCTCCTAACCCTTCAATAGAAGCATCAGTTATGACTGTGAAGTGTCCATTCAGATCTGGTACCTTTAGAATGGGTTCTTAAGTTAATTTCCCTTTCAAAATTTGGAATGCCTTATCACTTTGTTCTATCCACACAAACCTTTTACCCTTCCTTTGTAATGAGGTGATGGGGTTTGCTATCTAAGAAAATCCTTCCACAAACCTCCTATAGTAACCTGCTAGCCCAATAAAGCTTCTTACTTCTAAAATGTTTTTAGGGATTGGCCATTCTACTATTGCCTTTATTTTATTTGGATCAACTGCTATTCCTTCCTTTGATATTATATGCCCAAGGTAGTGAATATTTTCCTCAAAGAAGGCACATTTGGACAATTTCCCATATAACTTATGTTCTCTCAACCTTTGCAAAACAATTTGTAGGTGTACTAAATGTTCCTCCTCATTTCTAGAGTAAATCAATATGTCATCTAGAAATACCAAAACAAATTTATCCAAGTAGTCATGTAGTACACTACTCATTAGGTTCATAAATGCAGCTGGGGCGTTGGTTACACCAAAAGGAACTACGGTAAATTCATAATGTCCATATCTAGTCCTGAAGGCTATTTTTGGAATGTCTTCCTCCTTAATTCTAAGTTGATGGTACCCTGACCGGAGGTCTATCTTTGAGAAAACTACTGCTCCTTTCATTTGGTCAAAAAGATCCTCTATGTGAGGTAAGTGATACCTATTCTTTATTGTGACCTTGTTCAACATCCTATAGTCGATGCATAGCCTTAAGGTTCCATCCTTCTTCTTAACAAACAAAACTAGTGCTCCCCATGGTGATACACTTGGCCTTATTAATCCCTTAGCTAAGAGTTCCTCTAATTGCATTCTTCGATAGAAAAGTCAAACTTCCTCTTAGGGGGTAAGCTGGGTAATTCTTTTGGAAAAACATCCTTAAATTCTTTTAAGAAAGGGGTATTTTCAAAGGTTGGTGTATTTTCCTCTTTTCTGTCATCAATTTCAACCATATAGATTTGGCCTCCTCTTCTTCTTTCCTTCTTTAATTGCATGGCTGATATGGTTTCTATATTAATGGGTTTAAACTTTCCTTGGATTTTGACTCTTTCCCCCCCATCATCCAAACATTCAACAACTTTGTTATAGCAATCCACATTAGCTTGATGGTTTGTTAACCAACTCATTCCAATAATTACATCATATAATCCTAGGGGTGCCACATAGAGATCTACCCTTGTTTCAAACTCAGGAAATTGTATCCTTGCCCTCGGCAAACACTTAGTTACTTCCCTAGTTGCCTTATCCCCATATTGAACCGTCCATGATGATTCCATTTGATTAACTTTTAATGTATATTTTCTTACTAATTCAGGTGAGATGAAACATTCAGATGATCTAGTGTCAATTAGAATTGATATTGGTTGTTCAAATAGTGTACCTATAGTTTCCACGAGAACATTCTGGTATCTTCCTCTTCAGTTCCTAACTGCTGCATGAATCCTTTGCTTGGGCCCTTGTTGGGGTTGATTGGCCCTAATATGTCCTTGCATCCTGGGACATTCTCTAGCAAAATGGTTTCCCCCACACATGAAGCATCCACCTGGAGGACCCCTCCTACCTTGATTCCTAGGGGGATCATTCCTTGTTTCATTAGCCCTGGGTAGATAAGTTACCCTGTTCTGCTGGTCATTCTTGTTATAGTTGCCTCTGTTATTATTGCCCTTGTTATTATTAGCATTATTTCCATTCCTCTGATATTGATTAGGAGGTGGCCTTTTTTCGGAAGAATTATTCCTTTGACCTTTGTTGAAATTAGTGTTCCCATTGAATTCCTGCTTCCTTTTAAATGAGTGGTTCCCATTATAGTTCCGCCCTGCTAGTGTTTGAATCTTCCTCTCTTGTCTTAGGGACTTTTCAAGTACTTCATTCATGTTTTTGGGTCCATGCATGTCAACCTTTGCCCCTATGTTGGTATTTAGCCCCAAAATGAACTTCCTTGCTTGGCCTTCTTCATCTTTCTGGTACATAGGTACATACTTAAGCAATTTGGCGAACTTATCCCAATATTGTTGAATGGATAGGGGCCCTTGACATAGATTATGGAATTCTGTCACCTTCTCATCAAAGAACAATTGAGAGAGCCACCTATCTCGGAAGTGGTGAACAAATTGATCCCATGTGACTGTATCCCTGCTATACCCATTTTGTTCCTTGGTGTTGGTCCACCAACTGGCTGCCTCCCCTATGAGTTGATAGGAACCCCATAAAGCCTTGGTTGTTTCGCTAAAATCTCTTAGCTCAAAATACTTTTCCATTTCATTTAGCCAATTCTCAGCTCCTTCACCGATTTGCCTCCCATTGAACTTAGGAGGGGTGATTTTCTTTAAGTCCTTAGAGAGTTCCAATATGTTATTTTCCTTTCTATTACCCATCATATTCCCTTGATTGCTACCAGGGTTTCCATTTTTGGTACCACTCCTATTTTCAAAGTCATTTTGCCTTTCCCTAAGGTCCTGCATCGATTAATCCAAGAAGTTGATTTTATCTCTTTGTTCGGCTAGAAGGTCGATTATAGCTTGGACCCCATCTTCGTTATTTTTGGGTTGTGTCGTTCCTCTTCATGGTCTTCCTCATGGTTTTCTTCATGGTTTTCCTCATGGTTTTCTTCCCTTTGACTCCTAGTATGCCTTCCATTACCCCTTCCTCTTCCTCTTCCTCTTCCTCTTCCTCTTCCTCTAGCCATTCTAGGTTTTTACCTGAAAGTTAAATTATGTAGTTAGTTCTTGATTTAGGATTTTAAAACTTAATTTCTATCATTGCAAAAACATTCCCTTAGTTGTGTAAATTGAAGTGAGCACAAGGCCTAGATTTGAACCTTTGCTCTGATACCACATGTAATAACCCAACATAATTAACTCATATGACGAAAGGAGAGAACCTAGTTTGCTGAAGCTTGATGTTGAATCCTCTAGCTATCCTTGATCCTTCCTTGCAACTAGAGAGAGATCTTCCAACAATAACTTAAAAATTCCTGCAACAAAATGAGACTACCAAAATAAAACTTGGGAAAATTTACTTCAAAACAAAAATCAACTCCCTTCTTTGAAACTTGCATATAATTTTATAAGAAAAACTCCCTCCATTCCACTATCTTGAACATTTAATTAAAAAAAGAGATTCTTTCCCAATTTTGGACTTCATGCAAATTGATTAGACTTAGTGGGACGAGTTACATGCAAGGTGGTGGAGAATCCTCTAGAAGCTTCTTATTCTTCCTACAATATGTGCCTTAATTGGATGAGGAAAACTAAATAATAATTAAGAAAAATGTATCTTTTCCATGTGTGTGTGTGAGTTTTATTATTTATCCTTTTATAATATTCATTCAATCATTTAAATAGCTTATCCAAAAAAATATATATAATAGAGTTTGTATTTTAAATCCAAAAGTGATAAAGGAGGGTTGTGACATCCTCCCCCCCTTAATTTGTGCATTGTCCCGATGCACTTATTGAATGCATCCAAAAGAGTCTATAGTTCATGATTAAAACAAAAAAGGAAACAATTGTTGCATCTCCTTAGTATCTTCCCACGTGGCATTATTTTCATCATATTGGTCCCATTGCACTTTGCACTAATCAACCTCTCTGTTGCGCAATTGGCATTGGCGCCTCTCCAAGATTCTGGATGGCTCTATCATTACTCCTCCCATTTCCTGGACCTGTAAAGCATCCCAATTCAAAATGTGTTTCTCATCAGGTACATATTTTTTTAGAAGAGATACATGGAAGACATCATGGATTCGGCTCAACTAGGGAGGTAAGGCCAACCGGTATGCAACTGGATTAATCCTTCCCAATATTTCAAAGGGGCCAACATAACGAGGTGCAAGCTTAGTCTTTTTCCCAAATCTTATGGAACTCTTGTGTGGCCTAACCCTTAGGAAGACTTTCTCTCCTACCTCAAACTCCCTTGGTGTTCTATTTTTATCTGCATAACTTTTCTACCGATTTGAGGCTTCCTTCAATCTTTGCCTAATTTCATTAGTTTTCCTTTCCATCTCCTTCAACATATCGCAAGATCACTTCTTTAATTCTGTAGGTCAAATCTACATTTATGAAAGTGACATTAAGATTGGAAAAGTTAGTTATTGTTGCTTTTTATATGAGGAATCCACATAAAATGACATCTTCCTCAACTTATAACTATCAAATTTAATCCCTTCCTAAAATCATGCAAAATACTTAGAGAATATATGGAATATACATCTCTTGTAGGCACTAAGGAGAATTAAAAGAATTATCTAGTGGTGTTAGTATTATGGGGCATACACCATCACTATTTGTTGTTTTTTTATCATTATTCAAAGTTGTTGACATCTTTACAAGGTTTGACACAAGGGAGATAACATTTCTCATTTGTAAACTCTTGACCACACAACCAAGTTTTAATGAAGGTTTAAAAGCAAAGATGAATATTTTCAAGACTAAAAAATCGATACTTGCTATATTAAAACAATAAAATTATATTTGCAATTGTTAATTCTATAATTGTGTAGAAAAAATCAACCTATATGAAAGTGATCTCCAAACAAAGAAACAAATTTTTTTATTGGTTTCAAGTTACTCACTTGACATATCTTAATGCCCATTCAAAAGCAAAGGTGAATTGCATTCATTTGAAACAAAAAAGTTGTTACATATTGCATTCAAACAATAAAATCATATCTACAATGGCAAGATTAATTATATAATTGTGTATGGTAAATCGACATTTATAAGAGTGATCAAAATAAACACATTATTTATTGATTCCATTATACTCACCGAACATGTCTTAATTTCTATGACAAAACAAAATAATTTGACAAACCTAATAAAACATACTTCTACACTAAACTAAGGCTATTACATTTTACATTCAAACAATAAAATCATATATATAATTGCAAGATCACTTCTATAATTGAGTAGGTCAAATCTACATTTATGAAAGTGATCCGAATAGAGAAATATACTATTATTGATTCCAATACATTCACATGACATGTCTAAATTTCTATTACAAAATCAAAATAACTTAACAAACAGAACAAAATATAAATCTACATAAAACTAAAAATTATTTTATATATTTAATAAAATTTACTTATCAATCCCAAACTCTTCATTGACTTATTCACTTAAACTATCCTAATTTCTTTGTACTTGTGATTGTTGGTAATATGCCCATGTCCCATTCAAATTTTGTTTTGGGTATTTGACATTAAGCTCGGAATAGCCAGTTATTGTTTTTTTGTGTGAGGAACCCACATAAAATACTTGCAGATGCTTCAGTGTCCCATCTTCCTCAACTTATAACTGTCAAATTTAATCCCATAGTGCAAGTACAGAGAAGTTTAAGTATCCGTCCATATTAATAGCATGGGTGTCAATGCCATTTATCCTTCTCATAATCTGTGACTCCATAACCAGTATGCTTAGATTTTAACATTACATAATATAAGTTAAAAAACCCAGATGACTTTGAATGTTCATGCATTGTGCTCCATTCATTTTAGCATATATTTATTGTATGTAAGAAAACGACGTGCACTGAATTATTGAGGCTGAAAGTATGCCCTTTGAATGGCCTCTGCAATGTTTCAGTCTATTTCTGAATATGAGTGGCATCATTTATCATTTATAAAAACATAAAGCAAGGGAATATACAGCTGCATTTTATGGGCAAAACGGTAGATGAGTGGATTGGTGAAAGGAAAGATGGGTTGTAGATAGATGGAATACGAAATTATTGTCTATGTGATATAGATTTTATTGACAGGTTCCTTGGGTTAATAAGATAAATCTGCATATTAAAAGATGGGGGTTTAGATTGAATAGAATATGGATCAAATAAAATCAGAATGTAAATATATGTTATAGACAGAAATAATGAAGGATAATCTTCAGATTAGGAGATGGTTTGTTATTATGTTTGGAGAGCTCAAAATCATTGTTTAGTGGGAGTTTTAGAAGTGATTGTGGATTCATCACTTGGCGATGAATGATCTTCTACAGTGGTTGATGGTGTCATGGAGGAGCTCTTGAATATTATAGTTCAGGTGGGAGTTCTTTTGGCATTTTTAGTCTCATTGTCAAGGAATGGCAATCTTTGTGTGATTGGAGATGTTTCACATCTTGGTTAGCTATGGAGGACACTTGGAGTCTTTGGTTAAGCTATCAGGTTATCGTTGCTTGAGAGGACGTGTTCTAGTATTGTGCCATGATGTATTGGTGGTTACACATTAGCATATTGGCATGATATTGTAAGATCATGATGTCATCATGGGTTCCTAATTCTGCAATTGGAGCTTTGATAGTGGTTTGGAAAGTTCTCTTGGTTTTGAATGCATTGGTCATGCGCTTGAGAGCTTTATGAGAGTGTATTTTTACATTTGGGTCTTATCATGGGTTGATCGATTGTTGATGCTTGTGGATACTTGGAGACTAGGGTGATGCATTTGTTAAGATAGTTACCCTTTTGAGGTTTTAGCAGAAAAGTTTAAGGATCCTTTTCCCCTAGACATGGATGCAAGTCCATGATAGACCAAAGAGGAGGCTTTTCATAGAGAAATTCCATGAGACTTTCTTTATCTTGGAGGTGCAATCGCATTTCCCACTCTTGGTCTACTCAACAAATAAAAATCTAAAAGTTATATATAGCCCAATGTGATGTCATATGTATTGTGTCTTATGATTTCTATTCTCATAGAGATGGATCTTGAGCCATAGTTGCTAGTTTTTGGAGGGTTGATTTGATTTGTTTTCAACATGTTTATCTCTTTGGGAATGTGGTTTCCATTTATGAGGATCATAGGAGATGGTTTACTGGGCTGATTTTATGATATGAGAAATGGATTTAGTTTTGTCTTCTTTGGCTTGAGAGGCTTGCATCCATGTTGCTTACATCATACATATGCTTTGTTTGATCTTTTGAGATTGAATATATTAGGTGTTGTTGAAGATTTTCTTTTGGGGTTATAATTGAGATCGTGTACTCTACATAATTTTCTTTTAGAGATGTATGTAGGACATGCTATGTGTTTTTTATTTGCAGGATCTCTTCTTGTCTTTTTTTATCTTCTTCGATGTGAGGTTTTCTGTGGGGCTATGGTGATCACTATTTAGTGTTCACTTGTTCTTTGGGTTATGACATGGATGTTTCTTTTATCTCTTTTCTATGTTGGATGTGAAGAACATGAAAGAGCTTTGGAGAGTTGCTGACATAGATGCTTTTTGTAGTAGTTTCATTAGCAATATTTACATATCGTTGTAGATGTTCATTGGTACTACATGGTTACACTCTCTATTTGATACTATTGGTAGACTTGGTATGCCTTGGTCTTATCGATATTTGCATTATCAATGCAAGAAGAGTTCCTAGATGCGTATTTTCTTCATTGATAGTTTTTGACGCATGGAGCTTGTGATTGCATTTTATGAGTTGGATATATTGTTGGTATGAGTTATACTAATGTTTCTAGATAGGTCTTTGGTATAGATGATTGGATGGATTATCATTTGTTGTGTTTGTTTTCAGTCATGTGGTTTTATTAGTTGGATATAAGCAGTCATTTTTTAGTGTTGTTTAAACTGGTGCTCAAGCTTGTTATTGGCATGGAAATGTGTCATTTGTCACCTAGATAAGCATTCTTGGGCAAAGGTTTTGAATGAATTCCTAGGAGGTGCATATTTTTGACACGTTTCTTAGTACATTGAGTGAACTATGACATGATCCCTATTGTTTAGTGTAAGAAAGTTAAGTAGCAAAAAACTTCCTATGCTAACCTTGAGAGGAGGGTAATGCAATTTTTTTTACATAAATTTACAATAGTTACATAAACTTAACAGAAATAAACATAAATAGCATGCATACCACAACACAATGATTTATGTGGGGAAAACGATTTTCAGGAGAAAAACTCCACACTCCAATAGCTACCAAATATATATTATTCAAAAATCAACAACAAAGTACAATATACTTGCAAAAGAAATCTTCTTATAGGAGTATCACCAACAAAGATCTAGAGACAACTCAACAAATATTAGACTCTTCGAATACATCACAATACATAGTCATAATACAATGCTCTCATAAAACAAGGTTTCCTTCTAGGGAAAACAAAGCACACAAAATATCTATCTTGAGATCTATGACCTAGTGATAAGTGGTCAAGATTTACAATTGCAAATTATACATAACCGTTATATTTACGAACTCTCCTTGTAACCCCTGGCACTCATTTATCAACAATTACCTTTTATTATTGCAAGGTTGAGACACCATTTTCCTAACACTTAGAAAGTTGGCACCCACTTTCAAGAGTCATGTTTGGAAGTTACTAATTCAATTGGGGTTATGCAAAAATGAAGTTTCCATTTCATGTTTCTTCTACATTCAATGTGGGCACCCTTGGAGATTTAGCTAGATTTTGGCAGGTGTCAGTTACATGTGCAGGTTCAGGTTCAGTAATAATCGGCAGTCACACGTTGCATGTGTTGTCAATTGAAAATTACTATTTTACATGTGTATTTCTTTTAGCACCTTACATATTGCATCTTCATGATTGGGTGCGGTGTTTGGAAAATTGTAATTTTATGCATTATAAACTCTATAAATACAAGTGTTTTTTAGAGGAGAGTGATTCACACAAGGGTTATGTTGTTGAATTTACTCTATAAACAAAGAAAGATGTAAATCTCCATGTAAATTCTTAGAACATAAAAATGTATAGTAGCTTTTTGTTGAATAATACATTGGCTTAACATTTTTTGGAGTGTGGGGTTTTTAACCCAAAAGGGTTTTTCCCACATATATCTATATGTTTTCTCTTTTGTCTCATTCTTCTTGTTTCTTGATCCTAAAGTATTGAATCTATATGTCATAATACTAGTGAAACTTTCTTATATCTATAAATTGCATCATCTTTCCTTTAAGGATTATTCAATGGGAAATTAACTATGTTTGTTTCTGCTTGTATGGAATAGTAGTATGTACTAGCTTGTTGGAATCTATTTTTAAAGAAACATGGGACACTGAAGATGCATACTTAATCTCAAAGATATTTTTGGGACGCCTCCTTTCCCTTTCGAACATGACATCAGTAGGTTGATCTCCCCTAGCCTGCCCCAAATTTCTAATGGAGTTTCGATTTTAGCATCTAATTTGATGTAGGGAATTTCGAAGGTCATAACTTTTGAATTGGGTGTAGGGACAGGCTAAGCTTTGGAGGGTCTTATACCCTTTTCAAGAGAGTTATTTCATAATCTTTAACTTAGCAGTGTTTCAAAAAATGCATCTTAATAGTAATTCATATGCAAATCAAATTGAAGGTAATTTTCCTATTCATTTTTTATTATCTTCAATAATATTATCCTTTACACACTAATAAGTGTACAAGTGGTGTGATTTCTATCAAGAGTTGGCACATAACTAGATTCATACTCACCCCAATTTGCACTCATTTCCATGAACCAATTACATACTTTATCTTCATTCATTTCCTACCTCAATCCAAATCCATAATTTTTGAGACTAATCACTTACACAATTATAGAGATGGTCCTTAAACTTATATAAAAAAATTAGGCTAGGCTATCAATTTTCCCTCCACTTAGTCATTAAATGTTAATTTGAATCATAAAACATTTTACTTATACCTCTAGAATTGTATTTAAGAACTAAACCTAACTCATTCAAAATATATAGGGAATTTATGGAATGTACACCTATTTTATGGACCAAGGAGAATTAAAGAATTTTCTAGTGACATTCATGGGACATGCACAACAATATTATTTATCATTTTTTTATCATTGCTCAAATTTTTTGACATCTTTACAATGTTTGACACAAGGGGGATATCATCTCTCATTTGTAAACTCTTGACCACACAATCAAGTTTTGATGAAGGTTCAAAAGCAAAGATGAATATTTTCAAGACTAAAAAGTTGCTACATGTTATATTAAAACAATAAATCATGTTTTCAATTACAAGATCACTTCTATAATTTTGCAGGTCTTTTTTATTGGTTCCCATACATTCACTTCACATATCTTGATGAATGTTCAAAAGAAAACTTCAATGATATTCAATATTGACAAGTTGTTACATATTGTATTCAAACAATAAAATAATGTTTGCAATTGCAATATCAATTCTATAATTGTGTAGAGTAAAGAAGTGCAAAATTTATTTATTCCAATACAATCACCTGACATGTCTTAATTTCTATGATAAAAACAAAATAATTTGACAAACCTAGTAAAACTTATTTCTACAAAAAACTAATAACCATTTTATATATTTAAAATCTTAAATATTTAATGCAATATACTTATCAATCCCAAACTCTTTATCTATTTATTAACCTATTTGATTAAATTGTCCTAATTTCTCGCTAATTTATGGTTGTCATGTGTCCATGTCTCATTCAAATATTGTTTTGAGAGTTTGACATTAAACATGGACAAGTTAATATGGTTATTTTTATTCGAGGAACCCATATAAAATGCTTGAAGATGCTTTACTATCCCATCTTCCTCAACTTATAACTATCAAAATTAATCCCTTAGTGCAAGTATAGGGAAGTTTTAAGTATAGGTTGTGTATGTCCATATTGATAGCACAGATGTCAATGTCACAACAACAAAAAATTATTGATTCCAATACATTCACTTGATAGATCTTATCGAATGTTCAAGAGAAAAAGGTGAATAATGTTCGAAACAAAAAAGTTGTTACATATCATATTCAAACAACAAAATCACATCTACAATTGCAAGATCAATTCTATAATTGTGTAGCAAAATTTTGCATTTGTGAAAGCGATCCAAATAGAAGAACACACTATTTATTGATTCCAATACATTCACCTAACATATCTTTACTTTTTTGACAAAACAAAATAACCTGACAAACTTAATAAAATAGACTTCTACATTTAACTAAAAATCATTTTATATATTTAAGATCTTAAATATATAATACATTATACTTATTAAATCTACATGATCAATCCCAAACTCTTTATTAACTTATTTGATTAAATTGTCCTAATTTCTCTGTAGTTTATGATTGTCATATGTCCATGTCTCATTCAAATTTTGTTTTGGGTATTTGACATTAAGCTTGGAATAGTTGTTGTTTCTTATACGAGGAACCCACATAAAATACTTGCACATGCTGTACTGCCCCATCTTCCTCAACTCATAACTGTGCATGCACAGAGAAGTTTAAGTGTCCGTCCATATTAATAGCATGGGTGTCAATGCCATTTATCCTCCTCAAAATCTGTGACTCAGTAAGCAGTATGCTCAGATTTTGACCGTACATAATATAAGTTTAAAAAACCCAAATGAATATGAAAGTTCATGTATTGTGCTCCGTTCATTTTAGCATATATTTATTGCATGTAAGAAAATGATTGAGGCTGAAACTCTGCAATGTTTCAGTCTATTTCTGATGAATGGGTGACATCATTTATCACTTAGAAAAATATAAAGGGAGGGAATATACAGCTGCATTTCATGGGCTACACAGTGTTGACGGCACTTCTCTGTCTTCTTGCTGCCTCCAATGAACGGTTCATTTCGCTTAATGTTAAAACTTTACTGAATTTCATGGAGTGAAGAATATGTCTGGGAGTAATACTAGAGAGCATCTTCATAAAATGGCTATAATGATTGGCCAATATTTAATGTGTTATAGTCTATGTAGTGTAGATGAATGGATTGGTGAAAAGGAAAGATGGATGGAATAGTAAACTATTGTCTCTGTGTTTTATAGCTTTTATTGACAGGTTCCTTTGGGTAATAAGGTAAATATGCATATTAACAGTACAAAGGTAGATGGAATAGAATAGGATGAATCAATTAAAATCAGATTGTAAATATATGTAATAATTAGTAATAATGAAGGAGGATGTCATTTAGTTCTATGATTGAAGATAAAAGTTGATTGATGTAAACAGTGATGTGGGTATGCCTTTAAATCTGCGGATGCTCTAAGCAGTCATGTATGTAGATCAGAATCAAAATACTTCATTTTTTTTTTATGTTGGATTGACATCTTGAATTGAGATCTAAAATGACGTGGCTATGAACTTGTTATAAACTGAATTTGTGTTGATCTCTAGATTCTACTTTGTGAATTATCAAGAAAGCAAACTATTAGACCACAATAGTTTTTGCTGCACTCTTAGTATTTCAAGTCAAGTTGGCAATATTTAAAATACCTTGAGATTCATTAAGCTTCAAACATAAATCTAGAGTATTTCAGCGTGCAGATGTGGATAATTATCCTCTTGTGATAACCAATGATAGTAAATACTTTCTAGGTTCTTCAATTTTCTTAAAAAAAATGCAATGAATGTCTTTTTATACATAAACACAACCCCAAATCATGAATATCTATGCAAAGTTGGCTTAGAGCTGAAGTGTAAGATAGAGCTAATTGGTTAAATGAATTATTATGATTGTGCAATTAATAGGATCAAAGATCACAGCTATGAAGATAACTTCACACTCGTAGACATGACTTGGGTCAAGTCTTATTGGATCACTATCTAAAATATATTGGATTAGATAAGGATTGAATTAATGACTAAAATCATATAGATAAATCAAATAGACTAGGATTGTGCGCACATAAGTATTCAAATAAGCAATAGGCATAGGGCTAGGTGCAAGCAAGGATAGGCACAAAGCCCGACTATGCACAAAATTGTGTCATTTATAGCTATACAAATGCATTAATAAATTAACCCAGATTAAGAAAAAAATTAAAAGAAAAATACATCAAGGATGCATTTTTCACTAATTTATTTTGCACATGCTCTAAAGCATTTTTGAATCTCTGAGTATGAATGATGCATCTCTAAGTATGCTTATTCTTAAAATACATAAAATAATGCAATAGATCTAGATGAACCTATAGTTCACAAAGGATGAATATTGTCCATCCAATTTTTTCCTTTATGAGTGAAATTAATTGAAATGAGATGGATTTACCAAAGATTTTGCCTTGTATGTTTATGCTAGTGTGTTTTTTTTTTTATTCTTATCCTTCTTTCAAATTGCACCTTTTTGTAGGATTCCCCTACATCAATTGTAATCATTTTTAATTTTTCCCTCACATTTGGGCATGTTTTCCTTGTAAGTGGTTCCCAACCATAGTAGACCAAAATTTGGCTATGGAGTCACTAGCTTGGATGCATAGGAAAATGGCACTAAAATGCTCTCTCAAGTCTACACAAAATTTTATTCATGACGCAACACCTATTCTTGACATTGTTAAATTGTTTATTTAATATTTTGAAAATGCATTTAAATAGCTTAAACTTTACTCTTGTTGGGTATTTGGTTGGTATAATTCCCTCTAAAAGAATGCTAAAGAACTAGGTCAACTCAACTTGGATCCCTCACAACATTTATCTAGAAGTTATCTAGAATATTACTAAGATTTTCTGCATTTTCTATTTCGTATATATATTAAGTTGGCTAAAGTTAGTTTTAATAAAACTCAAGTACATTTGTAACCATCTCCTTATTTTTTAGGACTTTGTTGTCTCTAAGTAGGATATCCTTCAAGTCCTTTTGAGGATCACATTCTAGAGCCTTATTTTTCTTTTATAATCTTGTTAAACTATTTAAGTCACATGATTATTTTTTCACTCATGACTATTTTGTCATATAAAAGGTTGGTTCCATGGTTCCAATTTTTTTTAAAACATCAAGTATTCCATTGAATTCTTAATAGGTGACTAGTCTCACACAAATGGTCATTTGTATCAACCTATCTAATACATGCTACATGTGTCGATCCTTTAACAATAAACTTAGGGATTATCCTCGGGTTACCCAAGATCCCAATACAACTATAAAATCTATTAGAGTTTATCCTCCTCCCCCAAAAGAGGAAAAAATGCATCATAGTAGGTGTGTGCGGGAAAAGCGGGTCTATGAAACTCAAAATGTGAAAAAGTAGTCTCAAAGAGGCTTGCTCACACACCCACATGACTTCTTGGTGCAATTTATGGAGTCATGAAGAATGACTCAACTTCCCAAGGTTGGTTCCATAGTTATCTATCTCACAAGGTCCCTCAAGCCAATGCCTTTTCTCTCAAGTCACTGAGCAAAGTGACTTAGGGATTGCTAATGCAAGAACGAGGGATGCTTTATATTGATTTAGTTATGAAAATGCATCCTAAGCTATGCATGATTCTACAAATGCAACAAACTAGATTATAAGATGACAAGATTAGTAGAAACACTATCCTAACATGATATACTAGTTGATGTTCTAAGAAAATGATAAAAAAAAACTCTAAAAATGCTTATTTAGACTATTTCCTAATACAAAAGAGGCTAAATGTGTTGATAAAATTGAGCATAAATGAGATACTAAAGCTTTGCATGGATTCTTAAAATGGAGGAAGGAGAGCTCTATTTATAGTGAAAATAGGGCAATGGATGGCCAGGATTGAAAGAGTTAATCAAGGGTCAAGTTTGAAAGTTATCAATCCATGTTTGCAATTTTCACCAATGAAATGGTGACAATTGTCAACATAAGATTGGTTAAGAGGGGAGGGTGGAAATATTAAATGCCCGAGAAGACCTCATGGTTACCCTAGGTGGTAAGGGTTAAGGTTAGGTTAGGATTATCCAATGGATAAAGCTTTTACCCAAAGGATAAACTCTTGTGCAAGGGTTAAAGGGATAACCATGGTCAAAGCAATGAATGCTTGATGAGACCCCTGGGTTAGATGTGGGTTGAGTTTAGAGAAAGTCTCTAATCATGCTGGAGGGTTGAGTTAACCATTAATGGTTTGGAAGACTTTCAAAGTTAAGTTGTTGAAGCCTTTAATGGTTTTCAAAGACTTTGAGGGTTTGAGAAGTGACTTACCCTTTCTTAGGGATGTGACAATATTTAGGAGATGGGTTAGGCTAATTTAGAAGTGATTAGAAGAGTCTAAAAGGGGGTTTAGGAGGCAAGTGGGAGATGTAGGATTTTGCAAGTGGATGAGGAATAAAAGGATTTAATTAAAATAAAATTAATTTATTTCAATTGTGGTTGCAACTTGCATTTGTAGGATTTGCAAGTGGGGGGATTTAATTAAATGTAAATTTAATTAAATGGGCTAGAAGGGGGATTTAATTAAATGTAAATTTAATTAAATGGCTTAGATAGAAGAAGGGTATATTAATTAAATCTTAATTTAATTAATAGGCGATTAGAAGAATAAGGATATTAATTAAATCTTAATTTAATTAATTGGAAGAATTAAGAATAATTAAATGAATAAAATTCACTTAATTAATTGTGCAACTTTTAAGTGTCTACATTTTGCCCCTCTTTGAGTTAACGTGTGAGCACATGTTGATTCAAAGAAAATTTGTCGGATATGATGCTGTGGATATGAAAAATTGATTTGATATGAAAAGTTGATATGGTGCCCCAGATTTGATGAATGATATTGATGATCCTCCAAATATGAAGAATTGATTGGATATGAAAAGTCGATATGATGCCCCAGATTTGATGAATGATATTGATGATTCTCTAGATATGAAGAATTGATTGGCTATGAAAAGTTGATATTTGATATGATAATGCCCCTTTGGGAGATCATTCGTGCACTAAAGGCATGAATGATCTCTCGAAAGAAGAATAATGTTGTTTGAAATATAGAAGAGTGGATAATGATGACATGCATGGGTTTGATAAGATTGATTAGATTTATTGGATTGAGATCAAGTCTGGTTTCAGGTATGACACCTCCTATCTAAGACATGGATGATTGAGCATTTGGTTTCAGGAATGATACCGCCTGTATAAGACATGGATGATCGAGCATCTAGTTTCAGGAATGATACCGCCTGTATAAGACATGGATGATCGAGCATTTGGTTTCAGGAATGATACCGCCTGTATAAGACATGGATGATCGAGCGTCTGGTTTCAGGAATGATATATCCTGTATAAGACCGATCAAAACACCTAGTTTCAGGAATGATATATCCTGTATAAGAGCTGATCAAAACATCTAGTTTCAAGAATGATATATCCTGTATAAGAGCTGATCAAAACATCTGTTTCAGGAACGATACATCCTGTATAAGAACTGATCAAAACATTTGGTTTCAGGAAAGATACATCCTATATAAGACATGATAGAAGATAGTTTGGAAGAATGATAAAGATATGAAAGTGAAGAAAGATTCCATGATGATGTGATAGATATGTATGTGAGGGATGCAATGA
Source organism: Cryptomeria japonica (assembly GCF_030272615.1). Classification (NCBI taxonomy): domain Eukaryota; kingdom Viridiplantae; phylum Streptophyta; class Pinopsida; order Cupressales; family Cupressaceae; genus Cryptomeria; species Cryptomeria japonica. Next base: position 690,587,910 of record NC_081412.1, read on the forward strand.
TGAATGATATGCATTATGAAAATGAGATGTATGATATGATATGCAACTAATTGTAAAATGATATGCAACTAAGTGTAAAATGATATGCAACTAATTCAGCATCCTCATTCTGCATTGGTCATCCCGATATAGCCACATGTTGTTTTGCTTTCTTTGTAGTGACATCATTGAGCATTGATTTGTTTGGGATATGTTGAAAATTTATACAAGCATAATGGTATAATTGAACCATAATGACCTGAGAAAAATTTATATGATTTTTGATAGTGCAAGATAGCATAAGCGTCAAGGTATACGTGAACCAGGACGACCTGAATGTTGCTTGTGGATAAATAGACAAGATTAAACCATTTGTATGCGCAAAGTGGAATCATGTCTTCAGTGATGTGCTTTGAATCACATCTCAAGACAAGTCTTTGTATAGTACAAGTGATCACCTCATAGACAGAAGACTAAAAAGATATTGGAGTCCTCGTTACTTTCTCTAGCTCGATGTATCATTGAGAAAAAGTAGAGGATCCAATAGTTCAAAAAGAGTTCAAATGCAAAAATAGTCAAAACTTCATGCAAGATGCAAACATTTGTTACTTTAGAAAATCATCCATCATGTGTTGTGAATCCGTTAAATGTAGCTATGTTTGATTCTCCTCATGTTTTGTTGAATTTTGGTTTTGACATGATTTGCCTAGTCTGCAGCAATGCATGATATGTTGATAGGACAGGATGCAGATCGATGTTGCCCCTAGCTAAATGTATTGCCTTAATGTGGATATGAATAGTGATTACCAAGCCATGGTGGGATATGATGAAATGATTTGTGATAAACAAGGACAGTGACTACGCTAAGTATGTCCTGGATAATGCTTAGTTTGATAAAGGTCTTGGTCAAAGGCCAATAGTACTTGGATGTATGGATACAAAATTTTGATAAGAATAGATAGAGGAGCCATCCTCTCACAATAGCGCCTGTTTGCCAGGTTTTCACCATTTGTTTTTATTGCTCTTTTTCTTTGTTTTTTTCTAATTTTTTGATTTTTTTGTATTTTTACTTTTTCCGTGCATTTAGACTGCTCAAGTGCAGTATTTCTTCAAATGGATGTTGTTGGTGGGTTCATCAAGCACATCTCCTTCTGAGGTAGTTAGTTGATAGGTGCCTAATCCATAGGTTGAGATGATGACATATGGACCCAACTAGTTAGGTTCAAACTTCCCTTTCTTTTCCCGATCCTGTTGATTTCTAGGATTTTCTTTGAGTACTAGATCACCTATTTTGAAGTTTCTAGGGATGACCTTGTGGTTGTAGCTTCTACACATGCATTGCTGATATGATTTGAGATGAGTGTAGGCACATTGACATCTTTCATCTAGAAGTTCAAGTTCTTGTGGTCGGTTAACTTGATATTCTTCATCTGGGATTAAGCCTTTCAAAGAGACTATAAGAGATGGAATTTCTACCTCTAGGGGTAAAATTGCTTCTGATCCATAAACCAATGAATATGGCGTAGCTCCTATTAGTGTGCAGATGCTATTTCTATATGCCTAAAGTGTTGGATTGAGTTGTACATGCCAATCTTTGCTTGCAGCATTGACTGTCTTCTTTAAATTTTTTAATATCGTTCTGTTGGATGCTTTTTCCTGACCATTTCCCTGTGGGTAGTATGGTGTAGAGAAACGATGTTGGATTTTGAATCGTTCACATAGATCTCTCACATCCTGATTTTTGAAAGGTCACCCATTGTCTGTGATGATGGAACTTGGAATGCCATATATGCAGATTAGATAATTAAGGATAAAAGAGGCAATTTGTTTCCCAGTCACTGTGGTCATGGGGACTGCTTCAATCCAATTGGTAAAGTACTCTATTGCAGTGATAATAAACTTGTGCCCATTTGAAAATGAAGGATGAATTTTGTCGACTAAGTCTAGTCCCCACTGACAAAAGGGCCAGGATGTTGTGAATGGCTGCAGTTCCTGTGCTGGTGCATGAATAAGATTGCCATGGATTTGGCATTTAGGACACTTCTTTGCAAAGTGATAAGAATCTTTTTCCATTGTCAACCAGTAATATCCCATTCTTAGAATCTTTTTAGCAAGAGTAGTACCACTGGAATGTGTGCCACATATACCCTTGTGAAGCTCATGTAAAGCAGAGCCAGATTCATTATGATCAAGGCAACAAAGAAGAGTACCATCTAGACCTCGACGGTACAAAGTATCAGCAGTAAGGGTATAACGAGCAGTTTGTCGGATAAAGTTATGTTTTTGGTTTCGGGACAAGTCAATGGGTAGGGTATTGGTCTTAAGATACTCATATATTGTTCCATATAAGGGGGAGTCTGAACCATTTAAGGCATAGATGACCTGGGATGCAGAATTGTCATAGGCTGGGGAAAAAATTTGCTCTACTAGAAATTCATAATGAGACTGTTGCTCTGGAATTTGCAGTAGTGAAGCGATAGTAGCCATTACATCGGCTACTCTATTGTCCAACCTTGGTATTTGCGCAAAGCTGATGTGTACAAAGTACTATTTGAAGTCATCCACCATTCTTTTGTAGGGTAGCAACTTGTCATCTTTCGTCTAATAGTCATCATTGATTTGATTGATAACTAGTTGTGAATCTCCATAGACTTTTAGTTCTGTGAATTTCCATTCTATAGCTATCTTGATTCCCATGACCAGTGCTTCATACTCAGCAACGTTATTTATGCACGGAAACATAAGTCTATAGGATCTTGGTATGGTGTGTCCTTCTGGAGTGATGAATAAAATGTTGGCACCTGAGCCATGTTGGGTAAATGATCCATCAAAGTATAGGGTCCATTGTTTTGTAGAGATAGCAAGAACGTCCCTCTTTGGAAATTCAATCTCCATTGGTTGTTTACTAGGTAGTGGTGATTCTGCTAGTTGATCTACTATTACTTGTCCCTTGATAGCTCTTTGCTCCATGTAGTGGATATAAAATTCACTAAGAATCATGACCCATTTAGCCAATCGGCCTGTAAGAGCTGCTTTGCTGAGTAAATATTTGAGAGGATCAATTTTTGCAACTAGCTTAATTGTGTGAGCTAGCATGTAGTGGCAAAATTTTTGAGAGGTGAAGACCACAGCTAAACAGGATTTCTCAATAAATGTGTAATTGAGCTCATATCCGTTCAATGTCCTACTAATGTAGTATATTGCTCGTTCCTTGCCTTGTTGATCTTCTTGTGCTAACAGTGCCCCCAGAGATTTATCTATTGTCAAAATGTAGAGAATAAGTGGCTTTCCTGCTATCGATGGTACTAGAACTGGTGGGTTCATTAGGTACTGTTTGATTTGATAGAAAGATTCTGCACATTTGGTTTCCCATCTGAATGGTACATTCTTATGTAACAAATGATTAAATGGGAGACTTTTATCTGCTAGTTGAGTGATGAATCACCTGATTGATTGGAGTCATCCTTGTAGAGATCTGCGTTGACTGATATTGTTTGGTGGTGGCATCTCCATAATGTCTTGTACCTTTGTTGGATCCACTTCAATACCCTTAGCTGAAACTATGTAGCCTAGTAACTTGCCTGATGTAACCCCAAAGAAACACTTCTTAGGGTTGAGTCTGACTTGGAATTTTTCCAATCGTTCCAAAATCCTTTCTAAGATGCTTAGATGTTCTTCTTTGGCAAAGGATTTAGCTAGTAAATCATCCACATAGTCTTCCATGAAGGTATGCATCATATCATGAAAGATTGTTGTCATTGCTCATTGATAAGTTGCCCCAACATTCTTTAAGCCAAAAGGCATGACATTCCAACAATATGTTCCCCAAGGACAGGTGAATGATGTTTTATCTTGATCTTCTAGAGCAATCTTTATTTGATTATAGCCTAAAAAATCATCCATTAGTGAGAGCATTGCATGGCCTGCTGTGAGGTCTACAATTATGTCGATACTGGGCAAAGGAAAGTCATCCTTTAGACAGGCTTTGTTGACATCTCTGAAGTCAATACATATTCTGATACTGCCGTCTAGTTTTGATACTGGAACGATGTTGGAAATGCATCCTGCATAGTCGATGGGTCGGATAAATCCGACATCTAATAGTTTCTTTAGTTCAGCTTTGACCATGAGTGCTACATGTGGATTCATCTTTCACAATTTTTGCTTAACTGGCTTAGCTCCTGGAGTAATGGACAAGTGATGTATGATTAATTGTGGATCGATTCCAGGCATATCTGCATATGACCAAGCAAATTTGATTTTCTTTTCTTTAAATTTTTTTATAAATTCCGATCTTTCTTCCTCTGTTAGAGAATCTGCTAGGTGTATGTTTTTGGCTGCTTTTGTAGTACCAATGTTGATTGATTGAGTGGGATCAATCAATATGGGTGATTGTTCATGATAATGTTCAGGAAGAGTGTCAAGTCTCCCATCTTTAGGTGCCTTAAAAAGGTTTTCACCCTCAGATGTGTCCTTTATTTTTACTTTTTTGTGATCCATAGCTGCCATTGACTGGTTTTCAGCAATAGATCCCTTATTTGGTTTATTTTTATGACTAAGAGACTTGGCACCCTCCTGATTGCAGACATCGCTATTCTGTTTACTGGTAGAGTCTGTTTCCAGGTTGACGACACATAAGTAATGGATAATGGATTCATCATTCGAGAAAATTGGTATATCATGAATTTCAGGTTTGTCCTAGTCTATGAGGTCTAGAAAGACAAGTGGTAAGGAATCGTTTGGTGGATCAAGTTTTGCTGCTGTAAGTGTCAGGATAGAGGTTTCATTGTGATTGGTTTGGGTGTTAAAGAAGTCAAGGATTCCGTCGAGGTCTTTGATGGTATCATCTTCCATATAGAGTTGTTCATAATGTTGCTGCTCATTTTCCTTAGCGTCATAGATATTCTGTGGTCCAAATTCAAGTAGTCTAATTTCTGTGCTATGTTCTTCTTGAGAAAGGGATATAGAACTAGTATTTTCAGCGGTATCTTTAGTAGCATTTGAGCAGAAACCCCATTCATATTCATTGGAATTAGTCTCAGAGGTATCATCCCAGATTCTATTAGTGTTGTGAACTGGTATGTTATATGGTGAGAATAGGTCTTTGATGATTGAGACAAGTTTGATAGTTTTCTCTGATTCTGTGTTAGATCCTGCTTTGACCTTTTGTATTTGTTCATATACTGTCCCTCCTTGGGGAGGGAATGATGTTATCAGGAGATGATACTACTTTGTTGGATATTTGTTCTTGAATATGATTGACTTCTATAGATGTTGTCTTCTTGTGAATGATGGACTCCCCTTGATGTTGCTTCCTTTCTTGATGTTCACATTCCTTATGGATTGTCTCTGCTGACTCAAATAGTGCTTCTTGCCAAGATTATTCTTTGTACTTCTTCTTTGCTTTCCACTGAGGTTTTTGATATTTGTGTGGTACCTTCTATGGTAGTAGAGTGAGTTCAAAGCCTAATCCCTTTTTGTTTTTACTAAATTGTGAAGGAGGATCCAATGGTTCTGTGACACCTTCCTGACACTTGCCAATAGGTCTTTTGCCATTATATCCCATTTGCTGCATGATTAAGTAGCCTTTTCCATATAGGTGTGTGGGTATGGATACTTCCATAGTAGCTGCCTCGTCTTCTTCCTCATCTTTGTATAGCCAACTAAGGATATCCTTTTCCTCGAATTCATGTGCTATAGTGCTGAGTTGAATGAATGTGCCATTGAACTTGGTGATGGGCTGAGTTGCTTGATGTGTTGATGCTGTAGGTAATCCATGAGATCTAGGTGATGTGGGTAAGTTAGTCAAACACATGGGTTCCAAAGAGTATTCCCCCATGCCTTGTTCTTTGATTTTCATTTTCTTCTTGAAATCTCTAGGTAATGATTTAGAATTCTCTTGTTGAAGATCTAGTGCTGAGGAATTTTCTTTCTCTCTATTATGTGGAACCAAACTATCCTGGGCTACCCCCATTGCATTACAATGTTGAAATGGATTGTGATCGGCAGATATAGAAACCTCCTGCCCATTATAGGGGAATTTGACACACTGGCGATATGTAGAAGGCACTGCTTGCATTTCATGTATCCAGGGTCGACCTAATAAGATATTGTATGTGATGTCTATGTCTAAGACCTGTCACATAGTATCTCTTTGTATTGGCCTGACTTGAATCGACAACACCACTATTCCTTTAGAGGATCTTTCTTCATCATCATATGCCTTTATAGTAATCTTTCTGCGTGGATCAATAGTCTCCTCTGAGAAGCCTAATGTACAGATAAGTTTTAAGGTACATATATTAAGTCCAGCTCCTCCATCTATTAATACTCATTTTACTCGGTGTTTATAGACTATGACTTCAATATGGAGAGGAGTATTATGTGGATGACTCAACGAGATATTATCATGCTCAGAAAAAGTGAGATTATGAGGCCCTGTCATATGAGTGACCATGGCTTGGAATTTGTCAGCATCCAGATCTTGAGGTACATTCATTTCTAATACCGCTTGTTCCAATATGTCTTTGTGTTTGGGAGAAAGTTCTAGCAACTCTAGTTTGAGCAAGAGTTTTGCACAGTTGGCTGACTAGATCATATTGAATTTTGGGTACGGTGTTTGTTGTTGACATATGTCCTTTCAAGACATATTTTTGAGCTTTGGTTGTTATGTTGACAGATTCATGTTCACACTTGTTTTTGATTGTGATAACATTGACTTGATTATCCACGACTGATATATGATTGATGGTGTTATTATAAATGTGATTGATACAAGCTCCACGTGTATCGTTTGAGGTTGAAGCTCCATCCTTGTTGTAGTTTGGAAGAGGATTCTTGAAGGCTCCATGGTCACCATTTGTCTTGAGACCATCGACTATTAAATCACCTATATCAATCATGTCCTGAACAATGTTTTTCAGTCTCATGCAATCATTTGTTTGATGAACTTTGTTGCGATGAAAATCACAAAAGTGCGAGTCATTCTACCAAGGTGGTTTGATTTGTGGTTCATAGTTGCTAATTGTTGGTAAAGAGATAATTTTGTTTACTAGGAGTTCTCTGAATGCTGACTCCAGTGATTGTCCCAGTGGTGTGTAGACACGTTTTTGAAAATTGTTGGTGTTACCTTGCAAATTGTTATTAGGTCCTTGATTTGTGTGATTGTTTTGAGCATTGTTGGTGTTGTTTGTGTTGAGAGGATCTTGATTAGTATTTGGTACATAAGTGTTAGTGCCTTGGTTAGCACCCTTTGGATTCTTTGTAGCATGGGGATTTCCTGATAAAGCCAATACTAGTTGTTTGGATTTAGCCTCATTAGCTTCAGTGCCTCCCTCGTTACCAGTGTTCTTGTTTCTGGTCCAGAATCTGGATTTGTCCAAGTTGTTGTTGTTTTGGTTATTGTAATGAGAGTTGGATGAATTCGTTCCTTCTTTGAAAAATTTCAATGTCCCTTTCTTAATACATGCTTCTTCTACTTGGATGCCATTTTCAATCAAGTTTGCAAAAGATGGTATGCATTGGATTTTGAGTAGGTAACTCATCTTGCTATTCAAGTTGTCGATGAAAATTTCCATCTTTTCTTTTTCGGGTACATCTCGAGGATATCTCGAAACCATCCGTCCCTAATGTTGAAGGAATGCTATGAATGTTTCATTGTTTTTCTGTTTGGTGTTATAGATGTCTAGCATGGTGATAGCATGTTGAATGTTATAGGAATATTGAGTTATGAATTTGTTGACTAGTTCATCAAATGACCTGACAGGAGGTGTGATTTTGGATAACCATTCCATTGTTTGTCCTCCCAAGCTTCTTGGGAATAACCTCATCAAATAGGTATCATCATGAGCAAATTCAAGACTCATGGTATATAATTCTCGGACATGATCACACGGATCACTTTTACCATCATATTTGTCAAATTTTGGAATGTTTGAGTCTGGGGGAAAAGGCACCATGTTCAACTGTCTATCAAAAGGATAAGGACAAATTTCATTTAAGGAATACCGTACTATTGATCCTTGTTGCATGTCTTTCATTTGTCTCTGCAGCATTTGCATTTGTTGTGTAAGAGCAACCAAGGGTGCATTTGTTTGCTGAGGGAAGAGTTCTTCCCTTGCATTAGTTCTCAGCTGAAATGGTGTGTGAAATGGTATGTTTTGCTTTGGGATGTTTTGCTCAGGTAAATTCTATTCTGGCAAATTTTGCTCTGGTGTGTTTTGCTCTGGGTCATGTGCTTCCTCCTCTCTTTGTCATTCTTGATAGTCATAATGTTGGGACTTTGTTCTAAAAATGTCATTGTCAAAGTCCTTGGGAAGTTTAACTCCTTTTCTTGTGAGCATGAGTAGATATTTTTCTTTGTCATTTTCTATGAGTCTTTCTACAAGTTTTTGAAATGAAGCGCTTTCTTGACACTCTTGGAGGAGTTCCTCAGAAATTTCAGTGTCTTCTAAATTTGGACCCTCGAAAGGATTTGATAATCTCTGATTCATGCTGGATTCTGATTGCATTTCACTTTGTTTGTTTTGTTGAAAGCGAGTAACAATAGGCATCTAGTAGAATCTTTCTGTGACAAAGGAATGAACTCTTCTTCAATATTTTGTTCAGGGGTTTGTGGTTCAAATCGCAGGATGTTGTAAGTGATGCACTCATCGGGAAAGAATGCCAGATTGATCTTTCCTCCATGATTTATTTGCTGACTGAATGCGGATTTTTGACAAAATGCTCTAGTCTTTAAAGGTTCCTTGTCAAATTCATTTGATTTGTTCTAAATATATAATCGTACATGACGAAGGAATGTTCAATGAGATACAAAGGGTTGACGATTGATGTATAAAATTTTATTTCTTTTGGCAAGTTTCGAAGAACATGGTTGTTGTTTCTTCAACTTAATGTTACGATAAATATTCTTTCTTCTCAGAATATGAGGATTAGTCATGCACAAGCGACCAATGGTTTCCTTTGAGTTGTTTTGGATTCAGTTTATCTTGTTTTGGAAACTTAAGTTTTACTTTATCAAAGTGAAGGTTTAGATGCCCCCTCATGACAAAGTGCATCAAATGATATGGAATAGAGCTTTCTTGATATGGAAACTCGATTTGACAACTTGGAGTTTTAAACAAGTGCATTTTAGGATAAAAATTCGTGAGATAAAAAGGACCTATTTGCCACTTGTGATGATGCTTCCTGATTTTGATAGGATATATATGTTTATCATGCGACCAAATTTAGATGCTGGACAAATTTTGTTTAATGGGAAACTTGCTTTGGAAATAACTTTTGATACTCTATTTTTGGTATTCTGACTTGACGAAGCTCAGGCTGATGAAAGGAGGTTTTCGAAAATGTTTTCAAAATTTTCCAATTTGACCTCTGTTTTGCCCCCTGTTTTTATGGTTTCTGTCATGTGCTAAAAAAGAGACGTGATGAACTATAAAAAGTTCTCAATGCGCTAATGAAAAGACCCTACGTGCTATGCTGGCCCCTTCTATGCGCTAACTAATTTATACTATTTAACTTTGTTTCAGTTTCTACTCAGAAGGTCATGCGCTAATGTGGGCCTTCTACGCACTAACAGTTAAACTTTAGATGCTAAAGGTTGACTTCAACGTGCTAAGCTGATGCTTCCACGCGCTACATTGTTTTTCAGAATGTGCTAACTGCTATTGTTGATTTTAGATTTTTGATGAAGCATCACTGTTAAGACTTGATGCGCTAAAGAGAATGTTTAATGTGCTAAGAGATGGTTCCTATGCACTAAGAAGTTGCTCTTACGCGCTAAAATTGCCTTGAAAATATTGACTTGGTTGAAGATCTACAATTTTGGAAGTTTGTTTTGAGTTTTCAGTACTGATAGATGATTTTCTGAGATATCAAATGAAAGCATGACACCAAAGAGACAACCATTTTTGCCAATAAGTGTATGTTCTATGAGGATGTGTTCAAATCCCCAATGTTTTTAATAGGTTTTGGATACAAAGAATACACTTCAAAAAGACTCTTTATTCAAAGTTCATAAGCAATATCATAGCCCACTAGTCTCGATACTCCGTCAGCTCAAACAACCATGTCACCCCCTAGGATGTGCCCATTTTTTTGCCTTTTGCTAGAAATTAACTGAAAGTGAATTGCTTCACAATTGAGTAGTTATCTTGGGAGATATATGGTGAGTGATCTTGGGGGCAGATTCTTCCCCACCCTTGCACTATGATATTGCAAATGTGTGGTTACTGACTCGACTCAAAGTTTCTATACTATGGTTTGTAATCAAGCTTCCCGTTTGGTCTTCAATGATAAACTCCCTCAGGAGGCTTCCCAACCTTTAGAAAAAAGGCTTTACGTATCTCAAGGATACTAGGGGAAGGCTAATCGCTAAGAAAAACCATTGAAGGGACTTTCATCAACCTCCACTTTTGATTATAGTGGGTTGGAACTCTTGGCAACAAAGTCATTCCCCACTTAGGTCATTCCCTTCACATTGGCCATAAATGGCTTTAAGAGTTTTTCAACCCCTCGAGAAGGTAGGCCTGCTAAAAGATTTAGATGTTGTATGACTGAAAGTGTAAGAGTAGTCTGGCTTTTTGATCACCTAATTAAGGGGAGAGCATATACCTTCTACTTTCGAGACAAGGCAAACGAGGTTCTTTTTACCTTTCAAGTCAATGATTTTCTAAGATCTATATGGAGATGTTGCTCCACAAAAACATGGTGTTTATTTCAACCTTTCATGGCAATGATTTTCTGATCTATTTGAAAAGAAAGGGTCAACAAAGTAAATCTAATGTTTCATCAACAAAATAAATCGATTGTTGGTCAACAAAATAAATCGATCCAAAGGGGAAGATCTTCCCTCTTTGGTTGCAAATGACCTTTGGACTTTGTGTGATTCTTTACTTTGCTAAATCCTAAAATGGATCCTTTTATACACCAAAGGATGGTGAAATTCTTTTTAAGCCCTTTGATTTTGCAAAAATGAAAATTTGTGTTGTTCTTTTTAGAGCCCAACTTGAGAATTTTTCTCCTAGAAAAGCAAGAAAAGATTGTTGTTGTGGTTCGTTTTAAAGCCCAAACAAAAGTGAGTTCAATTTTAACAAGAATCAAAAGAAGTTTATAGCTTAACTAACTTGACTAAGTTAGTAAAAACCTAAACTAATTAATGATCCTACAATTAAGCTCCTATCTGCAAGAAATTTGTTAGAACCCTGCAAAATAACAAGCAAAATTTTTAGGCAATCTGTGGACTTCAACAAGTCTAATTTTTTACATTTGGTTATAGTTTTTAGTTTTTGTCTCTGTTTGTGATGCGTTATAGAAAGGACTGCACGTGCTACGATATAATTCAGATGTGCTATCAAATAGTCCTGATGCGCTAAACTGTGTTTTAGATGCGCTACTTTGTTTTCCTCCTGCACCGAGATCTACAGGAAATATTAGTGGGAATGATGTTCTAAGATAAAGACTTCATGCGCTATAGAATAGACACGACACACTAAACAATGAGCGCGATGCACTAGAATGTTAACAGGATGTGCTAAGGGATGTTCCCCACGTGTTGATTCCTATTTCCCGCGTACCTGCAAAAGTGATTATTTTTAAAAACCGATTTGATTAATGGGGTAGAGCCCCACGGTGGGTGCCAAAAATGTGTGCGGGAAAAGTGGGTCTATGAAACTCAAAATGTGAAAAAGTGGTCTCAAAGAGGCTTGCTCACACACCCACAAGACTTCTTGGTGCAGGTTATGGAGTCATGAAGAATGACTCAACTTCCCAAGGTTGGTTCCATGATACTCTATCTCACAAGATCCCTCAAGCCAATGCCTTTGCTCTTAGGTCACTGAGCAAAGTGACTTAGGGATGGCTAATGCAAGAATGAGGGATGCTTTAGATTGATCTAGTTATGAAAATGCATCCTAATCTATACATGATTCTACAAATGCAACAAACTAGATTATAAGATGACAAGATTAGTAGAAACACTATCCTAACATGATATACTAGTTGATGTTCTAAGATAATGATAAAGAAAATACTCTAAAAATGCTTATTTAGACTATTTCCTAATACAAAAGAGGCTAAATGTGTTGATAAAATTGAGCATAAATGAGATACTAAAGCTTGCATGGATTCTTAAAATGGAGGAAGGAGAGCTCTATTTATAGTGAAAATAGGGCAATGGATGGCCAGGATTGAAAGAGTTAATCAAGGGTCAAGTTTGAAAGTTATCAATCCATGTTTGCAATTTTCACCAATGAAATGGTGACAATTGTCAACATAAGATTGGTTAAGAGGGGAGGGTGGAAATATTAAATGCCCGAGAAGACCTCATGGTTACCCTAGGTGGTAAGGGTTAAGGTTAGGTTAGGATTATCCAATGGATAAAGCTTTTACCCAAAGGATAAACTCTTGTGCAAGGGTTAAAGGGATAACCATGGTCAAAGCAATGAATGCTTGATGAGACCCCTGGGTTAGATGTGGGTTGAGTTTAGAGATAGTCTCTAATCATGCTGGAGGGTTGAGTTAACCATTAATGGTTTGGAAGACTTTCAAAGTTAAGTTGTTGAAGCCTTTAATGGTTTTCAAAGACTTTGAGGGTTTGAGAAGTGACTTCCCCTTGCTTAGGGATGTGACAATATTTAGGAGATGGGTTAGGCTAATTTAAAAGTGATTAGAAGAGTCTAGAAGGGGGTTTAGGAGGCAAGTGGGAGATGTACGATTTTGCAAGTGGATGAGGAATAAAAGGATTTAATTAAAATAAAATTAATTTATTTCAATTGTGGTTGCAACTTGCATTTGTAGGATTTGCAAGTGGGGGGATTTAATTAAATGTAAATTTAATTAAATGGGCTAGAAGGAGGATTTAATTAAATGTAAATTTAATTAAATGGCTTAGATAGAAGAAGGATATATTAATTAAATCTTAATTTAATTAATAGGCGATTAGAACAATAAGGATATTAATTAAATCTTAATTTAATTAATTGGAAGAATTAAGAATAATTAAATGAATAAAATTCACTTAATTAACTGTGCAACTTTTAGGTTTCTATAGTAGGTAATAAGGAGAATAATGATCAAACTAGAACAAGTGGCCCTAGTTGTAATGTGTCTCAGCATCCAACCTTTGGGCTACAAGTTTCAAACATAATAAGGTTAAAGAAATTTTAGTTTCATAGACCACTAGTGAGACCTATGAGGTGAGTAAGCCTCTATTTAAAATAATGTCACTACCATCTAATGTTCATTCCTCTCAAGTGACTTCTCATCCAACTTTTCCTCTACTTTTTCCTCAAACTGGCTTTTATGCTCATACAATCTAGGTTATTAGGTAAAAGATAGAAAGTTTCTACCATACAATTTCTAGTTTCATTAACCGCCTCTTCTTATCTAACTATCATTTTTGAGATATTTTAATTATTCTTAGAGGATTTTCCAAAGAATGACTATGTATCTCTTAAGGAGCTTGATACTAATAATATGTCATGACTCTCAACTTCAATGAATTTTCTTTCATGGAAATTTGGAGAATCTTCTACCTCAAGAGTAAATATAGTGTGCAAGATGTTTGGCAAATAATTATTAACAATTACTCAAAGAGTAGGACCTACTCAAATTAGTTACCTTCACTCACATTCCTTAACTTAAAGAACATAAACTAATAATATGAGACATAATAGCTAGACAATTAGGTAGCTTTTTCTAGGCCATTATTATACTAGAATTAGATAATTGAATATTAAATTAATGGAAAAAATGAGGAAGGGATTTAGAGCCAGGATATAACCTTGGGATATTTATCATGTTAAGAAGAAATTGTATAAATTCTTACGGGACCTAGCTGGCCCTAACCTTCTTCAATTATTTTTGGAATCTCTTAATTCAAGCTCTTTAGGTAACATAATTAATTTAAGGTTAGTCTCAAATTAATACCTAAATATAATGGTCTTAATGAAATTTGTAATTGATGGCCAATTATGTTGTTGTCCATGAGTCCTACATATCATAGCCAGAGCCCTAGTCTTGTATCTATCATATGCTTCCTTTTATTATTCACCTTAAGTAGCATAGCTTCATCAAGAGTAGATACAATCTATAAAATACTATTGCAATCTAGGAAGGTATAGAATGAGCTCAAAACTCTCAAAAAAAGAAGTTATTTTCATTAAAACTATATTTCCCAAATCATGTAATTGCAATGAATGGAAGCTTATTTTAGGCATGCTATAATTTTATGGGTTTGGGCTCAAATTTATCTACTCAATTTAGATGTTTGAAAATGGTTTTACTTTCCTTACCATTTATAACTATAAATCTATTTCACTTGTTCTTTTTTTTAGCTCATGTGGACACCTAAAAAAGAGATAAAGTTATCTCCCTTCCGAATAGTGACCTTTATCTTGTCAATCTAGTTGTTTTTCTAATTATACCTTTCTCACTCTTTTGGAAGAGGAACCCAAAGAAAATAAAGTGTTTCAGTTTTTGAATATTTACTGTGCTACCTTCAACTCTACTAGAAGAAAACCCAATGCTATCACTAGTTCCTATTGCCCGAGATTTCTTATCTTAATTCTTCTGCTCGGAAATAGACTAACCACCATTAAGATTTTTGTTTGGAAAATTGTGTTATAAACCTTGCATAATAATGTTTAATTGCTGTAATATTTTATTATTGTGTGAGGTGGACATGGAATTATATTGTAATATCATATTGTATTGTTGCACCTAGGAGCACCTAGATGGACATGTAACATGTAGAGATTCCCTTGGAATATTCTTGTAACAACTTGATGAGTTGTATTGACACATTGGTATTATTATATTGTATTTATTTAATATTGGGGAATGTAATTGTGATGAAGTACCCAATATTAAATGTGGTTCAAGGGTAGGTAGGAAAAATATTATATTTTATTGTCACATGGTTTTAGGCACATGTTTTTGATGTAATACCACTTGGTGGTCTTGTGGTTGCTTGTGTTTATAAAAGCACCCAAAGGGTGTCAGGATAACTAGTGAACAACTGAGAGGGGGGGAGGGGGTGAATTAGTTGTTAATAGATTATGAAACTTTAAGCACACAAAACCTTTTACCGGGATGTATAAACCAAATACCAGAATAGTAGATATATCAATTAAGCACTAACATAAATCATAAACCAAATACCATGCATCCACAACACATAACACAAAGATTTGTGCTTAGAAAACCCGGTAAAGGGAAAAACCAAGATGGGAAGCCTACCCACAGTTAGATGATACTTCTATAGTAAGTATGTGATTACAATAAGGTGCCTACACATATAGGAAGGCCAACAACCTAGAGCGCACTACTCATCACAAAGGAGCCTCACTGACTACAAAAGATCTTCGGACTATTATTCAGAAATAAGAATTAACTGCAAGAATAACATCTCCTATGCCTGAGTATAGTTCTGCTTAAGCTCAATTCCGGAGGTCTTAAACCTTTTACACAAACCCAATTCGATCACTTATGATTGACAAAAACCTCTGCATATGATTACAACTTTATTCGCACATAGATAATCCCATAAGCCATGACCATGACCTACAAAAGAGATCTTACATCATATTTATACCAACCCAGGACCTAAACAATTAGGCTAGCCACCTAAAATATAATACAATAAATCCTATACATAAACCCGCAAACCAATGATAAAACAAGTTGGCCTAAGACTGAAACAACATTAACCAAATAATAAATCCAATCGGTAATGCATTAGGAGCATCCACCAACACATTACATAAATCGATTCATAACCTAACAAAATAGCATTAGGTTCGGTGCTAAATGAAACACCATTGATCAACTGGAACATGAACATGATAACCATCAACATCATGAGAACCTTCTAGAAGCCGCACCAACACCACTTATTGAATCCATCAAAAGAACTTGAATAAAGCTCTGCTGGTAAAACCCTTACCGGTAACCAAAAGGCTTACTAGAACATATGATAGCTTCCAGATCACCAAATCCTGAACCAACTGAATGTGACACGCATTTGAATGACCGAACCAAACCAATTCCACCAGTCTGAACATACCAGATATAGTCTCCAGATCAACACCATAATCCAACCACTCTACCGGAACCCGGTAGACAACCAAACAAGATAATGATGATATCAATGACAAACATCAATGCAACACATAATGAATTCCTCTCAAATTTCCAACAATCTCCCTCTCTGGCATTGATGGCAACACTAGATGTGAAAAACATCCAAGTGCTAATAAATGCCAAACATGTCTCCCCCAATGGAAGACATCCAACAAATGATATAACAATGAAGTTGTGAGCCAATTAGCCATCCATAGACCAAACTCCCCCTATGACTGATATCTTTGTTTAGCTCTGTTTTTCACATGTATATCTCTCCCCCTTTGACATCAATGCCAAAAATCTGTCATAAACATCAAAGAAAAACTATAGATCCTCTAAACCACACATCTGAGTACTCCCTCTGAGTAGTAGCACCAACTCATGAATCCAGAATGAATGATAGTTATGATAATGCATACCGGTCTGATGCCAATAAACATCACTTAAGTTTCAACCAAAGGGGCAGAGACCCCCAATTTGTCTCTAAAGTAGTCAAATGATTCCTTGGGCAAAGGTTTAGTCAATATATCTACAATATGCTCTTTAGTGTTCACATAAACCAATCTAACTTCATTTGCTTCTACCTTTTCCTTCAAAAAGTTATACTTGATTTCAATATGTGCTTTGTCTTAGAATGAAATACCAGATTCTTTGATATGTCAATAGCAACAGAGTTATCACAGTGAATAACTACCGGTTCATTACAATCTACCCTTATATCTTTCAACATTTGCTTCATCCATAGAACTTGTGTACAACTAGTAGTAGTAGCAACATACTCAGCTTCAATAGTGATAAAGAAGTACACGACTGTTTCTTGTTGATCCATGAAACAAGTTTCTTTCGAAGAAAGAAATCTCCACCAGATGTTCTTTTCTAGTCATCTAATATGTACATAGTGTAAAGTCATCATCTTTAGGATACCACAAACCATATTCAGTTGTTCCTTGTAAATATCTGAAAATCCTTTTTACTGCAGTCTCATGATTCTCTCTAGGATCACTTTGATATCTTGATACAATACAAACTACATTCATTATATCCGGTCTAGTCTGAGTCAAACATAAGAGACCTCCAATCATAGATTTATACCTTGTAGGATTTACCGAAGCTGATACATCTTTCTTTGTCAATTTCTCACTTGTAACCATAGGAGTACCAATTGGTTTAGAATTTTCCGTACCAAATTTCTTCAACAACTCTCTAACATACTTAGTTTGATAGATGAAAATACCTTTATCAGTTTGAGTAATCTATAAACCTAAGAAAAATCTCATTTCTCCAATCATAGACATCTGAAATTCATTCTTTATATTATCAGAGAATTCCATACATAACTTTTCCTCACCTCCAAAAATGATATCATCCATAAAGACCTCAACAATTAATATGTCATCATTAGTGATCTTATAATACAAGTTATTGTCATCATTACCTTTAGTGAAACCAATCTTCAAAAGATATTTGTCCAATCTAGCATACCAAGCTCTAGGGGCTTGCTTCAATCCGTATAAAGCTTTCCTCAATCTACAAACCATGTTATTGTCATCTAAAAGTGAAAATCAATTAGGGTGCTCAATGTAGACTTCCTCTTCAAGATCTCCATTTAGAAATGCACACTTAACATCCATCTGATAAACCTTGTAGGTCTTATGGGCAACATAAGAAAGAAATAATCTCACAGCTTCAATCCTAGCTACCAGAGAAAAAGTTGCATCATAATCAATTCCTTAATTCTGAAAATATCCTTTGTAGACCAATCTAGCCTTGTTCCTCACAACTTGACCATCTTCATTCAATTTATTCCTAAAACCCCCTTTAGTTCCAATAGAATTCTTATTTTTAGGCTGGGGAACTAAAGTCCATGTGTTGTTATTTTCTATATGATCCAATTCCCCTTCCATAGCTTTCATCCAACATTCATCCTTACATGCTTCATCTACTGATGCCAGTTCAATTTGAGAAATTAAGCATACCTCTTCAAATGCCAACCTTCTCTGTGTCATCACTGCTTTTCTCTTGTCTCCAATGATTTGATCTTCTGAAGGATTCAACCTTACATACCTAGGAGTCTTCTAACTTTCTGTTTCTCTGCTATGATCATTAGTTATTGTTGAATTTTTTGATATTGCTGGGGTAACTGGTTCAACATTTTGTTCTGGTACAGGTGTTATTGATTTAGTTTTGATTATTTCCACTTTCGGTTCTCTCTCATAAGCTCTGATTTTACCTCTGTACTGCTCATCGACCTTGACATTAGCGCTCTCCACAATTCTTTGCAATCTTTTGTTATAACATCTATATGCTTTGCTTTCATTTGAATAACCAAGAAATATTCCTTCATCACATCTAGGATCAAACTTTCCAATGGAATCATCTCTTTTGATATAACATATACTACCAAAGATTCTGAAGTACTTAACAGTAGGTGTATGACCAAACCATAACTCATAAGGTGTCTTACCGGTGTCTCCTTTGATATGAAATTTGTTGAATGTGTATATCGTCATGCTCACAAATTCTCTCCAATAGATATGATGCAAATTAGCTTCCATCATCATAGACCTAGCTGCATCCAGGATAGTTTTGTTCTTTCTTTCCACAACACCATTCTGCTGAGGTGTTGGGGGTGCAAACAACTATCTCCTTATGCCATGTTTCTCACAATAACTGTTAAATTTGTCGGGTGTGAATTCACCACCCTGATCAAATCTTAAGCATTTGATCTTCAAACTTATCTCTGTCTCAATCATAGCTTTAAAGTTCTTGAACTTTTCAAAGGCTTCAGATTTCTCCCTTAGAAAAGTAACCCACATCATTCTAGAATAGTCATCAATGATTAACATGAAATATCTATCACCATGAAAACTTCTTATTCTAGCAGGACCACACAAATCAATATAAATAAGATCATTAATATCATTAGATTTGTCTTGTATACTCTTAAAAGAAGTTTTGACTTGTTTTCCCATTAGACATTCCTTACATACTAGATTATGAGGCTTCACAATCTTAGGTATATCTCTAACTGCCTTAGTTGAACTGATCTTTACAATGCAATCAAAATTCACATGACACAACCCCTTATGCCATAGCCAACTCTCATCAATATGTGAATCAAACATGTCTTCTCACCGGAGTTCAAATGAAAGATGTTACCTCTAGTCTGAGTACCGGTTGCAATCTCCAATCCAGATCTATTAATGATTTTGCATTTTCCATCCTTGAACTGTAACCAAAATCCCTTATCCACCAACTATCATACACTCAAAATATTATGCCTTAATCCTTCTACATAATAAACATTATCAACATTATTCTTACCATTCAATGATATAGTTCATCTTCCTCTGATCATGCATGCTTTGTCATCTCCAAATCTGACCAGACCACCATCAAATTCATGCAAAGATAGAAAATTCCTTCTATCTCCAGTCATATGATGTGATCATCCACTGTCTATCACCCATTCATCCTTGTCTTCAACTTTAGCAGCAAGGGCCTTCTCTTCATTTTGAATGATAGGTTCTGGAGCATCTTCCTTGATAGATAATAATACCCATTCCTTTCCACTACCAGGTCCACTACCTGAATATTTTTCTAGTTCATCATCATAATCATTAGTTACACCTTCCTCATCAGCATAGTATCATGATTTGTCTTTGTTCCTCCTGTACTTATGCTTGTTCTGATATTCATGGTTAGGCTTAAAATATCTTCTATCTTTCTCTTCAAATATTGAATTCCTCTCAGGACATCTAGATGCAAAATGACCTATCTTATTACATGCAAAACATTTGAAAGGTGATTTTCCTTCATAGTTACTTCTTGTCGGACCTTTAGGTACCATTCTATAAAATAGGGCTTCAAGTTCTTCAAGCTCTTCATCTTCTTTCTTCATATCCTCTAGTTCCTTCGCATATAGTGCTTTCCAATCCTTCTTGTCGGTTGATGATGTAGATGCATTGAAAGCAAATTTAGTCTTTGCAGCTCCTTGAGGACCAAATTCTTCAAGCTCAAAAGCAGATAACTTTCCAACCAAAGTATCCCTATTGACATAAGTGTTAGACATTGTTCACAGTTCATTGATTGCAGTAGCCTTCATTTTGTAAGCTAATGGAAAATCTCTCAATACTTTAGAAACAATCTCATCTTCACTCAGAGATCCACCACAACATTGAATTACCAAGACAATTTCGTTGACTCTTTCCATAAAAGCAAAAATTCTTTCATCTTCCTCCAATCTCAAGTTCTCATACCTCACCCAGTAACCATCAAGTTTTACAATTTTAACAGTAGGGTCACCTTCATTCAGAGTCTCCAACTTATCCCATATAGCTTTTGTAGATGATTTGTCTGTTAATCCCATTACTTGCTGATCTAAAAGGGTGCTCAAAAGGGCTTCTCTAGCTATGCAGTCATTTTGAATGTTCTTATCCAAGTCTACCAAAGGAGGATTGCCAGATGCCAAATCATAAGGGGTATAGTCTTTCTCAGTGATCTCCCAAATCTCCTTGCTTAGACATCTCAAATGAGTGTCCATATAAAGCTTCCATACTCTGTAATTTGTTCCTTCAAACCTAGGGTTGTCCTTTTGGTAAATAATTGAAGTTGAATGATTACTCGCCATAGGGACTTCCTCAAGTGGTTAAGCTTCTGCAGAGAGGACCAAGCTCTAATACCAATTGTTAAGATAACTGATGAACAACTGAGAGGGGGAGGGTGAATCAGTTGTTAACAGATTATGAAACTTTAAGCACACAAAACCTTTTACTAGAATGTATAAACTAAATACTGGAATAGAAAATATATCAATTAAGCACAAACATAAATCATAAACCGAATACCATGCATCCACAACACATAACACCAAGATTTATACGTGGAAAACCTGGTAAAGGGAAAAACCATGGTGGGAAGCCTACCCATAGTCATATGATACTTCTGTAGTAATTATGTGATTACAATAAGGGGCCTGCACATGCAGGAAGGCCAATAGCCTAGAGTGCACTTCTCATCACAAAGGATCCTCACTAACTACAAAAGATCTTCGGACTATAATCTGGAAATAAGAATGAACTACAAGAATAACATCTCCTATGTCTAAGTACAATTTTGGTTAAGCTCAATTCTGGAGGTCTTAAACCTCTTACACAAACCCCATTTCGATCACCTATGATTGACTAAAACCTCTACATATTATTACAACTTTATTCACACATAGATAATCCCATAGCCCATGACCACAATCTACAAAAGAGATCTTATATCATATTTATACCAACTTGGAACCTAAACAATTAGGTCGGCCACCTAAAAGATAATACAATAAATCCATTACATAAACCCGCAAACCAATGATAACACAAATCAGCCTAAGACCGAAACAACATTAACCAAACAATAAATCCAACCGGTAACGCATCGAGAGAATCCGCCAACACATTACATGAAGCAGTCCATAACTGAATAGAATAGCACTAGGTCTAGTGCTAAATGAAAGACCACCGATAAAATGGAACATAAACATGATAACCATCAACATCATGAGACCCATCTAGAAGCCACACCAACACCACTTATCAAATCCATCAAAATATCTTCAATAAAGCTTTGTCGGTAAAACCCTTACCGGTAACCAAAAGGCTCACTAGAACATATGATAGCTTTTGGATCACCAAATCCTGAACCAACTGAATGTGACGCATCTGAATGACCAAACCAAACCAATTCTACCAATCTGAACATACCAAAGAATATTGGAGATAGTCTCTAGATCAACATCACAATCCAACCACTCTACCAGAACCTGGTAGACAACCAAACAAGATAGCGTTGACATCAATGACAAACATCAATGCAACACATAATCAATTCCTTCAAATTTACAACAAAGGGTAGTTGTTTGGGTTAGCCAGGTTAGCATTTGTGAAGGAGGACACATGGCATGGGATGTGTGGATTCATGCTTGGTCACATGGAGTGCTTGGTTATCATTTGGGTTTCAAAGGCTTTCCATAGTTGTATTGTAATGGATGCATTGTTGATAATACATGGTGGATGATACTTATGGAGGCTTGGTTTTTCCCTCATGAGGGTTTTCCCAGGATATGTTGGCAAATGCACACTCCAATGGGAAATTGTAGGTGATTGAAGGTATTGTCATTGATGGCAACCTTACAATCATATGATACTGGTAGGCACTAGCACTGACATACTCTAAACCGACATACAGTTCACCGACACCAAAAACAAAGATTATCGGCACCATGGACGATAGGAATTTTGTTTAAATTATATTTTGAATTTTAAAATCCTTTTGTAAGCCGACATGGAAAATTGTAATAAAACTCATATAAGTATGAGATCTTGTAGATCATTTAGAGAAGTAAGTATGGAAGGATTATTGCAGACCTAATGTGCAAATTGTAAGGCAGATTTTGGATAAGGGTTTATGATTATTGCAGAGCTTAAACCGGTACCAAATTTGGCATAGTAGATGTTGATCTGAAGCAGTACATTACATTGGATTTGTATAATCCATTTTGTAAGTCAGTGTGACTTCTTTTGTAACTGATCAGTGAGCTCTAGGCACTTGGCCTTCTTGCATGTGCAGGCCCCTATTGTATTAGTAATATTCTCTTATTGGCCAGTAAGAGAATATTGTGGGTCACAAATCCCATCGAGGTTTTACCCACACTGGGTTTCCTCGTTAAAAATATTGTGTTATGGTGTGTCTTTCATGTTGTGGTTGTTGTTCTCATTTACTGCATTATTTTTGGTTTATCGGTACACAGTTTTGATATTCTTTTCATGTTATAATTCAAGAAAATTCTTATATCGGTCAGATACTGATTCACCCCCCCTCTCAGTATCTTTGGGAATCCTAACAATTAGTATCAGAGCTTGGTTCTCTATTTTCAAAAGCCTAATAGCTTGAGGAAGATCCTGACACTAGTAGAGATGGAAAATTTGAGAAAGCAATTGGAAATGGCTCTTTCAGACTTTGATGTAGAAAAGGTGAAGAATATCAAAATTGAAGATGATCTGAAGGTTGCATAGGATATCATTCGAGGACTTCAAGAAAATCTCACTATTACAAGGAATAAGAGAAGAGAACTTTGTGAAAAGATGCACAATGATGATGATGAAAAAGAAACTCTTAATGACCTAGTGAACAAATTGAGACAAGAAAATAGTACAATGAAGAATGAGATGCAAGATATGACTATGAGATTTTGCAAAGAGACTGAAAATCGAAAGAAGAATGAAGATGACTTGGCTAGAAGAATCAATGATGTTGCAAATGAAAATCTAAGACTCGGTCATGAGAATGATATGCTAAAGATAGATCTAATTCACTTAGAACATGACAAAACTGAACTCATGAGATAGAAAGATTTCTTGGAAAATGAGTTGGATACTACAAATCAACACAAGGAGAAATTCAAGAAAAGTTCAAAGGAACTTGATGACATGCTGAAGAATCAAAAACCTAATGGTGATACAAATGGCCTTGGCTTTGAAGTTGGTGAAAGCTTCGGTACTACAAACAATCATGATCATAGTAAATCGGTAAGACAACCTAATGCTTACAAATTTAATGGGAAATTCTTTAACTATAACAAGTATGGTCATAGAGAAAATCAATGTAGATCTAGAAATTATCAAAACACTAATGCAACCACCGGTCAATGTCTAAATGCAACAAAGTTGGTCACAATTTAGAAAATTGCAGAATGAATGTAAGATGTTATGTTTGTGGAAGATTTGGACACTTATCTAATCAATGTAGAACACACACCGACATAGGATATGGGAAAGCTATTCATAAAAACAATGTGACTTGTTATGCTTGTAACAAAATTGGACATATTGCAAAATTTTGTAGAAGATATCACCGACAAATAACAAAGGACCCAGTTTGAAAGGTAAAGAAAAGGTTGAAGAGGTAAAGCAAGAATTTTCAAAGCAATGGATCAGAAAGTCAGATTAGAATGTTGATGGGAATACTCCACTAACATAACAGAGTATCACTTCACCGACAAGAGACTCTTCATCTAACTGAAGGAAAATCCTTTGGGGGTTTGGCAACTAATTGAAAAACATGCTAATATACCCTCAGTTGATGGTGAGAAGTTAAAATTACTTCTTTACCGGCAGATGAGTTAAGTTTGACTTAACTAACAAGCATTAAATGTGGTAGTTGAAGAAAATAACATTATAAAGTAAGTGTTTTGGCTCCTTTTTCATTCACCGAGCATTCAAATCTTCGAGAGTGCGAAAATTTCTGAGCAAAGGCATCCTTAGCAAAAAGTGAAGTAGTTCATCCAAGCACTCATCCTAAAGGAAGATTGAGGTATTTATAACTATGGCTTCTTCATCTGCACCTAAATTTATTGCAAACCCTACTGTGATTGAGGTTATCAAGCATCCTAGACCCGCATTCAAACCGATTCTCGAAATTGCGAAGAAAGATGATACCCTAGAAGCATTTTTGAAAATACCTAAGGGAGTAGTTTATGCAGAGGATCCTAGAATATACATACATTGCATTTTTGAAAATACCTAAGGGAGTAGTTTATGTAGAGGATCCTAGAATATACATACATTGTCATATTGAGGAATTAGGAGATGATGAAATCAAGAACATGTATAGGACTGTAATCTGTAATGAAAATGGTAATATCAAACCGGAACACAAGGTAGTGGAAACCCTAGGTTTTGTGGATATTCTTAGCATCCCTAATTTTCCTGAAGATGTGATAAGAATAGTCCTAAGCAGAGTCCATGGTGAATTATTTTGGTTGGATTCCATCCATAAGATCACTAAAGAAGCAGTTAGGGCAGTAACAGGCTTACCTTGCACCAGTAGCAGACCTGACAGAACTAAGAAAGTTTCAAATGACACTATGACAACCTTAACTAGCGCAACATTTGACAAAAGATCCCTAAGAGTCAATGATGTGAAGGACATCAATGTCAAATTTGTCAATATGATTCTTGTCTATAAGGCTACACATGCAAATAGGTTAAACTCAATATCCAACCTATGTATTAAAAGTGCATATGACATGGGGAACGACAATAAAAGAATTGATGTATGTGAATGGCTTAAAGATGAATTGATAGACAACCTAAAGAAAATCAAAGGTGATAAGAAGGGAACTTTCAGATCTGGAAATCCGCTTGTATGCTTAATGCTATACATTACCAAGGAAGTACCTGATATTGGTAAGAAAGACTTTGGTTTTGATATACCGGTAGGAAAGCAACTGTTGGACATATTGAACAACATGGGATATGACAGAGAGAAACATATAAATGAACATTTTCAAGCATTGAAGGCCCAAATGAAGACAAGAATAAGACTATCTCAAGCAATTGTTGACAAATATCAAAAGGAGATATGCTTTGTAATTAAGAAAGATGAAATTTGGATGGAGGCAGTTGTCCCTAGAACTCTTTGGGTAACTGAGATGGGATATGAGACCGATGATAACATAATTGAGACCTATGCAAAAGCCCTCCTTGAAGCACCAAAAGAACCATCTGAGAAAGTTTTTGGCAATTCAGAAACAATTGAGAGTGGCATCCAATCTTAGAAAAGAGTCAAGAAAACTAAACAAATAATGAGGAAAGGTACAAGACATGCTAAAGCAATTAAAGAAGATGTACTTAACAAAACTAGTATCAAGGAAAGTGAGTTGGAAGGACTTCAACCGGAAGCTCATCTTTCACCTATTGCAACTTCTTCTAAAAGTGATATACCACCTGAGTTCAAAAGGGTAGTAAGGAAAAGAAAACCCTCACCAGAACCCTCACCTACACCCATAAGAACAAGACAAAAGCAACAGGCAGCTAGGCCTCTAGCTAAGAAGTTAACTCCAAAGAAAAAGAAGGTAAAATAGGCTATTTCTCCACTAGACAAACTTTTAAATGAAATAACTGAGGATGGAAAATTGAAAAATATTAGCAAGCTATATAACACACTTTCTAATGATGATAAAGAGAGCATAGAGAATAGTACACTTAGACATATACAAGAAATTTTTTATGGAGATTGTTGATGATATACCCAATGATTTATATAGAAGACTAGAAGCTAGAAGGGTAGCTATTGTTGAGTTAGATAAAAAGATAAAAATAGAAAAATTACTTGCAGTTCACCCAATGAACTCCACTAAAGAGATAGATGAATTAATCAGTGAGGCCAACCGGACAATATTTTCAACCGGTCACTGACATGTAGCACTAATGGCAGGCAGAGTGAATGAAATCACTGAAGAAACTGTAGATTAATGGGATATATTCTTTGTTGGAAAGGAGAAACAAGAAGAACTTAAAAGACCCAAGACTATCAAAGTCTACCAAAAGGACAAGGATAAGGGGAAAGGTAAGGTAGGTGGACCTCAAAGCCTAAAGATAACTGATAACATGCCCCCACCTCTTTCTGATACTCCACTGGTAGAAACTGTTGACACACAACCGGAAACATAGAGTATGGAGACTCCTCATGAGGATACAAATCCCGAGTCTGAAATTTTGTACACTATGAACATAGACACCCAAGAGGTAAATATTGTGGTAGATAAGGAATCAACTGAGAAGACAGATGTGGCAACAAAGCCACTGATAGAAAATGTTGGAATTGATAACATTAGAATTGGGGAACAACAACCAACTGAAGAATCAATGATCCTCCGGATACTGGAAAGGCAGAGACCACAAATGTGCATACTATTGCATCTACTGAGTCATCGACAACTACAGAAACTGAAAAACCAACTGAGTCACTGGCAGTAGACAGTACAGAGGTGAACAAAGAGAAACCGATAGTGGATACCACTGGTAAAGCATCAGAAACACTGGTAGATAACATTGAGAAATAATCAGAAAAACAGACAGAGACAAAAGCAGAGAAACAATTAGAGTCACAGGTTCAAACAGAGACAGTGTCGCCTTCATTTGAAAAGCCCAAACCTTTGGTAGTGGAAATACAAACTCAAACAGATCCTCCTGAGAAAGAGGAAAGCAAAGCTATCACTACAACCGATGGACTACAGATTGTGAGGATAGTTGGACAGTCACCTGACACATCAATGACTGAATTCCAGCCATCAAATGTGACAGAGGTACTCTTGGACTCAATAAAGAAAATAACAGAGTGTAATGCACAAGCTTACAAGGCTATAGATGACACATTACCAATTTTGAAAATGATAGCTCCAAAGTGTAACATAGATAATAAAGATTCTTTGGACCAATTAGACACATTGTCTAAATATATAACCGACAATCTAATTACACTGAACTAGATAAATGAAGACACATTCAAAGAGAAAATGAATAAGGAGAAAGAAAAATTCTTTGAAGAAATAGTGAAGAAAAATAAGGAACAAATAGACACCTTATTACCAGCACTAGGAGAAACAATTTTGGATTTCAAGAAACTGTACAAAGATACCTGCAAAACTGATATTTTGATAGAGGACATAGATTCAGAGATTAGCAAAGCACAAAAGGAAATCAACAATATTGCTAACAATTTAATAGGAACATCAGATTCATTTTTGGAAATTGAAAAGAACATTGCAGTCCTTGAGGAGAAAATCAAGAAGTTAGAAAAAGATAAAGAAAAGATAAAGCATAAGGCAAAGGATTTAAAATGCAAACTAGGCCCTAAACTAGATTACCTCATTTCTTTGAGAAATTTTTTTTTCTGAGGCTCTTGTTCTAGGTCTTAAGACACCAGAAGAGCAAATGAACACACTCACTGGTACAATTTAGAGAACAGAAGTGGCATTAAAGGACAGCGAGAGGTTCAGCGACAGTCAAAATTTTGCATTGGCAGACATCTATCAGATTGTAACCCACCGGTTACAAGGATCTAGGTAGGAACCACACTCCATGAACAGTGAATGACAACCTTTGTCATTGATTCCAAAGGGGGAGTAGTGGAGATGAGAAAAATGATCAGAAGAAAGGCATCATCAGCTCAGGGGGAGCACGTAATTTGATAACACAGTTTTGGTAAGACAATTTTGGCAAATAAGGGGGAGATTGTTGGAAAATGCACACTCCAATGAGAAATTGTAGGTGATTGAAGGTATTGTCATTGATGGAAACCTTACAATCATATGATACCGATAGGCACTAGCACCGATAGACTCTACACCGGCATACAGTTCATTGGCATCGAAAAGAAAGATTACCGGTGCCATGGCTGACAGGAATTTTGTTTAAATTATATTTGTATTTAATTGTAAAATCCTTTTGTAAGCCGACATGGAGGATTGTAATAAGACTTATATAAGTATGAGATCTTGTAGATCATTTAGAGAAGTAAGTATGGAAGGATTATTGCAGACCTAATGTGCGAATTGTAAGGCAAATTTTGGATAAGGGTTTATGATTATTGTAGAGCTTAAACCGGTACTGAATCTGGCATAGTAGATGCTGATCTGAAGTAGTACATGACATTGGATTTGTATAATCCATTTTGTAAGTCAGTGTGACTTCATTTGTAACTAAGCAGTGAGCTCTAGGCACTTGGCCTTCCTGCATGTGCAGGCCCCTATTGTATCAGTAATATTCTTTTATTGGCCAGTAAGCGAATATTGTGTGTCACAAATCCCACCGAGGTTTTTCCCACACCGGGTTTCCTCGTTAAAAATATTGTGTTATGGTGTGTCTTTCATGTTGTGGTTGTTGTTCTCATTTACTACATTATTTTTGGTTTACTGGTACATAGTTTTGAAATGCTTTTCATGTTATAATTCAAGAAAATTTTTATATTGGTCAGATACTAATTCACCCCCCCCTCTCAGCATCTTTGGGAATCCTAACAGGATATATCTCGTGTCACATTTTCAATGTACGTATGTTGTGTATTCTTTGCATATGGCTTCTATGTGTTGATTTGATTGAAATGTTTAAATGGGTTATGTGGAAATTGTCATAAAGATGGTTGCAAGTTTCCTTACATTTTTATATTTCTTAGAATCCCTTTTTCTTTTCAATCTTCTTCGTCTTCTTCTCTTTGGCGATTTGTTATTTCTCATGTTGAGAATAAATTTTAAAGATAGTATTGGGATGAATATTGGTGGTAATTGGTGTTAAAATTGGGTGGGCTTAGAGGAGTAGTGTTGGAGGTGTTGTCAGTATTTTTGATAACGTGTAGGAAATCTTGCCTTTTAGCTATTGGGGTCTGTCAAGGTTTATATTTATTTACCCTTGTCTAAGGTTTATGATTTCTAAAGGTTTAGGGTTTTGTAAATTTCAAAAGTTCTTAAAGAATGAACATTTTGTGTTGTTCTTCTAAACCTTTTATTTGAGCTTATTGCTTTTTCCACTTAAGTGGAAGGGTTGTCGCATCATTGCAAAGTGGCCATTTTAAGTATAGGCTTAGGCCGGTTCTAAATAAGCTTGCAATACTTCGCGCAGTCTTAAGTCTTTTCCCTTTATATCTGTCGAGTGTGTTAATGGTCGGATATGTTTCTTCAGATCTTGCAGCTGTCGCTATATCACAACATAAAGTTGCACGATGGTTATTATTCGCAACATAGCGACCAACCACTAGCGATGGACTATGGCTGGTAGGTTAACGCTGGCTGTTAAGGCAGACAGTGCGGAGATGGGGGTTAAGTGATAATGAATTATAAAGGGCGAGCAGGTTTGAGCTGATCTCATAACTATCGCTATACCGCA
Source organism: Cryptomeria japonica (assembly GCF_030272615.1). Classification (NCBI taxonomy): domain Eukaryota; kingdom Viridiplantae; phylum Streptophyta; class Pinopsida; order Cupressales; family Cupressaceae; genus Cryptomeria; species Cryptomeria japonica. Next base: position 690,617,720 of record NC_081412.1, read on the forward strand.
ACATAAAGTTGCATGATGGTTATTAGTCATAACATAGTGACTGAATGGTGGGGCCCACTAGAAGGGAGCAACCAAGGCATGTTAAAGCTCTGGTAAGATAAGAGAAGATCAACGATGGCCGCTATACTGCAAAGGGAAGATGCTCAACTAATAACCTTTCAGGATCAGCGATAAAGGGCGGATAAGTGACCAACCGATGGGCCCACTATGGAAATTGTTGTTGTTAACGAGTGTGTTAGTTTGGCAAGATCTGATGGTGGTCGTTGGAGTGCAATGGAAATATGTCCAAACTTTAATCATTGCGGATTAGCAACTAAAGGAGAAATGTTCAAAGGGAGCCCTTCTGGGCTGTTGGAGCTAGATTTTTATAATTTCAAAAAGTTTAATTGCCGAAGTGTGCAGCTTTATGAATTGGTAATCAATGCTTAGTTACTGTTAAGGCTCATTAATAAGGCAGCGTCCAAAATTCAATTTATCAAAGAAGAATTCGAAGAGATTTGCAGAGAATAGGTGCACTGTCTGAATTCTCTCAAGCTACAAGTAAGTTTTTCTATGAATCTACTCTGTATCGCTTTCTCTTGTGGCACTCAAAATTCATAAGGAATTATCAGAAATAGTGATTGAGGTAGGGATAGTTTTTTAAGATGGCACCGCGAAAGGAACCTAGAGGAAAGGTGGATTACCAAGAACGAGCTATCTGTGATGATTTATTGCAATTGGCTCAATCCACCAATAATGTAGCCAAAATGAAAGAACTTGTGCCTAAAGCTCCCCATCTGAAAATTGGTGACGGGCTATATGATAAATGTTGTTGGTTGAGGGATGCCCAAATAAGCATGACCGGTTTAGGTTTATTTAGGGTAGGATTTAGTTAGTGGAATTCACTTGCTCCTATGAATAGTATATGGGAGTTGGATGTTGGAAAGCTTGTGGTGCCCAAAGTATTCATGGATGTTGACCTACTGACTCAAATTGGCAAAAACTATGACCCCATCATTAAAACTATGAGAAATGTAAATGGGGGATCTCTAATTGAAATCAATGATGATGAATTCAAGAATTTTTTTTGGCTAAGTGAGGTCTCAAACTATTTGGAGCCTATTGATTTTGACATGCTTAAGGAGGTCTATGATACACAAAAGAATCACCTTAGGAGTGGGCCATTGAAAGAATTCTTTGCAAAAATAGGATGATTGACATTAGTAGGCCCAAGCACAATGGAGCCTTTCCCTTTGAATTTATTTACTTTGAGGGCTAAGGTAATATACTGGTATTTATGTCAGATTCTTGGGGAAGATGCAGAAAGAACCATGCCAACCCACTACATGCTTATGATGGCACAGGTTTTGAACCCATCTCTGGCAGTGACTTATGATTTTGCACCCTACCTTACTGATGCCATTCATGAAGGCCTAATTGGAATAAAAAATTCTAAGGTAGATAGACCTTTTGGATGGTATTCCCTTCTTATGCACATGTTCTTATTTAAAGGTGTTGAATACTTTGCAAATGAGATGGACTTGTTAAGGGAAAACGATGGAGAAGAAATGCCTATTCAATTATGGAGTATAGTTTTGTCTTGGGACAGGAAGGATGCAAGTTATTTGAAATTTTATAGATACTTTGCATCCAGGCTTAGAATCCTTTTATGCCAAGAAAACCCTAGGATTCCTAAGGCCCTCTTAGAATTCATTAGACCCAAAGAGTTTGCTGAAGGTATTAAAATTGTACACAACTGCGGGGATATAATTTTGTACCCTGTTTCTACTATTTTTAGAGTGTATGGTTTTAGGTGAATTCCATATCTGCTCCCCTACCAGGTCCCTTTAAAGGTAGGCATAGCTGAGATCTTGAGGCAAATTGGAGACCTACAAGAATAAGAGTTGACAAACAAACGAAGGGGGACCATTTTCCCAAAAATCACTGTGGCACATCAGTTTGTGATCACCAAGGGTGGCTGGGTACATTTTGAGAATTTTCTTCAGCCATATAGGTTATCCACTACAGTTGCTAGATTTGTTGATCTAGAGGACTTCTTCAAAGGTATGTTTAGGAAGAAAGTTAGGTGTGGGGGTAAAGCTCATCAATTTCATTTCCCTAAGGACCTAATAAGGAATAAATTAAATCTGGATGAACAAGAAGTAAGGAAGGAGAAATGGATAGCATTCAAGAAAACTCTAGATTTTATTCAACATTTTGATAGAAACTATGATCCGTTGGCTAGTTTTAATCCTTTTGAAGAGAAGATTAATTTTTTGGTGGTCTATTTTGAGGATCTAATGCATACTTTAAAAGAGAAAAAGGAGGTTGTAATAGGAGCTGATCTTGAGAAAGCTAAACTTGTTCTAGCTAAGCCTTCTTATGCCAAGGTGGTTACCCCGGGTGAGTATGTGATGTACAAAAGATCAGGGTATAACATAGTAATGCCCCAAAATGATGAGCCCTCCACTTCAAAGGGAAAAAGGCTAATAAAAGATGTCACTAAATTGCAAGCTTCCCAAAAAAGGCAAAGGGTAGGGAAAGAAGTGCAGTCAAGTGAGCCCTTGTATTCTCCTTCCTAATCCCCAATACACATAGGAGATGAGTATGTAGTAGCTAAACAATTGTTGCAATTAAGGAGTCTTGGAGAAAATGCATGCACCTATGGAGAGTTGCAAGAGAGAATGCCAGAAGAGCCAACAAGTGCCAAAATGGACTTGACTGTTGAAGAGTTTGTAGGCAAAGAACTGGACCCTGTCATTAAGCAGGCCAATGAGGAAGTTTTTGGCAAACAACAATTTTGTTAAAACATGAGCATTTTTACAATTTGTTTGGAGGAAACATATAGAGAAATTCAAGGAGAGGTGTGAGAAGGGGAAGGTTGAATATCCCCACAAAGATGCATCTATTATTGAGGAAGAAGTGAAGCAGGAGATGTTAGTAGAATTTAAGGAAATTACCCCTGAGAAGGGGATGAAACTGATTGCAAAAGCTGGAGTGTTTATTCTCCCTGAGTGGGATATAGCTGATGCATTGATTCTTGATGTAGTCAGAAAAGAGACTAAGCCTCTAGAAGGGGTAACTTACAACACTGACCATGCGGCCCTGGTCATTAAGAAGAGAAGAAAGAAAAAAGAGAAAAGACTTCTCATAATCTAGTTATTCAGGAGGCATGATTGTTAAGAGAATGAAGGACACATGGGTGGTAGAGGCTGCCAGTACAACTTTAGAATCTAAAAAGTTCAGTATGGCAGTGGCTGAGAAAGAAGCCAAGGAGAAAGCTAATCTCCAGGTGAAGTTGGAGGTAATCCTAAAAGTCTTTAATGAAGCTAAACTTGAGATAGCTCATAAGGACAACACAATTGCAAAGTTGAAGAGCTAGATGGGAGGGCAACAAAAAAAAGGTGAGCCTACTAATTTGATGATTGCCTCTTCTCTAGTCAGACCTCCTCCTACTAGCCCAATTATTGAATTCCCTCCTTCTCTTGTGACTCCTAGTTTTCAATCTACAGAAAGTATCCAAGATGAGATGGAAAGATTGAAGCAAGCTCATGCGATTTTTGCAAGTAAATATGAAGAGAAGATCAGGGGCACAATTTTGAAATTTGCTAATACAGACGGGGCTTCAATTATGTATATATATATGAAAATAATTTTGAATATTTATATTTATTTGAAAGAGGATAAGGCTATTTTGGAGCCAATATTGGATAAATGGATTGCTAGGGAGGTTGATTTAGAGCTCATATACTTATCCCAAGAGGAGGCAGGTGTTGATGCCATTATCAAAGCCACTCATGAGCTAGTGAAAGGTATGTCCAGGTTAGTAGAAGAAAGAGTTAATATAGAAAGGAAGGCAAACCTCTATAGAAAAGAATATGAAAATTAGGAGTTTGAATTGTTCCTTGGGGGTTTTGCTAATAATGATAAATTGAAAGATAAAGAGGAATGGCTTGGTGAGTTAGGCCATAAGTTGTCACAAAGAATAAATGGCATCATAAATGTAGATGATACTTCCTTGTTTATTCAGATCGTTGAGGAGATTGAAAAAATTAAATCACACTTTGGATTTTTGGAAAAGGAAGTCAAATGGTTAAAGGAGAATTGGAAAGGTTTGAATAAGATAAAAAGGAAAATTGTTAGTTTCTCATGGCCTAGTGATGACATATTCAAGGAATGGGAAAATAAATATGTGATGAAAGAAACAGAGGCTCAGGAAGAATCAACCGATGCTACAACATTTGACAACCCTCAAGAAACTGGAAGCGGTTAGCTCTTGTAACAGATTATTTTGGGGTAATTAGATTTTTGAAGAATTGAGGACACCTAGCGCTTGACCTATGAATATTGAGAAGTCATTTGGCCTTTCTCTAGCTAGTTAACTAATTGGTTTTGCTCCTATTTTCTTCAGTAAACAATGTAACCCATTTGAGGGGGGAATTAATGGTTAGAACAAAAATATTTTCTAGGGAAGTCCAAAGCTTGTCGCATCCATATCTCTATAAATGGATACCAAGACTACTTAGAAAATCATCACAAGAATTTTGTAAGAAAGCTCTGGCAAAATGTATTTAGGTTTTTCTGGCCTTTTGGAAAATCATTCCGAGTTATGTAGAATTTTGATGGAGAATATTAATATACAGACCAAAACATTTTGAGTCTTGATTTCTATTGTCTTCATGTTTGCGTGATTGGTTACCATTTTTATTAGATGATCTAGGATTGTTTAATTGAATGATTTGCAAAGAAATTTACGAAAATGTTTTAGGTTGTTCCCTCAAGGAGGGAAATTAAATATACTTAAATCCTTTTCATTGGTAATTAGTGATTCTACTTGAATTTGATGGCTGGGTCTAGCATATGGTGAGAGTTTATATATGTCAGGCATATATAGATTTAGTGAAGTAAATGTAATGACATGTATGTAAGTTTCTTCTGTCAATTTTTATCCAACTTTGAATGACTCTAAGGCTCAAATAAGGCACTGGTATAGCTTGTTGAATTTCATGACCTTCTTGATGATCAATAAAAAATGAATATGAGTCTTTTTTTTATGTTCAGTTATGTTTAAAAGTGATAAGGTTTGCAGAAGTTGGTACTGGTTTTCTGTAAGTATTCAATTGCAGTCATTAAAGAGTGATCACAAAAGGTATACCCACCTAAGTTAAGTAGAATCTTGAAGTGTAGAAGGTTTCGTTGTAAACCTTGTCAATTGTTGTCTTTTGTTTCTATTTCTTGTTGTTCTCTCCACAAGCGACATAGGTTTGAAATTCTTGTAGAGAAACAAAGTAATCAGAAATTGAGAACAATGGGAGGATGGGTAGTGGTATAGAGAAAAGCCCAAAGCTACCATTAGTTCCTTTCTTGAGACTTCTTATCTTAATTCTTATCAACTTTTTATATAGTTTCTTAGCATCCCTTTTTCTTTTCAATCTTCATCTTCTTCTTTTTAGCAATTAGTTGTTTCTCATGTTAAGAATAATTTTTAAAGATAGTTTTCAGATGAATATTGGTGGTAATTAGTGTTAAAATTGGGTGAGCTTAGTGGAATAGTGTTGGAGGATGGGTAGTTCTAGTGGATGGGAGGATTGGAGATGGAAACTATAATTATGGATAGGTATTTGAGTTCCAATAAAAAGGTAAGGAGTTGTGTGTCTCCTATGTGTGGTAGAGTTAAGGAGTGTTGAAAGGGGAAATAGTGATTGGTGAAACTATCTGCCATTTAGTTGTCATAGCTCTGAAGCCTCTCCTTATTTTCCCCATCAAGTTAATCTTTGGTTATCAATTGCGAGTATGATATATACCTTTTAAAAAAAATCTAGTTGTCTAATGGTTATGCCTTGTTTGATTAGTTCCCACTCTTTGAGTTAAGGAAGGTTAGTGAAGGTAACTGTTTCAAGTAGTTACTACTCTTTGAGTAACATGTTCTCTATTTATGAAAGTTAAAGATTTTTTTTCCTTTAGATATACTTTCCCATGTCATATAACAAATTTATATGTTTATGTCATTAACAATTCTCTTTGGATTACTAATATTCATGCTTCTAATGGAACCGTTGAAAAATTAAACATTTGGAATGCAATTGTTTAGTCTCATACCATTGCTTCATGTATCATGTGTGGCTATTTTAAATATGGTTTAGCTAGCATCTAATAAATGTGACACCATTCCTATGCAATGGATAGATAATGAGAGATAGGATTGGTATTATATACAAATAAATTGAGGATTTTAATCTCAATGTTGGTTATTGTCATTCTAATTATCCATGGTATACATGGAAAACTATGTTCTCTATTACTTAAAGGGTTCTTAAATAACTTCACAAGGAAACCCATCTTTCTTTCACCATACTTTTGACTACAAGTTGAACTTCTATTAGATGTTCTTTCAAATAATTTTTTGATTCATTTTTTTATTTACTAGTTATTTATCATTCCCAAAGCTAAATAGTTTTTTTTCATAACATGTCATTCCTTTGTCATAAGTCTACTCAAGCTCCATATTAAGCATGTTTTGATGTTAGAGCCATATCTTCATTATATGGTGTTGGAATCCAAGAACACTGAGAGGGGGGGGGTGAATCAGTGTTCTATCCGAATGATCGATTTTAACCCTATTAAAACATGCATTCACCAACTGGTATACTGGTACATATAGAATTAAAATAAGTAAATAAACCAATAAGCCAATCACACAAATGAATACCATAACACAAAGAATTATACGTGGAAAACCTCAAAGAGGAACCATGGTGGGATTTGTGACCCACAATATCAATCCACTGGCCATATGAAAAGATATTACACAATATGGGGGCTTGTACTTGTAGGAAGGCTTACAACCTAGAGCACACTACTCAATCAAAAAAGAATCCTCATTGACTACATACAAATCCAGACTACAATCCAGAGAAATGATTGAACTGCAATGATAGCATCTTCTATGCCTGAATATAGTTCCGATTAAGCTCTGTATGTTTCGGTTTGAAACCCTAAACCCTTACCGGAATACCCTCTTACATAATCTTCATTCCTTGCATTAAAATTGTCTCTCTCACTCACATTACCAATCTCATATAACAAAATGATATAATCAATTAACCTATATATTCTTACAATCTTACATGCCTTATGTCGACTTACAAAGATAATTACAAAAATAAATATTCATGTCGGCTCAATAACATAAATACATAAATATTGAAATCAATTGCCGATTGCCAGATCTACCAAACTGATGTCAGCCTTTTATATCTTTATCTTGATGAAGTCATGCTAGCCTACAATTCCAGTACCCAAAGAATTCCTTCCAACTGGTGAAGATACCTGCCGGTGTCGGTGCTGGTAAAGTGTCTGTCGGTACACTACTAAACCAAAATATGAAAGCCGAAACATGTTGCCATCAATGAAAACATATTAAAACCAATTAAATGTGTGTCAATTGCTAATGATCTCCCCCTTTGGCATTAATGACAACACTCATGTGAAAAATGATAATGGTTTCCATCTATGGGTTTCTTCCTAAGACTGCTCCCCCTAAGCTGAATATCCATCTGAATAAAATACTCCATACCTCCATATCTCCTGATGCCAATAATATATTTTGTCACCTATACCTCCGCCTTTGACATAAATGCCAACCAAAAATACCAAAAATCGAGATGAAGAATGAAAGACTGTATAAAGGATATGTCCCAAAATATCTTACCGGAGCTGAAAATTTTTAGATAGGCTTTCTCCAAAAGCACTAGATAAGTATCCCAACCTCATTTGAAAGTGCCAAAAATAGATACAAGTCCATTAATCATGTGGGTATATGACTCTTTCTTGTTAAGATCTGTCGGTGTGGGCTTACCAACCAAATCAATGCATTCTTTCTTATGTACACTTAATGAATCCAATTGGGGACTCACCAATCCTCTATGACCTCTAGCTCTCCTAATGATTTTATCTTTCACCCTCTCAAGTGATGAAACTTCGGCTTCCAAAACTAAAATATGACCATCAATAGATGTAGTC